>NC_060954.1:43143763-43173718 GCF_022045245.1 Lucilia cuprina
TAGACTAGACTATAGACTAGACTATAGACTAGACTATAGACTAGACTATAGACTAGACTATAGACTAGACTATAGACTAGACTATAGACTAGACTATAAACTATAGACCAGACAAGACTAGACTATATTCGAGTCTATAGTGTAGTCTTATTCTATAGTCTAGTCCATAATATAGTCTATAGTACAGTCACTATACTCTAGTGCAGTCTATGGTCATTCGTAGTCTATGGTCTGATCTGTAGTCTTGTCTATGGTCTGGTGTATGGTCTGGTCTATGGTCTGGTCTATGGTCTGGTCTATGGTCTGGTCTATGGTCTGGTCTATGGTCTGGTCTATGGTCTGGTCTATGGTCTGGTCTATGGTCTGGTCTATGGTCTGGTCTATGGTCTGGTCTATGGTCTGGTCTATGGTCTGGTCTATGGTCTGGTCTATGGTCTGGTCTATGGTCTTGTCTATGGTCTAGTCTATGGTCTGGTCTATGGTCTGGTCTATGGTCTGAACTACATATAGTTTTTAAAAATAGCAGTTAAGACATTTTTAAAAAACCTATTAAAATTTATTAGATTCTGTAAGTTATTTGCTGCAATTTTTATTATTTTGTTTGGTTACTGTTACTGATATAAATAAATAAATAATATGTCTAGAGAAAGAAATAACAGTCTAAGCTAAAGTTCCCATAATATCAAAATGTCTCGAATAATGTCACGTTTTTCAATTTAATCATAAAAATTGTTCATCATATAAAAACAAACAATATTTAACGGAAAAATACTTATTTTTTTTTAAAAAACAATTCTGTTCAAATGTCACGCTATAATAATGAATTACTCTAAAAAAAAAGTACTTGAAGAAAACAAAAAAAATGCAAATAAATGAATGAATTGGAATTTTTTTTAGATTTTGTACTTCTTCAGTTCTTATAGTCATCTCTAGAAGGGGGAGGAGTTAAGGAAATTGTACTAAAAACCATATTTATTTAGACATCATTCAAGAGAAATATAAAAATAAAGTGACAAATTGATTATTATGTATTTATTGGAATTTCTTAATAATGATGATGATGATGAAGTATAAAATAAGAAGAAGAAAAAAGTTTAAAAATAGATTTTAATTTGAAATGGAATAAAATGCTGATTGAAATTTAAAACGTCGAACGAAGAATCTGTTTCCTTTAGAAAACTGATGCCTAATTTTAAATACGAACATTGAACCTTAACTACGTCAAACGAGTTGCAGGTGTAAAATATCCAATCAAAAACTAAAATAACACCTTCATGTTTGATCCCATTTTAAACTGATGCCAATATTTTAAATTAAATTGTTCGGCATGTGAAATGCTTGTGAATTTTAATTTCACAGTTTATTTTAAACATTTTCACTTAACAAGTGTTAATTTATAATTATCGCTTCATAATCTCCAGTCATTTTTCGCTAAAATTAAGTTATCACAGCAATAGCTTGTCTTATGAAAACAAAAATATTTTTGAAGGTTTTTTTATCTGATGTTAAGAAAAAAAGTTAAAAATAAAACTTAAACCCGCAAAAGAGAGAAATTATTATTTGAAATTTATTACTATTATTTATTTACATTTTCAATTATAATCATGGGAATATTTTGAAAAATTAAGTTTAATTCATGGAACTAAATAATATCACACCTTTTTGGGTTGCTATTAAATTAAATTAAGTGTAAAAATTCAAGGAAATTTTTTTTATTAATAAAAAAAAATGTAGATATGTAATTAGTTATGCTAATTGCAGAAAAATTAAATAATAAAATTTATTTAAATTTTAGAAAATTCTCGTTAAATTTTCAATTTAACATTGTTTTTGGAAAATTTTTCTTTTTAAAGAGGTACATATGCCCCCCTATAAAGGCCACCTTTTAATCTTTAAATGTTCACATAAATGTCAAAGTTTTTCTTGTAAAATTTTAAAATTCTAGCTCTTCAAATGTCTCAGATATAAACAGTTTTCTATTTAATTCATATAGGGGGTTTTAAGACCCCCTACCCAATGATGAAAATCTTCCCAGTTTTCCTTTTCCAATGTTTAGATAAATATGAAAGTTTTTCGTGCAAAATGTGAAGAATTTAGTTCTATTAGTCTTCCAGATAAAAGAATTTGTGTATTTAATACACAGGGGGAGATGCCTATCCCCCCATGTGAAGTCCACCTGTTAATCTTTAAATGTTCACATTAATGTCAATGTTCTTCATGTAAAATTTGATAATTCTGCATCTTCAAGTTTCTCAGCTTTAGAACATTTTCTACTTAATACATATGGTGGTTTTTAGACCCCCTACCCCTGATGAAAATCCTCCCTATTTTCCTCAAAATGTTTAAATGAATATGAAAGATTTTCGTTCAAAATTTGAAGAATGTAATACAGTTTCCAGTGTTTTCTAGATAAAATGTTTGTATTTAATTAATATGGGAGGTGCCCATCTCCCCATGAAAAGTCCACCTGTTAAGCTTTTAATGTTCATATGAATTTCAAAGTTCTTCGTGTAAAATTTTAAGATTCTAGCTCTGATAGACATTCAGTACCCCCCACATGAAAATCCTCCCTATTTTCCTCAAAATGTTTAGATAATTATTAAAGTTATTCATGTAAAAATTTAAGAATGTAGTTCAGTTAGTTTCCTAGATAAAATAATATTATTATTCATATGAAAGCCGCCGTTCCTTAATTGATAGTTCGGCAATTTATTAACCAAAATGTTAGCAAAGATATTAAAATTTGTCTTACAAAATTTGAAGATTCTAACTTTAATGGTTTTCAATATAAACGAATTTTTGTTTTTTATTATTAAGGTGCCACGCCCCCATCCTTTTAGTCCGCCCAATTTATGTATCTATCTATCTTTTCCAGTTTAATTTACTATTTATACGAAGACTATCTATATTTGGAAAAAAATTTCCTCTATTTAAAAGAAATTGTCAATCTATTTCATTATTTAAAGAAAATTTTCGATCAATCTCGATATTTAGAAAAAAATGTCCGATCAAGATCTCTATTTATAAATTTCTCCATTTAGAACAAAAAAGTTGATATGAATTTTTTTAAATTCATAGCAAATTGTCGATCTATTTCTATATTTATAAAGAAAATTTAAATCAATTTCTGTATTCTTAGAATATTGTCGATCAATTTATTTGTTTATAGTAAATATTTTATCAATTTCTTTATTATTTGAAATTTGAAATTTCTCTAATTCGAAAAAAGTCAAGATCAATTTCTCTATTAAGAAGACGACTGTCGAACAGTTTATTAATTTTTAGAAAACTGAGGATTAATTTTTCTATATACACAAAGACTAACGATCAATTTCTAGAAAAATAAGCTTCCGCGTTTCAATTTTTAAACAAAAATTTTCGATCAATTTACATATTTAGAAGTTCAATTTCTCTATATAGATGAAAATTTTTAATCAACTTCTTCGTTTGGATAAAAAAATGAATGAACAGGGCTGGGATCAAATGAGGCCCGATTATTACAAAAAATCAGCAGAGTCATTTAAACTTCTGCCTTGACGGTTTTTTTCATCCACTGGGTAGATCTGAGAACGATATACAACATACCTCTGTGTCCTTCTATAAAAAAACAGGTGGCAATTTTTGTATATGGGCTTAATCTCAATGCACACCCCTGCAAGGTAAAGGCAATCACTGGTCTTAAGCCATTAGAAGGGGGATAACCCCAACATCAGGTGAAATCAATCCTCCGGTCATGAATAAGTGCAAACTATCGAATTGATTAAGTTAAAGAAAATTTTCGTAAAAATTTTTTCTTATAAAATTTTTTTTCATCAATTAATTTAATAATGAACAAGTAAAAGTGCTATATTCGGCTGTACCGAATCTTATATACCCTTCACCATAGAGTATTTTAAACATGTTTTATAAATTTTAAATTTATAAAAGAAAAACCCAGAAAAACAAAAACAAAATAAACAACGCAATGACACCAACAGCATCCAAACATACAAAAAATACACAGCTGAATAAAACCAAATACATCTACAGACACCTGTACATCTTTTTCTAATATACACTGTTGTTGTTGCTTTTTTAACAAAGCATGAAAAAAATATAACATTTTTTGGTGAAATTTTCAGAGCATGTATCGGATTTTAGCTCATATCTCCGTTATTTACCGAACGATTTTGCTGATTTTAAATAGCGATCTTCTCGAAAGCATGTCTAATAGAATTATTGAAGATTCGGATCTCGCCGATATCTGGGGTCCTCTAAAAACTGATTTCAACAGATAGACAGACAGACGGACATTGCTTAATCGACTCCGCTATCTATAAGGATCCAGAATATATATATACTTTATAGGGTCGGAAAATTATATTATAGAAATTAAAAACGGAATGACATTCTTATATATACCCTTCTCACGAAGGTGAAGGGTGTAAAAATTGCGATTAAACTAAACATTTTAGAGAAAATTATTTGAAAAAATTTCATTGTTTATACTATCGATCAATTTCTTTAATTCGTTAAGTATTAAAAATTTCCAACTATTTTCTTTTAATTCCAAAAAAAATTAACAATTAAATATTTTTTAAAAACAATTATATCATTTAATTATAAATATTTTATAAGACTCTAATAAAACTGTTTTATTTCCAGTTATAAATTTTTTGAAAAAAAAAAATAATCTTAAAGTATGTTTATAAATCTTAATTTAGAAAAAACATTATTAACTTATAAATTTGTTACGACAATTATGACATAACAAGCCATTAAAATTGTTTAATTATATTGCCGCCATTGGTTGTTATAATTTATGGTTTTATAATTATTCTGTTTTTTTTAATTAGTAGACATTTTTTGGTGTTTTTTTTTCATTGCAATTAATTAAATTGTTTCTTTTTTTCTCTTTTGCTTACTGACAATCAAAATCTATCTAATCAATCTTAACAGGAGTAAAATATAAGCTTCTGTTGCCAAGCAGCTGCTAATATCAGCAATAGACAGGTGTTGTTGTCTTATAATAAAAGTAGTTTTTTTTTATTAAGATAAAATTAAATGACAAAAAGTTGTTAAGTCATATTTACACTCCCGAAGAGACTTCATATCTGTATTTAGTTTTTTTTTTTTTTTTTTTGTTTTTCACTCATAAAGTTATTTACTTCTTTTGTCTCAAGAAAAAAAAATATTGCTAAAATTGTGAATTTATGTCATTATATTATCACTTAATTTTTAAACAAAAATAAAAAAAGATAAATTAAGTAAGATTCTTAAAATGTTTAAAATATTTCTTTAACATTCCAAACTCTATGAAATTGAAATAAAATATCTTGTGGGAACATAGCAGAAGCAAAAACACTTCAACAAGACAAATTACGTTCATATAAAAAAAAACAAAATCATGAATGGAAATTTTCCAAACAAGTAATATGATGATGATGATGATCACGATGATGATGATGAACAAAAAAAATTTGTATTTGTATCTTAAAGTGGTCAGGTTTTCATACAGTATTTCCCTAAATGTAAAAGCTACTATAAAATACTTTTTATTATGTTACGTTGGGTGTGTTTATCTACACGCAGAGAATAAATATGGTTATGGTAACCATGTTGTAAGAGCAGCATATTATAGTTAAAATTATGATTGTTGTGTTAACATATCTATCTATCTATCTACCTATCTATCTATCTATCTATCTATCTATCTATCTATCTATCTATCTATCTATCTATCTATCTATCTATCTATCTATCTATCTATCTATCTATCTATCTATCTATCTATCTATCTATCTATCTATCTGTCTTCTATATATATAAAAATCAATGTATGTTTGTTTATTTGTTTGTACCTTATAGAAAACTAAACTACTGAATCGGTCTTCTTAAAATTTTGCACGAATAACTTTAACATCCATGTCAAATTTTAGGTAATAAATTGATGGACTACCCATTAGGGGAGCGGCACCTCCCATATTAATTAAATACAAAACTTCGTTTATCTGGGAATCTAAAAGAACTAAATTCTTAAAATTTTTGTACGAAGTAATTCATCTGAACATTTTTAAGGAAAAATAACGGACTTTCATCTGGGGGGGGGGGTGGTTGTTTGCTTGGATATATGTTTTTGATAGCAAAATATTGTTACAGTAAACTTAGTTTAGTTGTAGTAAACATGTCGCTTGTTTTTATTGCTTAAAACTAATCGAAATAACAATTACATGTTTTTGTTAATAAAATATTGTTACAGTAAACTTAGTATAGTTATAGCAACCATGTTTTTTCTCTGCGTGTACTATATATTTTATAGATACAACTTTAGCTTATTTGTATCCATATGATAGAGGAAAAAACCAATGAAATTAATGAAAAATATGTTTATGTTATAAAAACAACAACAGCAACAAAACTGTGCATCTTAAAACAAATTGACTAAAACTTGATTTTAAACACCCTACACAGGTTGTTCAAAAACAATATTATAGAGAAATTATTGGTCTCTGAATGTTTAAAGTTTTTGAGAGCAAATATGTGAACATTATCTTCTATTTTAGGGAAAATATATTAATTTTTTTAATTTATTAAAAAAATTGTCGAGAAATTTCTTTATTTAAAGAAACTGTTACAATAATTGTTCTCTTTATAAGGAGATCTATAAAGAGAACAATATAGATGCGATCAGATTCTGTATTTTGATAAAATTTCTTTATTTTAATAAAAGTATCTGTTAACTTCTTTATTTAGAGAATATTTTCGTTTCTGTTAAGAAAAATTGTCCATCACATTTTGTACTTAGCGAAAATTATCGACCTCTTTATTTAGAGACTGACCAATTTATCTGATTTTATAACTTATGCGATCAGCTTATAAATTCTGATAAATTTCAATTTCTCTATTTAAAACTCTCTATTTAAAAACTAATTTCGATCAATTTTTACATTTATAAAAAATGTTGATCTATATCTCTATTTATAGAAAAGTCGATCAATTTTTCTATTTGAAGAAAATTATCGATCAACGTCTCTATTTAGACAACATTTTCGATATCATTCTATTCAGAAAGAATGTCGATCACTTTTTCAATTTAAAGGAAATTTGCGATAAATTTTAATTTCTTTACATAAATAAAAACAATTTCAATAGAAAAGGTCTAACTTATTGTAAATTTTAATAGGTCACTTACAATACGGATAAAGGATGATTGGCGGCAAACACTGACCTAAGGGACGACGTGATTTCAATCTATACTGATGACTCAATGAGAGAGAGAGGCACAAGATCAAGAATCTTCTCCGAAAAATTAAATCTTCTATAGTCTTTTCGACTACCTGTCACCTCGACGATCCTTCAGGTAGAGATATATACTGTCGATACAGGCGCGAGAAGAATCCGAAAACTAAACCTCGAAAATTCGACTATTCATATATATTTGGTGGACGTTATTAGGTCGAAATGTATTCTCAATTGTATTCTCTCATTGGTACAACTGACACAGTAACATGTTGAATTTATATGGGTTCTAGGACATGAGAACATTCGGGGATGAATACACAACTAAATGACCTCCCTAGGCTTAATCCATACACAAAAGTGATATTCACACTCCACCGGTGATTTTTTCAAAACTAATATATGACTGGGCTTCGAGTAAGATGAAACTCAGGTACCAAAAGGTAGCTCTTTTCCACGATCTGAACTGTCTCAGAGAGGCGTCACCTGATCGGTTTTATTTGAAAACCGTCTGGTTTTCTCGGAGACATCTAGCAGCAAATAGTCAACGAAATTAGAGAGATATACCATTCTCTCAACATAAGGGAATGAAGATTTTAGGGGCCACAAGGTCCGGTGGTGAATCTATTTTATCTATTTTATTAAGAGAAAATTAAACAATTTTTCTATTTGGAGATTATAGATCAATTTTTGTATTTAAAGAAAAATGTCGATCAATTTTTATTTTTTAGGAAAATTTTTGATCAACTTATCTATTTTGAGAAAGTAGTGGATCTATTTCAGTATTTTCCCATTTAAAAGAAAATGTCGAATAATTTCTCTTTTTAAAGAAAATTTTCGATCACTTTTTATATTTGGAGATAATTGCCGATCACTTTTTCTATTTAAAGTAAAATTTCGATTAATTTCTCAATTAAAAGAAAATCATCGATTAACTTCTCTATTTTGAGATAGTAGTAGATCTATTAATATCGATATTTAGAGAAAATTGTCGATCACTTTTTCTAATTGGAGATTGTAGATCACTTTTTCTAATTAAAGGAAAATATCGATCTATTTCTATATTTAAAGAAAATTATCGATCAATTTCTTTAATTTGAGAAAGTGGTGGATCTATTTTATTATTAAGAAAAAATAGTCGATCACTTTTTCTATTTGAAAATTGTAGATCACTTTTTCTATTAAAAAAAAAATCGATCAATGTCTCCATTTAGAGTCTCAGATTAAAACAAATCCGATGATTAATTTTTCGGAAAATTCTCGATGATTTTTCTTAAAAAAAAACAATTGTCAATTAATATCAAATTCTCTTTTTATAGACAATTTCTTAATTTATACAAAATGGTGAAATTAATCGCATACCTTTTGAAAATATTCTTAAATAGTTTCCATTCTTTAAACGTAAAAATAAAACTATTTTTGAAAGTTGAAACGAAGTTTAAACTAAAAACATAAAAATACAAAAAAACAAAATTATGTATTCCAGAAAAAAATAATAATAAACAAAAAGTGTAAACAAATGACGCAATACAATGTATAATAATGAAACTATTTAATTTTTGTTTTCAGTTTTAAGAAATTCTGTAAAAAATTGTACAGTGAAACGAAAGGCAGAAAAAAATTGAGATAAAACTGAAATGACACATTAAGCAGATAAGAAAGATTAAAGTCTCTCTGCAACGATAACTCAACTTTTTGTATAAACAACAACAAAAAACTGTAACAAATTATGGTCCTTCGAACCCTTAACAGAACTTGGATTTCATAGCCAATTCAACACTTAAGACCACTGTGCAGTCACACAGTTTGTAAAATTGTTATTTTTTATCGTTTTATGTCTTTTTGGAAACCAGATAACTGCCACAATTTAATTATTATTTTTTTTTTCTTTCATATGTCGGCATAAAATCTTTAAAAAACTGGTTAAGTACTCTTTTTTATTTTTTGTGTGCGTTGCTGTTGAAGATTTTATTGCAATTATTTAATTAATTTATTATTGTTATTTATGCTTAGTTTGTAAAATTCTTTAGTTCTGTTTGAATTTGTCCCTGTGTGTAGAAACATTTTAAAATTCTGTTTGATTAGCAAAATTTATATTTTCAGTTTTATGTTTATTTGTTTTATTTTTGGGAATTATTGAAAAATGTGCAAAAATAAAAGCTGATCATTAATCGATTTATAATGCGTTATTGTTGTGTTTCGTTGGCAAAACGGAAATAATTAATCATGACACAATAAACAAATGATATCAAAACGTGTGGAGTTATGATGGAATTTGATCAGTTTTTTTTTGTTTCATTTATCAAAAATAACTAATTGACTAACTAACTAACTATAACTTACTAACTAGATAGATAGATAGATAGATAGATAGATAGATAGATAGATAGATAGATAGATAGATAGATAGATAGATAGATAGATAGATAGATAGATAGATAGATAGATAGATAGATAGATAGATAGATAGATAGATAGATAGATAGATAGATAGATAGATAGATAGATAGATAGATAGATAGATAGATAGATAGATAGATAGATAGATAGATAGATAGATAGATAGATAGATAGATAGATAGATAGATAGATAGATAAACTTTTGAAAATTTTTCTTAAAATAAAATTTAAAAACATTTCTTCTTTCTGAGTCAATATTAAAAGACAAATATCCTATAGACTCAAGAATTGGTTCAATTTTTTCCCCAAAGACTTAAAGTAAAATTTGTTTTTGTAAATATATTTCAAAAAAAATCCATTAAAAAACATTTCATCATATTTGCATTGCCTCTATTTGGTCATGGTTTAATTGGATTATTTAAAATGTTACCTCGATTTAATGTGAAGACTAAAAATAAAAGTACATTTCAAAAGTTTTTTTCGTTTTCGTTTGTATAACAACAAACCGGAAATGTACTTTCTTGCAACGTTTTAAATGCATTTTTAAAAATGTGATTGTTTTAGCCTCTTTTTGGTCTCGGTAGTTTTTATTACGACATTAATTTATATTTATAAAGCTTTTGTGCATAATAATGACATTACAAGTGTGGGATATAAACATATGTAAATTAACTAAATGTTTTAATTTATTGTTTATTTTAAAAAAGTTAATAAAATATTGTTTTTGTTTTAATGAGAATTTGTTTTTTTTTTTAATGTCAAGCTATATAAAAGTCAGTTCAAGACTTTAAATGACCCAAACGACCTTAAATGTTCTAGTTTTAGAAGGTCGTGAATAGTTTAATTTTAAATATTAAGAATTTTTTTTAAGATAAATTAACAAAGCAAATGAAAGTGAATAACTTAATTTAGTGTAAATAATTTAATTAGTTAAATTAAATAAAGAAAATTTGTTTTGTTGTTTTATTTGGAAAACCACAAAAATTTCAAAAATTTTAAATAAATTTTTAATTTTAGGAAATTTTGTAACAGTCAAGTTTTTCATCGCCTTAAACAAAAACTATTGCCTACTTTTGCGCTTTATGAAATAAATAAATTACTAGCACACTTTTAGGCTTCTATCAATATTAATCATTTCATGTATAATATTGTTTTTTCATTTGTTTGTTTTTAGGTCATTTATATTTGTATTTCAATTATAACAAAATGTTCGTTTAATCAATATCATAAAAACTAATAAATAAATACATTGTTGCTTTATTTTCTTTTGAAACAAATATTCTATTGACATTTTAATTATAAATCATTAAAATATAATTAGAAGGGAACATGTGTATGTTAGGATGGTCCCTTTCTTTTGTTTTGTCTTAAGTTGGAAACATTGGAAGCATATAAGTACTTATGTCCTTTGAAAGAAAACTTTTTTTCTCGACTCTGCGTTCCAAATCTTTAACTTATATATCTTAAGAAAACAAACGATTTGTTACAGTTGAAATTAACGTATTTTGGAGACTGGTAAAGTAAGCCACCTTATCTTTCTGGAACCGTAACTGTGGATAACTTCCGTAAAGGATTAAACATTTGCCATTACGGTAAGGATAACATGAAAATGAGTTCTTGATTACTATTGTCAGGTCAGCACGATCATAAACAGATTGCGATTAGTCACAACTGGATCGAATACTATCGATGCTCCTCTAAAAAGGATACATCAAGTACAAAAAGGTGTCAATAAGCAATACGCTAAACTCAGCAAAATATCAGGAAAACTGACTGCGAAGTCATTCACTATAAACTCATCTGAATAGGAGTTGTTCAAGATCCTGTAATCCGACCTTGTTTAAAGCTGCAATAATAATGCAATCGCAGCAGTCGAGGGTTATGCAACTGAAACCACTAACCCGCTTGATATCAAGCAAAAACATTTGAAAATCAAACGGCTGTGAAAAGATGTCATCTTATAGAGAAGAAGACATTGTGAGCGCTTGCATAAGAACTCTTGTGTAGTAAGAATTCGCTAAACGCTAAATAGTGACAGGATATCTACGTCATTGGATCATCAGAGACCTTCCGATATAGACTTCATCCATGGAGCTGTCATCTGAACAATATTCATATAAGCGAACGATTGTCAGACGACCTCTTACAATGCCTTTTTTAAAAACTTCATCCGAGAAGTTGTCGTACTCTGGCCCAACATTAGAATCATTTGAACAATATTTTTAAGTGGTTTCCTTTTCAAATTCTTAAGGAATACTTATTAAGCTATAAAAGCCTTGAAGGTGAAAACTGGGCGATTGTACAAAGACACATTAGGTATCAGGAAAGAGACCATGGGATAACAAGAATACCCAATGCCTTTTTTAAAACCATAGTACGACAAATTCAGTTTTCGTATTCTGGCCCAACATTAGAATCATCTGAATAATATATCTATATGGATTTCTTTTCAAATTCTTGAGGAATAATTATAAAGCTATAAAAGTCTTGGAGCTAAAAACTGGGCGATTGTACAAAGACGGGTAAGACATCAAGAAAGAGACAAAGTTAACTGAATCACAATTTATTCAGAATCCCTCGGACCCTTGCTTTCCATTGAAGTTATGATCAAATATTCACTCAATCTGATCACTATTAATCGGCAATATGAAAGAACTTGTTTGCGTCTCTTTAATCTAAGGCCACAGATTCGTTTTTTTTTTTTTTTTGTTCAGAAACGAATTAAGTTGCTTTTATTTACATAGAGTTTATGTGATCCATTAGTAGCGCTAGAGTGATCATTACATTTCCATTACCTATCGAACTTACGATTAAGGGGAAAGATCGTCCACCAATTCCAGTTTTCACCTTTGTGACTGGTGTAGTGCAAAAGATCATGGGTTATTATATTATAAGAGAATGTTATTCTCTGTCATACTCTACAAAGGAGCAAGAACATATATCAGGGGGATAAATTCAATCTAGCTTCTTAGTTAAAGTAAGAAAAGTAAAAGGCAAACGGTTTTCAATAGGATAAGGCAATCACGCTGGATGATTCATATAATACTGCTACGTAACACCGACTCAATTAGAAGTTAATCATAGGATGTTTCATCCATTATAAACATTCAGGATATTTTAACAACTATTGTAAAACCTAGGCCAATAAAGCTAAAATATAGTCTAATTTTAGTCTCAGCTTTCACAATCTAACATTGTTGTTATAACGATCGTGAAAATACTTGACGGAAAGGAATGCTTTCAGGATTGAAAAATAGACAAAAAAAATATATTGAAGATCAAGTCTATCATGCCATGAACATATAATTATTTATTGGAGAATTTGGGTATAACCTGGAATACTGTTACTTTCTCAAAGATAAACCATTGGTTCTCAAAGGAATATCGACTAAAAAGTCTATCATCATTTCTATTGAAAAACTGGTTAAGGTTCTTGACAGATATATACGCAATACTTCCAACTTCTGCGAGACCTAACACATATATAAAATGGGAAGATCAGTGGAAAGAGACAAAAGACTTTAAGAAAAGGTATGCCTTAATCAATGTAAATATTTCTACTATAGTTTAGGATTGCAGGGTCTTAATATAATGAATATCAATAGCAAACTTGAACTTCAAAAACTACAATCTAGAGCTCGGAGGATCGTATAACATATAGAAAACATTTTGAAGATCGTGTCCATTATGATCAATGATCTATATCAATCACACCATGAGAATTTAAAGATTACCGGGAATAATTTTATTTTCCCAAAAACTAAACTTGGCTTCTCAAAGGTTTATCGACCAAAAAGTATGTCATCCTTTGAAAAATCATGAACAGTGGCATGACTTATTAAGGAATTTAAGAGCGATCTGGAATGAGGTTATCCATCCATATCTTAACGATAGATATAGATAACAATCCACACAATAATATTGATAGAACTTTGGTGATATGATATGGATGGAAAACATATTGAGGGACAAGTCCTTTATTTCTAGATAAACTATGGGTAGAAAAAGGAAACTTATGATTCGTTTAAAAATCAATTGTAATAAAGGTCTCAATTGACTAAAAAAGTTTAAATATGAATCCGAGATGGGAAATCTATAACTTGTGTGATAGATCCCATCTATAGGAAATTTATCTGCAAGACTTGAACTTGTTTGAACCCAAACCTTACATATATGTAGTTTAAATGGTGAGTTAAGGCCTGGATGCGTAATTTCCATTTGTTGAGTTACCCCAGCTAATTTTGCTACTTCTGTTAAATTTGTCTATAAGAATATTTTGATGATAGTCGTCATTACCTCCAACATTATTTGTCATCAAAAAAAAGCGAGAAAAATGTCTTAATCTATGTCCCTTGTTTGGATAGTAAGACCGTTTGGGAGAGAATGAAAACTATAACTGAATACTCTCCCTGAGTTAAGGTTTACATCATCGGCAAAGAAAAGGTGAATTTATTAGCTTTAAAGTAAAGGGAGCTCGAGGTAGTTAACCAACAATATCCGTCATCAATAAAGCGAGAACCATTTCTTAATCTATGTCTCTTGCTTGGATTGTAAGACTGTTTAAGAGAGAGAGAAAGAATGCTTTTACTGAATACTGTCCCAGAGTAAAGGTTTAAATCATATTTATACCAGACTACAGGTGAGTAGTCAACAAAGAAAGGGCGAATGTGTATTAGATTTAAAGGAAGGGAGCTCGAGGTAGTTAAGTAGCAATATCCGTCAAATATGGATGAAATAACCCCATATGGTCTCTTGAAATAAATAAACAGTGGATAGAACCACAAATATCCTATTGGTTACCCTGATGAGAGCAAGAAATCTCTTTGAAATAAGCTAGTCTCTGGTAAGTGGGATATTTGGAAATGTATTCAGGTTGGAAATGAATCTTGGAATAATGAATCGATAAGTAAAACCATAAAGATCCTCTGAGGTTATCCTGATGAGGGAAAGACGTTCAATCTCCTTAAAAGAAGCAAGTCGAAGATTAGTATGATAATACGTATTCGGACACTTTCTGGGTATATTAAATCGGTAGGTAGAACCGCAACGATCCTTAGGGGTTAACCAGATGAGACGAGAAATCTGCTCAAAATAAGCAAATCTGAGGTTAGTGTGATGGTACGTATTCAGGGTGGACACACTTCTGTGTATTCACATGTGTGTAGAGTATGTGGAGAGAATTGTTAAACTCTAAAATACTTTTTTTTCCACAGTAAGGCATTAGTCAAAGTCAGATCCTAGTATCTTGATATTATTTCAAAAATAACATTTCTCACGAAAACTGATTGGAATACTCAGGAATAACTTCGTCGAAAGTTAGTTTCTGAACATTTTAGTAAACATTTTACTTTCTAGAAAAGGAGCGCACAACAGGCCCGATTGTGATCTTCGAATATCGAAGAAAGACTTCCGTTTTTAGTACATCAAACTTGTGACAACCAAAGTTTTCACTAACGAACATTGCAACGTGGAGTTCATGTACGATGCTTACTTCCATGCCGTACTAATAGGTGGTTAGATTTAAAAGTAACTAAAAGTTAGTAATTGTGTAAAAGATTTTTGTTAAATAAATGTCCAGTTTCCCTAAACACTTTAGGCTTATTTACAAAATAGCTTAACTAATAATTTAAAGATAATTATTGAAATTAAAAAAATATTAAGAAATATAATAATTTGAATACTTACAACGCAAGCCTTAACAGACTTCCAAAGGTTTTTTACAAAGTCTTCAATCTTGCTGGTTTTTTTATTGAGACAAAATAACTTTTTTTCCTCGTTACGTTAAAGCGCTTTTCTTCTTTTTCACTATCGGCTCAAATTAGTTTAACTTGAAAGCGAAGAAAAACACGTGGAAATAAAAAAAATAAAAAATAAAACTGTTACTTTTTCACACTTTATCCTCTAAATGTTCTTTTGCTTTGCACTCCTTTTATCAAACACGTTTCTTGTTTTCGGTTTATACCCCTATTGACACACACGTTGTTAACCCTTTTTGGTAATGATGTTAAAGGTGGGGTCTTGTTTTTGTAGTAGTAGTTGCTGTTGCTGTTTTTCGTTAAAGAAATTGTAGAGTCACATTTTTTTGTGTTTAAAACTTAAAGAATTTTTTAAATTTTAAAATTTATTTTGAAAATTTTAACACTTTTTTTTAAGGGGGGAGAGAATTTTATGTCGAAAATTGTTTAAAAAGTTTGAGAGTTTTTTTCTTTTTGTTTTTTCTTTTATAATTTATTTAACTTTAATTTTTTTCTTAACTTTATACTGACGATTACGCTGATCTATGGCAACATCATATCGCGATCTCTGCACATTTTCGCTAATTAAATTATAGTTATAGTTGTTAAATAGGCCAAAAACGTTTAACGAATACGTTGTGCCGAACTTAAGAGAACGTTGGCTATATGAGATAATAACGCTTAAAAATAACGTTTAAGCGTTTTTTTGTTTAAAAGCAATGATTAACGTTTAAGGGTTAAGATTGTTCTAGTTGAATACAACTCTGTTAGCAGTTAGCAGTTGATTGTGGCAAATATACGTATTTATGTAGGGAGTGGTGTTTGATGCTGTTTTTTGTTGTTCTTGTTGTTGTTACGAATCTAGGAATAGTTAACGCATGTGTTAGCTTAAGCTTTAGTTAATTAACTGTAGTTGTTAACCCGCTAGCGTAGGTGTAGTTTATGAATATTAGTTTTCCGTTATAAGCAGGATAACTGACGTTTGATGTTGCTAATGAAGATGATAGTTGATGGCTGAGTAGTAAGTGTAACGTATGATATGACAAGCCCAATAGAAAAACAAAAAGAAACTATGTATTATTCGTATACTATTTAGTTTTAAGCTCTTACGCTTTTGCAGCAAAAAACTCGCTCTCTTTCTCTATCTATCTGTCTCGTTCTCTTGCCCAACGTTTATTTACGTTCTCTTTCTTTCGCTCTCTCTCTATCTCTCTCGTCCACCACTAGCAGCTATGGCTTTTATTTTTAGCCCTTTTACCGTTACTTTTACTTAGTTTACCGTTAGTTACTCACATTTACTTATGGTTGTTTTTCTTTACTCAATTTCCGCTAAAGTTGTTTAGTTGTTTAGCATACTTTTAGGCTTATAAATAATATTTTTTTTCTTATATGTGTGTGTGTTTTTTTATATTATTAAAATTAAATTAACAATTTAACGTTGCTTCCCGTATTTTTTTAATATTTGCGAGCCTTAAGGTCTTTATTTTCTTATTTTGTACCCGTTTTTTTGTAAAAATTTTTTATATTTAAACAATTTACGGTTGTTTTAAAAAGTGTGTCGACACCAATCTGTATCTCAACATGGATTTGTTTTCGTTAAGGTTTTGTTTAAAGGGTTTTTTTAGTTTAAAACAATTTGTTAACAACTAATTTTTATAGTTTTTTCTTTTATTATAAAAGCCATTTAAAACGGAGTTTTTTTGTTTTTAATTTATATATAAATTATTTTCTTTTAGTTTTTTTAACACTCCTTGTTTTAAGAAATTTTAAAAAATTTTCTTTAAAACATTTTGTTTTTTATTTATTTGTTTAACAATTTATTTCGAAATTATTTTTTTTAAACTTTTTTTGCTGCTTTTCTTTTGTGTTTAAAATAAAATTGTCATTTATTGTAATTTTTTCTTTTAGATTTTTTCTTCACCACCAAACGCTTTTAGTTGGCTTGATAAAAGTTTTCTGTTGCTATAAAAAAGAAGAGAGTGAGTAAGGTCGGTTTACAATAAAAAAAAAAAAACAAATAAACATAGACAACTGTCATAGAAGCAAAAACAACAAATATTTTATAAAATTAATAATAATGAAGAAGAGTAAAAGCATACAGGGATGGAAAACTATATGTATTTTACATGTCATGGCAAAAAAGTTTTGTAAATATGAAAAAATTCATTGTATTAATGAAACTGTTGTTTAGACTAGAACAAAAGTAGTAATTTGATCACAAGTGCAAACTTGTAATCAGATCCTGAGAGTAAGCTTTCGAAATATGGCGTAATAATAAAAAAGTTGCTTAAAAAAGCTGGATCAAAGTTTTAAAAAAGCTGTACAGCAAAAGCGCCCTTGTTTTAAGGCTCTAACTAATCCTAGGGGCATTAAAATCTGTTGGTCGTGCGTTAAAAGTGTAGAGGATGACTTTAGTTTGACTGAACCGATTGGTAAAGATTGTCCTTTAACCCTTTTACGCACAAAACTAAATCGCTGGAGTTTTTATGAATAAGACTTTACCATACACTTTATTTTGACGTATATCGATCATTTTAGATGAAAAATGGAAAAAAGTGTTTTCGAAGGATATCAGAGGATATTATCCTTTTGAGCATATTAATTAGTTAGTTTGAAAGGAGGATGTGTATACATTAAATCCGAAGAAATACACCTAGGCCTCTATCAGGCCTGTTGTGCGCTCCTTAACCAGTGTCTCAGGTGAGAATCGAACCCACCACCTACGTCTACCAGACTAGAACACTAACCAACCGAACGCCACTTTTTAGCATATAGGGACATGAAATTCCAAAAAAACGTATCAAAACCTATGCCGTTAGAAGAATATTATCAGTTCTTATTAAAAGAAAAGCTATTGAACTGTAAAATAACTTTAATCGACTACTTTTCTTAGCGAATGTACTTACTATTGAGGAAAGGAGGCTCAAGGTAGTTAACTAGATAAATTTAAATCTGTTTGATGCAACTAATTATAATTATGATCTTTATAATCCTATAGGGCCGCTTGGAATAATGAAACTTTATGTAAAACCACATAGATCTTATGAGGTAATTCCAAGAGGAGCAGAGAATTTTCTTCAAATTGAGAGTAAGTCCAAAAGTACGTATCCCAAGTGAATATACTCAATTACAAAAACAACTATATACAATTTTACGAAGCGAAGGCTTTTCATATTAAGTAAGTCCGAAGTTGCACAATTGTTCGAAGGGAATCAGTCGAAGCATGTGGCAAGTAGAGTGAAACTCACTCCAAATTTGCATTTCCAGGCTTTCGAAATTAGATCCAAATGTCTAGATATCCATGTTATTTCATATATTACATCTTTCAAGAACACTAATTTCCAAATTATAAGGAACCAAGTCTAGGAAACTTGAATAGCGGACGATTATACTGCCATAGAACACATATACGATCTGTTTCTCGAACATTGGAAAATCTGATCACAACAGGACCATTTGTGGCCTAGATGTATTTCTTTAAATCTTATATTGTATACATATTTCTTTCAACCTAATCTAACTTATTAAAAACGACACTGATTGTTTAAATAGCGGACGATAATACTTCCATAGAGCACTACATAAGGCCTTTTGATTGCAGGAAACTGAGGTTTTGAATAGCGGACGATTATATTTTCATAGAGCACTATACACGATCTTTTCCTCGAACATTGGAAAAGCAGCGGCATCTTACATGGTACACATCTTTCTTTCAACCTAATCAAACTCATTAAAAAGGACACTGATTACTAAATTGTAAAGAACTAAGTCCAGGAAACTAAAATTTTGAATAGCGGGCGATAATACTTCCTTAGAGTACTACATTAGGTTTTTTGATTCCTCCAACATTGGAAAAAGTGCGCATAACAAGCACAACCTATGTAGCCTAGATGTATTTCTTGGAATCTTATATAGTGTACATCTTTCTTTCAACCTAACCTAACTCACTGGAAATCTAGTCTAGGAATCGATGTTATTGCAAATATTACATCTGTCATGTACACTGATTGCTAATAGGATACTAAGCCCATAAAAGAAACTAACCTAGTCCAACATTGTATTTCTTGTGATAGGGGCTGGATTGAAATAAGGGCCCATCATAATGAAAATCTGCAGTATCATTTATACTTATATAAAACATATTTGTGACAATTTTTAGAGATATAATAGTATATTTGACGTAATTATGGCTTAAAAAGCCCAATTTGGGAGGTACAGTTTTATGGGGTCTAGGTGAAATAATGGACCGATTTCAAGCATTTTCAATAGGCTTCGTCCCTGTACCAAAGAACATGATTGGTCCAAATTTCATAAATTATCTTGGAAACTGTGGCCTATACCTTGCGCACAAGCACAGCCAGCCAGACAGACGGACGGACAGATATGTCTTAATGGACTCAAAAAATGATTCTGAATCTATCGGTATGCTTAAAGGTGAGTACAGGACCAATACTTTTGTGTGTTGCAAACACACAAAACAGTACAAACGTATAATACCCTCCGCACCATAGTGGTGTATGGTATAAAAAGCATATGAAATTTATAATTATGCAAATTCCAACAACAATTTTATCCAAAAATATAAGAGCAACAACCGGTAGTACTCAATTCTCAATTTTCCATCCCTGTCTGCAATATTATTTTATATCGTACAACAAAAACATGCTGCCAAAATTAACAGCAACAACAATTTATAAGAAAAACATACATACAACTCTTTGCTTTTTACACCCCACACTATGATGGGTTCTGTTGTTGTAAATTACGATGATGATAATGTTAATGTTGATGATGATGAAAAATCGGTAAAATTT
The DNA here is from genome assembly GCF_022045245.1 of Lucilia cuprina. Taxonomy (NCBI): domain Eukaryota; kingdom Metazoa; phylum Arthropoda; class Insecta; order Diptera; family Calliphoridae; genus Lucilia; species Lucilia cuprina. The sequence continues at coordinate 43,163,931 of NC_060954.1, forward strand.
TTTCGTTTTTCTTATTTAGTCGCCTTCGTTTTACACAAAAAAAAATTTAACAAAATATAAAATAAAACAAACACTGACAAACACTCACAAAAACACAAAAATTTATTAACGACCAAGTAAGTCGTGGTTTTTCGTAAGGTTAAATCGTAAATCAATAAATAAATATTTCGTTTTGTTTTTTCTCAAACAGCTTTTTTTTTGTTTTTGGTAACACAATTTCCCAATTTATGCCTTTGTTTTACATTAATTATAAACTTGTTTTATTATAAATTTAATCAGATATTTTTGTTTTAAAGAAATTTTCTTTCTATTCAATCTCTAGTTTGAAGGCGAAACCATAAATATAAATTCGCCTTAATTTAATTTGTATCTTAAGCTTTTTCTTTTTGTTGTAATTTTTTGCTTTTATTTAATTATAAATTTTTTTGCTTTTTGAGATTTTTTTCTTTTGCTATTCGCTAAATAAAATTTTAACCGTTAACACTCGTTTAGTCGCTTGTTACGTTATAGAATCACGATTTGTATCTGAATTGTAATGTTTAAGTTTGAAATAATTTTTGTGCCTCTTGCTCTTTGTTATAGTGTTGCTGTTGTTGTTGTTTTTGTTGTCGATGACAACATGTTGTTCTCTTTTTCAATTTGTAATTACTCACGTTTCTCTCACGTTTTTTTTTTTGTTTTATTTTTTTATTTTACTTCAAACACGAACGAAATATCGCATTCCATAAATGTAGTCACCATTTACACTCACAGTGATTTAATTAAGTGCAATCATTTGCACACTAAAGAATTTTAAATAAAAATTCATTTTAGTAAACATTAAGGGCCAATCTTTAGGTGTAGGATTAAACTAGCTAATTTTGTTTGCTAGTTTAAGCGTCCAATGGATGTGGTTGAAACTTGAGCAAGAAATGCAAAAGTGTAAACAGTGAAATTTTCTGCTGTTCGTTATGGCAACACTGCAAAGTTTAATCTTGTACTCAAAATCTTCAAAGGGGATTAACATCAGAACCAATTCATTTTAAGATTAACTAATCTGCTCTAATTGAAGAGGTATTTACACTCGAAGAAAATGGTCTTATGTCCACCTCAACGAAATCGGGTTAGAATAAGTTGAAACGAAAAGTGGACTTTTTGACTTTTTTCATTTAGTTAAAAGTCGACTTCTCAACATTTTGGATTTTATGAAAAGTCGATTTTTTGATTTTTCGACTTTTTTCATTTAATTAAAAGTCGACTTTTAGACTTTTCGACTAAAGGTATTTTATAAATAGTTGAGACTTTTCAACTTTTTCCGACTTTTCGACTTTTGGACTTTTTTCTACTTTTCGACTTTTCGATTTTTTTTTTTTGACTATTTTCGACTTCTTTCGACTATTTTTTGACTTTTTCCGAGTTTTTCCGACTATATTATAGTTTTTGACTTTTATTTCCACATTTTTTAAGATTTTCGACTATTTTTTACTTGTTTCTACAATTTTCGAGTTTTCGACTTTTCGACTTTTTACGACTTTTCGACTTTTCAAGTTTTTGGACATTTTGACTATTTTCAACTTCTTTCGACTATTTTTTGACTTTTTTCGACTATATTAGAATTTTTGACTTTTATTTCCACATTTTTTAAGATTTTCGACTATTTTTTACTTGTTTCTACAATTTTCGAGTTTTCGACTTTTTCCGACCTTTTTCGACTTTTCGACTTTCTTCGACTCGACTCTCTAGAAACGTCCCAATTTATACATGTAAAAAAGATATGAGTCGACAAGATCGAACGGTTTTTATACGAATTTACTAAAGACAAATATAGAATATACTTAATCTGAACACATCGAAAGAATCCGATCACATACCAAATCTAGAATTTACCAGGAACTATAAGGTACTAATCCCAAAAAGAATATCTTGGTCAAGAGGAACATTGATGACATTAAACTGGGAAAAAAAGCGGTCATGGAGATACAAAATGATACATATTTAAACTAAGGACAGATATAGGATATGTTTAAACTGAACAAATCGGCAGAATGCGATCATATATCAAAGCAGAATTTGCCTGAAACTATAAGGCACTGATCCCAATTGGAATATCTTGCTCAAGCGTTACATTAATGGCTTCAAACTGGGAGAAAAAAAGATCATAGGGATACAAATCGATATCTAATTACAAAACTTCATCCAGATAGAACTCCATGATATAACATAATCTATTGAGATGAAAATCAACTCGATAATATAAACCTGACGTTCGAAAAACAAGTGCCAACTGGAATAATAAAATGATTTTCAGAACAACAATGATCCCATTTTTTAAATCAACGAGCTTATTCAGAATGAGTCCGGAAAAATGCGCTTCTCCAAACCTTTTTATAGACTTCTTCTATTGATCTGAGTGTTGAATCTACAGTAATAACTCTTCTACGAGCTACATAAATTCTTGTTCTTAAATTCGAAACTGGGACACTATTGTATAACTATCCCCCTGGGTATGTTAACTTGTTAACCTGGTATTACCATAGAATCATATAATCTGGTAATACGGTAGACGGTTGCCTGCATGATTAGTACAGTACCGGCTATAGGCTATAAGATCCCTTAGGAGGGAACATGGTGGAAACGTAAATTAGGGATAAATTCAGTGCTTTAATCGAGAGACTTTAGATAGACTGTGCGACTAAATATTGGGAATATGTTGATCTCAAGAGAATAAAATACAAAGGTGATGGAAAACATCTTAGTCATGGTATTCCATTAGTAACTTTGTGAAATGTTTAAAGATTTTAAAATGTTTTCCTTTCTGTACTTAATAATACAAATCTTGTATTGCGAATCAATAAATGTGTCTTTTCTAGAACAAATCTAAATATCATATTATGTGTGTTTCTATAAAAATACTAATTTATTAAATTCAATCTTAAAACTGATTCTTATATGAAATTTTAATAAGTCTTATCAGTAAAATCAACATTTTGTTGACGCAATATTAAAAGTGATTATTATGAATGAATTCTATAAATGGAACTAAAAAACAAATTATTAATACAATATTTTAGGTATAGCACTTTAAGGTCCCCAATGATTTGAAATTGTTTATCTCAATGCAATAGCGAAGCTTTACTTTTTCAAATCTTGAACTTCAAACTTGCCTTTTAATTTATTCCATTCCACCCTTAATTAAATGTGCCAGAGTGTATTAAGATATTCATTGAACTATATTTATACACAAATACACATGTGTTTCGATATAAACAAAAAAAATAAGAATCTGTCATTTTACAAAGAGTAAACAACTCTCTGCTGTTTAAAGTACTCATGCGTAAAAAAAAGTGAGTCAGACAAATTGTTGCCAGAGTTTTGGGGTGGTAAAAATTGCTGGTTTTAATGGAAAATTTTCTGCATTGTATTTATCAATGTAAAAAAGACTAAATAATATATATATTTTTTAAAGTAATAACGAAATCTTATTCCAAGGAAAATCACATCAAAACTGTGTCTAAGAATCTTAGGTTTTTAGTTATATGTATATATAATTAGGTTATATTATTTTAAATTCATCTGGCAACTTTATATATGAGATACACTGACTCTGAGCATAAATGTCATTTATAGTTATGCTCCCGCCGCGTATAAGCTCCACACCAGGCATGGAAAGTTGACACTTTAAATCATTATCTTTTTAAATCGTCTATCTATCTATCTATCTATCTATCTATCTATCTATCTATCTATCTATCTATCTATCTATCTATCTATCTATCTATCTATCTATCTATCTATCTATCTATCTATCTTTCTTTCTATCTATCTATCTATCTATCTATCTATCTATCTATCTATCTATCTATCTATCTATCTATTTATCTATCTATCTATCTATCTATCTATCTATCTATCTATATATCTATTTATTTATCTATCTATCTATCTATCTATCTATCTATCTATCTATCTATCTATCTATCTATCTATCTATCTATCTATCTATCTATCTATCTATCTATGTATCTATCTATCTATCTATCTATCTATCTATCTATCTATCTATCTATCTATCTATCTATCTATCTATCTATCTATCTATCTATCTATCTATCTATCTATCTATCTATCTATCTATCTATCTATCTATCTATCTATCTATCTATCTATCTATCTATTTTTCTATCTATCTTTCTATCTATCTTTCTATCTATCTATCTATCTATCTATCTATCTATCTATCTATCTATCTATCTATCTATCTATCTATCTATCTATCTGTCTGTCTGTCTGTCTGTCTGTCTGTCTGTCTGTCTATCTATCTATCTATCTATCTATCTATCTATTTATCTATCTATCTATCTATCTATCTATCTATCTATCTATCTATCTATCTATCTATCTATCTATCTATCTATCTATCTATCTATCTATCTATCTATCTATCTATCTATCTATCTATCTATCTATCTATCTATCTATCTATCTATCTATCTATCTATCTATCTATCCACTATCTATCTAACTATCTATCTATCTATCTATCTATCTATCTATCTATCTATCTATCTATCTATCTATCTATCTATCTATCTATCTATCTATTTATCTATCTATCTATCTATCTATCTATCTATCTATCTATCTATCTATCTATCTATCTATCTATCTATCTATCTATCTATCTATTTATCTATCTATCTATCTGTCATTATATCTATCTATCTGTCATTATATCTATCTATCCATTATATCTATCTATCCATTATATCTATCTATCTGTCATTATATCTATCTATCTGTCATTATATCTATCTATCTGTCATTATATCTATCTATCTGTCATTATATCTATCTATCTGTCATTCGATCTATCTACTACGTATTAGTCTGTTAATCCAATTAATAACTACGCATCTTATAAAATTTTATTGGTACTGCATTTTCCATCCCTGTCATATGGTATATATGCACTTTATGCCGGTTTTGAGCATAACCCTAAAAACCCAAACATTGTTGTGCATAAAATTCTAGAACATTCTATAAAAGTTCCACAGAAAACCACTCATGTTAAACATAAGTGTGGCGTTCTTTTATCTCAGTACAATGCAAATGAAAAAATTTTATGTTGTGTCAAACTTTCTCTTCTATGCATCTTTTAACTCATTTCAGTATGTTTGTTTTTATTGTAATGTATTATGTTTAAAATCAAATTATGTTGAGTAAAAAACATAAAGGTTCCTGAGTTGTTTTTGCTTTCTATGAATGGGTGTGTTTTTTTCTAACAAACAACTTTTTTTTCTCACTCTCTTTTAATCTCTCTTTTAGATTTTTTATGCTATTGCTCTTAAATAAGCCAATAAATTATTATGCTAATTATTTTTTTGGTAATATTTTGGTTTTACTTGGTTAAGTTTTTTTTTTTTTTCTAAAAACACATTTAAAATTCATTGCAATTTTATGCTGTTTTTTAAATAATTGTTGTATTTTTCTTTTAAATTCTTTATAATTTGTTACCTTTTGCCATGAATTGTTAATTAAGTTAAGTTCGTTTGAATTTTTAATTTATTTTTTTAATATTTATAGTCGTTTTTTGTTTCGCTACAATTTTTGTTCGTTTAGTGGTAATTTAATAAAAATTTGCTGCAAATCTGCAATGAAAAAGAAAAAATTTTATAAAATTATTTATATGTGAAAAAAGTTATTTTAAAAATATAATAAAACAAGTATGAATGTATAGTCGGGCGTAGCCGACCATATGATACCCTACACCAGTCAGTCTGTATGTTAAAAATGGGGATTATTTAAAAAAATTAATCATTTGGTTTGTTTTTTTTAACTTTATTTCAGAATATTTTTACTTTTTTTTGGCAAAAAAGAGATTTTTTTTAAGAGGGCTCAAAGGGAAGTAGGGCAAAATATGGCCCTATCCTTAAAAATGTTCGTAGGGGGAGTTAAGTTTTCTTTAATATTATTTATGTAGAATTTAAAAGTGTTATTAGTGTTTGTAAATGAATTTTGACCTTTAGGTCATTTTCTGAAGGGGAGTTTGTATGGGGGATAGGGTCAAATGAAGCCCGATCATTATAAAAATCGGTAATGTCATTTGAAGTTTTATAAAACTAAGTTTTGTCGATTTTTGTTAACATAATAGATCATTTAAATTAATTATAAGCCAAAAGGCTCTATTTGGGGGATATGGTTGTATGGGGGCCAAGAGAAGCGTGTGTGCCAAATTTCATCCAGTTATCTTGAAAATTGCGCACAAGGTTTACATGGACAGCCAGCCAGCCAGACGGACATAGCTTAATCGACTCAAAAAATGATTCTAAGCCGATTGGTATACTTTAAGGTAGGTGGGTATAGGACGAATATTTTTGTATGTTACAAACATCAGCACAAACCCAATATACCCTCCCCACTAAAGTGGTGTAGGGTATAATTAAAATATTATACAATTAACTTTATAAAGAAAATTATTTTTGGTTTCAGTTACAAATAATGTCGATAATGGTGGGTAGTCTGAGATTTCGAAGCGATTATTTCGATTACAATTAAATTTTTGATGTCCACAGAAAAAAATCTTCTGCGATTCAGTGGCCATCATAATTAAAACGAAGTTCCGTGCTGTTCCTCTTATAGAGCGAGTGTTCCATAATAGTTCAGCTAATTAGGATTCGGGAAACTATTTTGCTAATGCAGAGTTAATTGTCATTTGCCAGTGACATTAGGAAGAGGCTCTTTATCACTTTCAGATTTTTTCATAGTTACTGTAGGCTCTAGAGTGTTACCTATATCATTTCATTATTTATCTTAATTTAATTCTAAAACAATCTTACTATTTTATTTGTAATTAACTTTGTTTCTGAAAAGTTCTGAATTCTAAAATCAACTACGAGTCGAGCATAAATCAATCTCATTTTGGTATTAATTTAAGCTTTGACCTTCTTAAATCAATCCAATCAAGTATGCATTTGAAATTAAATTAAATTGAAATTTTTAAAAATTAATCGATCGTAAGAAAACTTTAACCCAAATGAGGCCAAAGTACTTAACGGATCCGTATTTAAGTTCAAGTATTTTGTACTACCTCTGCAAAGATTCCGGAGTTTTTTGTGTTCGGATTTATAGATTATGAGTGTACCATTACACTCATAATCTATAAATCTTGATTAATGGAGTTTCAATATAAATCCCCCAGACCCTCTTATATTGCAGTTTAGAGATATCTGTGTAGCAACGGAATCCTACTGGAATTTTGCTCCAGTGTTTGTTTGGTGACCGGTGGTTTAGTGGTTAGAGTTATAGACTGGTGGGTTAGATTCCCACCTGAGGCACTGGTTAAGCAGCTCAAAACAGGTTCGATGGAGGCCTAGGTGTATTTCTTCGGATTTGATGTACATCCTCCTTTCCAACTAACTAACTAAAACACTGAAGCAGTTTTGATGGGATTAAAATCCCAACGAATTATATCTCTAGTATCCCAGCAGTACGATGGGACAGTCCCGAACTGACCACTTAACCTACCACTTTTGGTGGCCCCTAGCCACCTGACTACCTAGGTGACCAACCATTTTAATATGGGCTTGTCCTATGAGGAAGTCAATCGTCACTCTACACCCTACAAAGAGACAGTAAAGAGACGATTGCCTCCGCTCTCGCTTACAAAGGGGACACTAAAGTGACGACTGTCTACTCTCCGTGTCTACTCTCCAGAATACTATGAGACAATAATGTGACGATTGACACAAAAGTTATAAATTTGAGTCAACCAGATGGTGGCATTTTAGTAGAAAATAATAATCATTTCTCCAAAAGATGGGTAAAATAACTACTTTCGGAAGTACAACAAAAAAACAACTTTTAAGAGTTTAATCTCTATGTTACTTGAGGACAGTAAAGAGACGACTGTCTCCGCTCCCGCTTACAAAGGGGACACTGAAGTGACGACTGTCTTCATTCTCGATTACAAAGGGTACATTCGTGACGAATGACCCAAAACATACGAATTACGATCATCCAGATGGTTAACTATTAGTGGAAATTACTGTCTTTTTCGTATGCATCGAGTCTTTGTCCAGCAGTTCGACAAAGACTCGATGCATACGAAAAAGATGCGATCAAACACTTCCACTGTTTGCATATAGCCTTCCAATATGTATCATATACATTGGTAATAAATCCTATGACAGATAACATAAGTTCTGCTCTAAGTACCGCCTCATATCTTATATTTTTTCTATAATATAAGATTTCAGAGCCTTTATCGCTCATGACCCTACTTATATACCCTGAACTCCAAGTAGTAATAAGAATTGGTCTAATCAACTTTATATAATGGTCATATTAGTACCAACTTATACATAAGGTTCTCTTCCATCTAGAGCGATTTGCTTTGGTAGTATATGGTGTCTCCATTTACCCTTCCGGTTAACGATTAATCAGGTAAATATTCTGCCCCTTCTGTTGAAACCAGCTTAAACTTAGATATAACGCCTCTTCGGACGTTTTGTAGAAGTAATTTGGAAAATTGTTTTTTAAAAGTATGACACCGTTATATAGAGGCTTATCTGGAAGCTATTAATGAGGCTTAACAAGAATATATTGTGGACAATGAAGATTCATCTGATCTATCCTTTACATAAACAATATGAGTTATTTGATGAAAGTGTATTAATTACATTCATTAATTTCTGTGTCAGTAGAGTATCAATGTCGACATTCTTTTCGACTATTTATCGGTAACAATAATTAAAATGCAAAATCTTCATCGTTACCATGGTTCTTTTCAGCAATCTTTCTAAAAGGGGGGATTACCACCTAGATATGTATGTACGATGGTGATGATGATGATACGTTGAAATAAATTTCATTCCTTTAATCTGTAAAATGACCTTGCACATATGGAGAATATTTAATGATGTGCTAATACACACAACAATATGTTTGAGGTGTTGTACACTAGTTAAATGAAACGATGTATTCGCATCGAAAAAGAAAACTCCAGAGAATCTAAATGTTTTTCCATAGCTTCATGTAGAGGTTATGCAGGAAGAAGGAGGAGGACCGTTGGCAATACAAATATTTGATAAAAAAAAGTGACTGGTGAGGACGTCAGAAAATTGTCATAGAATTTTAGAACTTTTTTCTATTACTTAATAACAATTGTGTGAACGCAATGCCCGCGTTCACTTTTAATAAGTGTAAACGTTTTCATTATTACTCATTCAATTATAATTTTCCACACACAAACGTATGTTGGATAATTTACATTTTTATCGTTATGAAAATGTTTTCCTCTGTTCCTATAATTTTTTTTGTACAAAAAGCGACATTTATGCAATTAAATTTGTATTAATATTTACTTTCTGTTACACATTAATGAACTTTGAACAGAAGAGTTTGATTAAACAAACATGGAATACACAATATGTGTTCCTTCCTTCTTCCTCTGTGCAATGATATCAGATGACAATTTGTGGAAATCTATTAATTGTTAATGCTTGCTCGTATCAGTTCACATTTACAATTGTAAATGTTTAAGTGAAGAGTAGCAAATACGCTAAATAGACACACACTACTCTGTAAAGGAGGTAGTTTTAGTTGGATGTAGGACACGAAGAATTAATAACTATAGACTAGACTATAAACTAGACTATAGACTAGACTATAAACTAGACTATAGACTAGACTATATACTAGATTATAGACTAGACTATAGACTAGACTATAGACTAGACTATAGACTAGACTATAGACTAGACTATAGACTAGACTATACACTAGACTATACACTAGACTATACACTAGAC
>NC_060954.1:43173818-43175453 GCF_022045245.1 Lucilia cuprina
CTAGTCTATAGTCTAGTCTATAGTCTAGTCTATAGTCTAGTCTATAGTCTAGTCTATAGTCTAGTCTATAGTCTAGTCTATAGTCTAATCTATAGTCTATTGTCTAGTATATAGTCTAGTCTATAGTCTATTGTCTAGTATATAGTCTAGTCTATAGTCTAGTATATGTCTATCTGAATTATGTCAAGGAATCTGTACATAGTTTGGATGGACATCATTATAAAAAGGATCTTTAACTTATAAAACAGGCGTTCAGCCTGTTTTATACGGGTGTACAAAAAGTTAGTTATGTGTATATGTATGTCTAATTAATTAGACCCTTGAACATAATCAAAGAATGTTTAATGTGTCCTTGTTAAAATTCTTTTTAGTTTTTTCTTAATAAATACGCAAAGAGTAATTGTATTAAAATAAAGAAAATAAACTTTTCTAATTAAATATCTATACAAATGAAAATTGTAGAATTTGTGACTTTGTATACCTATTGAGGCCTACGGTGTATGATGGAGTAAGTGGGTGTTTTTTTTTCTAATGAATATCATACAGTTCTAAGAAATTTGTTAAAGGTTTATCATAGTCTTTATAATAATATTTATTTTAGGATTGATAACATAATAATAATGCTGTAAGTGTGTAAGTGTTGATTTGAATGATGTAAAGATGTTAAATGCAGATATTTCTTTAAAAAAAATAATTTACACATAAATATATAAAATTTCTTCAAATTGATAAAATAATTTTCTAGAATTCTTTTTTCAGTATCTCAATAAAACGAACTTCGTTTAAAGGTTTCTTTTAAATATGTTTTATTTATGGCAAACTTTTCCATTTATTACAAAATATTATATAATTGTTTACACTTTTCATTGGCAATTTTATAATAAATTGCGTGATTCCAGAATTTTCCATATGTGACACACACACACTCAGTAACTCACAAACCATATTTATTGGTCAATGTCTAAAGAATTTAAAAAAAATAAATAAAACGATTTTTATTAAACAAGTCAACGACAACAACTACAAACAAGCAAATCTGAGAATTTTCTGTAAACTGATCTAAAATACAATCAAAGTCATGGAAGAAAGTCAATAAATGTAAACAGACAATACAACGACCAGCACCAACATCAACACCAACAAATGCAGTAAATACATTTGTCTTTTACAAAATAAAAACTAAACAAATGTTTTCTGAATAATAATAAAAAATACTAAAGGATCAAATTGCAGCAAAAAAACAAAACCAGACTGAATAATCGAGACACACCCGACCTCCAGGCGTGCGTCCACGTTTAAAAACTTTTAGAATTGCATCGTCATACAGATGTTTGTCAGTAAATACAAACAAATTCTTAGTAATTAATGTCAATTGATAGCAATTTATTGAAATGAAACATTAAATTAAATAAAAAATTAAAAAAAAAATTCATTCGATCAACAGGAACAGTAAAAGACACTAAATTGTAACTAAAATTATAATTTTTAATGAAAATTTAATTCAAAACAGAAGATATTTTTAGCGAAAACTATCTATAGTCTAGTCTATAGTCTAGTCTATAGTCTAGTCTATAGTCTAGTCTATAGTCTAGTCTATAGTCTAGTCTATAGTCTAGTCTATAGTCTAGTCTATAG
>NC_060954.1:43175553-43177281 GCF_022045245.1 Lucilia cuprina
TATAGACTAGACTATAGACTAGACTATAGACTAGACTATAGACTAGACTATAGACTAGACTATATACTAGACTATAGACTAGACTATAGACTAGACAATAGACTAGACAATAGACTAGACTATAGACTAGACTATAGACTAGACTATAGACTAGACATGGATGTTCCGGTCCATGCACAAGCGTTTTTCTCAAGTATACCCAATCTTTTTATTATTAGCTCAAATCCAACATTTTATTAATCCACAATCATGCTCTGTAATTTGTAAATATATAATGTGAATCATATTGACCGTGTCTTTAAATCAAGCAACCTAGTAACCCTCTTTCCGCGATTTGGGTTTCAACCACAGCCACTACGTGGATCCCGAAGGAACCTCCACCAACTGTCCAGCCAGGATATAGTCTGGTTCGACCTCTTTTCAATTTATGCAAGGACTAGGCCAGGGAGTAAATTGTTAAGACCAATTTATAGCCCCTAAAGACCACAAGTATTGGTAGAACCTATCTAACCCCGGATTGCAATACACTATGATGTGGCACTCATCAAGGAAACATGCCCCCTGGGCAGGGCTACCAATATCAAAAAGTACTGATAAAATTACTAAAATACAGAATTTTCAATTACTGATCCAATTTGGGCTAAATGTGTCATTTATTTTTTAAACGCCTTTCACCAAACAATAAATAAATATTTATGATTCCATCAAATTTATTATAATTATCCTTGAGTTAAATTGCCAAAACATACTTATTGTCATATTTCTTATTGATAACAAAAAAGTTGTCTTATTATTTGCACGTCAAAAAAGTATTACGATGTTTAAAAATGAAAAAAAGTTTAAATAATGTTGCAAGTTTGTTATAACTTTTTTGTAGGAAAAAAAAATAGCAACAAAAAAACAATTCAGAAACTTATTGTGTACTTTGTTTGAAAAAAGTTGTTCATTTTGTTTGCAATGTTTTTAATTTGATCACACACATGTGTTAACTTAATATAAACGAGAAATTTTAAGCAACTAACTAATGTCATTTTCAGTTAAATCCTAATTTTCATAAAAATTGGACTTAACATATTTTCTCTCTAAGCCAATATTATGTCGCGTCATACCAAGACTAGAGGTGAAAAATAAACAGCCATTTGGCTGGCCATTTTCTATTATTTTGTTGTTTGTTTTTTATTATTTATTTTAATATTTTCCTATTCTGCATTGAACAATAGAAAATTGTTATTCAAGAGTTTTATTTGTTGTACTTAAGGAAAACTAATAAATATTTGTTAACAAATAAATATTTAGCAACAAATACTCGGTACCGGTATTTTGGATAGCAATAATATAAATAACGAGAAAATTAAATGCAATTGTTAACTTGTTTTAAAATAAACAATTTATGAAAGTTAATGTTAAACAATAAAATAGAAAACATAAATTTTAATGCGAGTTAAAAAAAATTATTTAAAACTTGTTAAGTAACTTTTAAAATTGTTTTGCTAAAAACCGAACGATTATTTAAATCTTTTATAAAAACTACAGTTAGTTAGTTATTTACTTAGTTAGGTCCTTAGTTAATTAGTTAGTTATTTAGTTAGGTAGTTAGCTAGTAAGATAGTTAGTTAGTCTAAAGTCTAGTCTATAGTCTAGTGTATAGTCTAGTCTATAGTCTAGTCTATAGTCTAGTCTATAGTCTAGTCTATAGTCTAGTCTATAGTCTAGTCTATAGTCTAGTCT
>NC_060954.1:43177381-43183621 GCF_022045245.1 Lucilia cuprina
TAAGTAAGTAAGTAAGTAAGTAAGTAAGTAAGTAAGTAAGTAAGTAAGTAAGTAAGTAAGTAAGTAAGTAAGTAAGTAAGTAAGTAAGTAAGTAAGTAAGTTATTTAGGTAGGCAGTTAGATAGTAAGTTAATAAGTAAGTTAGTTAGTTAGTCAGTCAGTCAGTCAGTTAGTTAATTAGTTAGTTAGTTAGTTAGTTAGTTAGTTAGTTAGTTAGTTAGTTTGTTACTTAGTAAGTTAGTAAGTTAGTAAGTTAATAAGTAAGTTATTTAGTTAGTCAGTCAGTCAGTCAGTCAGTCAGTCAGTCAGTCAGTCAGTCAGTCAGTTAGTTAGTTAGTTAGTTAATTAATTAGTTTGTTAGTTAGTTAGTTAGTTAGTTAGTTAGTCAGTCAGTTAGTTAGTTAGTTAGTCAGTTAGTTAGTTAGTTAGTTAGTTAGTTAGTTAGTTAGTTAGTTAGTTAGTTAGTTAGTTAGTTATTTATTTAGTTAGTAAGTGAGTTAGTTAATTTGAGACATAATTTTGACCTCCTCTATTTTGCACACATTATCTTGCATACATAGTCCTTAATATCTCTAGCTATTCATTTGCATTTTAAATCTTATTTAATATTAACTTATAAAACTTATAAAACACACACATCTTACTTAGTTTGTTATTTACTTACTGAATATATAAAATTTCTATTATAATTATTATATTTATTATAATATATTTATATAAATTACAATATGACTTGTAATGAGTCTCTTCACAACTGCCACTATTTGAACAAGTGTTTACATTTTTATGTGGAAATGTAGCAAGTACCAGTACGTATAGTGGGGAGTAAATATTAAAGTACTTTTTCTTTTTAATTTTTATACCCTACACCACTATAGTGGGGAGGGTATTATACGTTTGTGCTGATGTTTGTAACATACAAAAATATTGGTCCAATACCCACCTTAAAGTATACCGATCGAATCAGAATCATTTTTTGAGTCGATTAGGACATGTCCGTCCGTCCGTCTGTCCGGCTGGCTGTCCATGTAAAGCTTGTGCGCAAGGTACAGGCCGCAATTTTTAAGATAATTTGATGAAATTTGGACCAAGACTGTTTTTTGGCACAGGGACGAAGTCTATTGAAAATGGTTGAAATCGGTCCATTATTTCGCCTAGCCCCCATACAACCGTACCTCCCGATTTGAACTTTTAATGCCATAATTACGTCAAATATTCTGCTATCTCTTTAAATATTGGCACAAATAAGTTTTATATAAGTATAAATGACACTGCAGATTTTCGTAAGGATCGGCCTATATTTGACCCTAGCCCCCATACAAACCCCCCTTCAAAAAATGACTTAAACGTCTAAAATTGACTTGTAACCATTTGTATCGCAATGAAACTCAACAAAACTAACTGTTATTTAGAAATATATCCTTTTCCCAAATTAACCGAGGATCGGTCCATATTTGACCTATATAATGCCTCATTTAGAAATTTTAGTTTTTTATCAATAAATTGCTTAAATATTTTGGAATTATTGGTAATATTCAACATAAAACTTTCTTATAAAAAATAAAAATTTTATAAAAAGTAAAAATTTTCAAAATATACTCATGGTGTAGGGTATTATATGGTCGGCCATGCCCGACTATACTTTCCTACTTGTTTTTTCTGAATTTTTGCATACGTTTACAATATCCTTGGCATCATTTGAGTGCATTGCCTGCATCAAATGTTATTGTCGTTGTTTTTGTTGTTGGGGTTATAGCTTTTTTGCCATGTAAGGACATTTTATTTTTTTTGTTTTTTGCACAAGAAAGAGGGGGGACAATACTAGAAGAGACTTTTAAAATTTCAAAGTTCAAAAAGTACTCAATTGAAATAAGAAGGATGTAGGAAACATTTTTTACTTTCTTTTGGGAAAATTGTTCAACAGAGTTTTAAATTTGTTTGTGGTTTCTAGTTGTAATTTGGGTATATATGAAAATTAAGAAATGAGGTTAACCCTAACTAACCAACCAACCAACTAACTAGCTAACTAACTAACTAACTAACTAACTAACTAACTAACTAACTAACTAACTAACTAACTAACTAACTAACTAACTAACTAACTAACTAACTAACTAACTAACTAACTAACTAACTAACTAACTAACTAACTAACTAACTAACTAACTAACTAACTAACTAACTAACTAACTAACTTACTAACTAACTAACTAACTAACTAACTAACTAACTAACTAACTAACTAACTAACTAACTAACTAACTAACTAAATATTTTATTAACCCCAAGTTTGACCCACCCCAATAGTTACTTTTCCTTTCAAACTCAAATTTTCAAAGACATAAAATTATTTTATTTATAGACATTTTTTGTGCAAACTTGGCAAAAATAAAAACTACTCATTACAAATATTTTTTTCCAACAATTATCAATATGTGTGATGTAAAATGATATTGACATGTTTATTTTATGCAATTCAGGTGAATTTTTGTAATAAAAACGAAATATTTTTTTTATAAAGTATAAATGGTTATATTCATTCAATACGCTAGACAATAAATATAAAATATTCTTGGAATCATATACATATACAAATGTAAGTGAAAAAGCTATAATTACTGGTAAATAAATAAAAACACAATACAAAAAAAAAATAATTAAAATGAAAAAAAGTTGAAATTTGCCAAAAATTAAAATGTACCGTCTACAAATTATTTTAATGTTTCATTATTTGTTTTTTTTCTTCGGTTACATGTTTATTTTGGATTTAAGCCAATTTAGGAAATAAATTTGGTTGTTTTTATTTAGTAATTTATATATATATTTTTTAATATCTATAGTTGACCATAATTTTTTGAAATTTTTCAATTGAGTTTTACTTTTTTTTGAAATTACATTTAACACAACATTAGATAAAAAATCAATTTTGAGTCATTTATCTCGTTTGTGTTATTTTATAAGTAATGACCATTTTCATTTTGTTTTTGTGTGTTTTCTTCTTGGTTTCATTAACATTTTTTTTTTTAATTTAGGTTAAAGTTTAAAATGGTTTATAAAACCTTGTTTGAAAAAATCTTAGAAAAATAAAAATTTCACAATTTTTTTTTATAAATTTCAAAGTTTAGATAAAATTTCTTCCATTTGTGTGAACTTAAAGTATTTTTTTTTTTAATTTTGACCTTTGACCCTTTAAATAAAGTGTTTAGATGTTAGTGGAAATCACTGTTTTATTCGCATGCATTGTCTTTTTATCGAACTGCTGGGATATTTATAGAAAATTAAAACTAATTGCTGACAACCTAGACGTATGATTAATTTGTTTTTAGTTACAAAAAGGAATTTATTACTCATACGCCCCTAATAATTTTAGTTAGTTTGAAAGGAGGATGTACATACATATACATCAAATCTGAAGAAATGCAACTAGTCCCCTATCGGGCCTGTTGTGCGCTCCTTAACCAGTGCCTCAGGTGGGAATCGAACCCACCACCTCCGATCTATCAGACTAGAACTCTAACCACCAACCATCCACCGGAGGCCCCCCCTACTGATTTTAAAATACAAAACTCTTTTTTCATATATTTTCAGTATTATTTTGTTGTTTCGTAATTGTTGTTCCGGATTCTTTCTCTCCAGACTTTTATGTTTTAAGTAAAAACTCTATTCACCTCCGTCCTTGTCTGCACAAAGTTGTACATTAGTATTTTTAGTTGAGATCAAGAAGTCTCGAATTTTTCTTAATACTTTCGTAGTTCTGTACATTAGTAATTGTCATTAAGTTGTTTTGAATTCTTCTAGACTTTGTCAAAGTTTAGCTGATCGTTTTGCAGTAAGTCGTGATCATGCGTGACCTTGCGAATTTTTCTTCATAGGTTGGACAATCGTTTTTTAGTCGTAATCAAAAACTCCCGAATTCTTCTTGACTTTGTCATACTTAAGTTGTCCTGAATTCTTTTAAACTTTGTCGTAGTTTAGTTGATCGCTTTGCATTAAGCCGTGATCATGCTCTTCCGAATTCTTTTTTAATAGATTAGCCAATCCTTTTATTTCGTATTTCGTCAAGATCAAGAGCTGTCCAAATACTTCTGGACTTAATCGTTTTGCATTAAACAGTGATCATGCTCTTCCGAATTCTTCTTAATAGATTAGCCGATCGTTTTGTTTTCGTATTTCGTCAAGATCAAGAGCTGTCCAAATACTTCATGACTTTTTATACTTTAGCAGATTGCTGTACATTTGTAATTGAGATTATGTTGTTTTGAATTCTTCTAGACTTTGTCTAAGTTTAGCTGATCGTTTTTTGTGATCATGACCTTGCGAATTTTTCTTCATTGGACCTTCGTTTTGTATTAGTTTTTTAGTCGAAATCACAAACTCTTAAATTCTTCTTGACTTCGTCATACTTAAGTTGTCCTGACTTCTTCTAGACTTTGTCGTAGTTTAGCTGATCGTTTTGCATTAAACGTTTGTGTTCGTATTTTAGTCGTAATGAAAAACTTCCGAATTCTTTTTGACTAAGCTTTCACATTCTTATTTCCAGACGAGAGCTAATTAATGATTCTTGACTTCGTACTCGTTTATTCGATCAATTTGCGTGATTAAATGAAAATCTCTCAGACAGAGATTTCCGGTACTTTTTCAATCTTGAAAAGGTACTTTTTGAATTTTTTAATATTAAAAATAGAAACATGTAAGACCCGGAGTAAGTGAGAAACTATAAAAGTGGAAATTTTCATCATGCAAATGGTACTTTTTTCAATCTTCTATAATATTGAAACTTGAAACATAAAATTCAGCGTGTAGGTCCGGAGTAAGTGAGAAATTATCAAAGGGTACTTTTTGTGATACTTTTTCGTTCTTTAAAAGGTACTTTTTGAATTTTTCTATAATATTGAATCTAGAACCATTAAATTAAGCATGAAAAGCCCGAATTAAGTGAGAACTATAAAAATAGGACTTTTTTTGTACTTTTTTGTTCTTCAAAAGGTACTTTTTTGAATTTTCTATAATATTGAACATAGAAACATTAAATTAACTATAAACAGACCGAATTTGGAGAGAACCTACAAAAGGGGACTTTTTGGTACTTTTTCATTCTTCAAAATGTACTTTTAAATTTTTCTAAATTGCATTTTTTCGCTTCTCAAAAGGTACTTCTTGTTTTTTTTTCTACAATATTGAACCTAAAAACATGAAATTAATATTGAGCCCAATGAAAGTAAGAACCTATAAAAGAGAACTTATTTATCACTTTTCGTTTTTCAAAAGTACAAAATTTCATAAAAATTTTCTTTCTTTTTCACTAAAATTTTGCCCAAAATATTTAAACTGATATTTCTATATTTAAACTCATAAATTTATATATTTTTAATTTTTATTTCTTTACTTGCCTAAAAGCATGAATATTAATGATGAAAATGATGTTTTAATGCCAAATGCGCAAAATGCATCTCATTATAAAACCGAAAACCGAAAAACAAAAATTTAAATATAAATATTTTACACTTGATTAAATTTGAAAATTAAAAATTATTAATAAATGTTTGTCATAAAATATTAATTGTAGAATGATGAAAGCCAACAGCAAATTACTATTATAAATATAAATAAAATTAAAACAAAATTTAATGACTGCATAAATAATAATTATTGTAATAAAAATTAAAATAAATATTATTTATAAACTATTTGTTAATTATATTTGTTTAGTATATTTTTACAGGACCTAATAAAAGTTTACAATGTTTACAATTGTTATAGAAACCTAGATATTTAATTAGATGTTTACGCGTTTGTTCGGAAATGTCAATTTGCAGGGTTGCTCTTTAATGAATCCATTTTTATTTTTTTGCTGCTTTCTACTTACGAAACCAATGAAAGTCAAATCAGATTGATGGGGGCGTATGATTGCTGTGCTGTACATTAAAATATTACTCATACGTCCATATCTACAGCAATATTTAAAAATAAATATGCATCTATTTTTAAAGCACAATTTATTATGACAAAACTAAAAGACTAAATTAAAAACAAAACTTTTGACTAGACTTTATCCAAGACTAGACTAAGGTCTATATAGTAGATTATATATAGTCTAGGCTATAATCTATAGTCTATTCTACATTCGATTTTCTAGTCTAGTTGATAGTCTAGTCTATAGTCTAGTCTATAGTCTAGTCTATAGTCTAGTCTATAGTCTAGTCTATAGTCTAGTCTATAGTCTAGTCTATAGTCTAGTCTA
>NC_060954.1:43183721-43219861 GCF_022045245.1 Lucilia cuprina
ACTTACTTACTTACTTACTTACTTACTTACTTACTTACTTACTTACTTACTTACTTACTTACTTACTTACTTACTTACTTACTAACTAACTAACTAACTAACTAACTAGCTAACTAACTAACTAACTAACTAATTAACTAACTAACTAACTAACTAACTAACTAACTAACTAACTAACTAACTAACTAACTAACTAACTAACTAACTTACTTACTTACTAACTGCCTAAGTAACATACTAACTAACTAACTTAATAATTAACTTAGTAACTTACTAACTATCTAACTAACTATCTTACTAACCAACTAACTTACTGGATTACATGGAAGTGGTATTATAAGAACTTACTAATAATGTGTTAAATAAATACCTTCTAATTCATTAGTCCTCTGGCCCGAGAAGCTATAGAGAAGCTGTAAATATATTTCTATTCATGTGATTTAAAACAACAAGTGTTTCTTATTTTCTGTAAATTATTATTCACCCAATTATATGCTTAAATAAAAAGTAAATATTCTATAAACATTTCTACATTCCTTATACATATATGTATGTATTTAAACAACTTATATTTTCCTCTTGCAACACCCACAAATTAAAGAATATCCGTAAATTCAAATAAATAATGTTGTACATGCTACTGACCACGTAGGTACATGTTCAAAAACAATAGCAACAGCAACAACAATTCATTCAACAAATATCAAAAATGTGTAACATAATAATGATGATGCTTTTAAATTTTTCATAGATTCCTATAGTTTTTTTTGTTTTTGTTGTGCTAAGAAAAAAATATTATTGCGAAATTCCATTTCAACAAGAAGAAGAAAAAGAAGAAGAACAGTAAAAGTAAAAATTATACGCAATAACTTTTTCTTCGCATATATAATATAATTGAACAGATCCTACCCCAACTTCTGAGAAAAATTACTTATGAATGTTTATGTATAAAAACTATAAGCAATGGATTTAAAAACAAATAAATATTAGGGGGGACTTAACTATTGTGATTGAAAAAATTAACTTCTCAGAGAGATAGCTATAGAAAATATACAAAAAATCAAGTATTGACTATAATTTTTATTCTAAACTTTTTTCGAAAACATTGACACTTTTTATTTCAAATAATAAGATCCACCCTAATATACTTGTATGTATGAAAATGAGTGTAGAGAAAACACCTACACTCCCATTTACTCTTTTATTATTAAGATGAATAGTCCAGCTAACCAGACTTTTGGTTTTACTTTGAAATATCTGGGGCCTTCGGAAGGTTTATTCAAACAGAAATATGGAAATATTTAATAGATTCCCTCGAAAATCCCGTACATGTTTTTGTTGATTAGCATTCATCAACTAAATAGACTTCTCTCTCAATAAGGATCTGGATCACACTTTTTATGCAACCGTAAGAGATCGAACCAATATTTGAGCCTTTAAGATTTACGGGTTGGGTACAAATTTGTTTTAGCGATCTGGCAACTACAATTCTATTCAAAAAAGAACACACATCCATTATACCTCCCCACAACAGTGTTGCCTAATATCTGTAGAAAAGTTTATAAAACTTTTTTTTTTAAAACGATCTTAACGGTATCGTGTCGTAATGCCCACTTATCTCAATGATATACTTAAAGCTTTTTGCATTATATCCTAAATTTATAAAAAAAACGTATATCCGGGATAAGAGTACATAAGACATTATATCGCAAAATCTTCCCAAACTTTACACTTAGGTCACACCCTTTAATTTCTAGCTTCGAAGTTTTATACATTTGGCAACACTCTACCATGACGATATCCTCTCTAAACTTAACACATAATGTTTACTCACAACAAAAAAAAATCAATATTTTAACGCATGCCCCTCCCTGTCATGTGCTTACTTTGTTCAATTTCATAAAATATAAAAATTTGGCGCCATTCACTAAAATAGAAAAATGTTTTCGGCTTTTTAAATTTTTTTTCAGATTTATTCGCCCCCCTCCACGCCATCTTGTGCATATTAAATGATGAAACGTAATTATACCCTTCACCTTCGTGAGAAGGGTATATATAAGTTTGTCATTCCGTTTGTAATTTCTATAATATAATGTTCCGACCCTATAAAGTATATATATTCTGTATCCTTATAGGTAGCGGAGATGATTAAGCCATGTCCGTCTGTCTGTCTGTCTGTATGTTTGTTGAAATCAGTTTTTAGAAGACCCCAGATATCTGCGAGATCCGAATCTTCCATAATTCTATCAGACATACGACCGGCAAGAACGCTATTTAAAATCAGCAAAATCGGTCCATAAATAACGGAGATATGAGGAAAAAACCGAGACAACCTCTGAAAATTTCATATAAAATTTAGATTTTTTATTCATGCTCAGACAGAAACTGCAAAAAACAAAAACAAAATACATAACAATACGGTAAATATTGTTATTGTAATTTGTTTATAAAAGCAAAGCAGAGCAAGAGCAGCAGAGCAAGAGTAGCAGAGCGAGAGCAGCACTAATGTTTTGTTATTGGCTACAAATATGAAATTAAGTATGTAGAGCCTGGATTAAGTGAGAACCTATAAAAGGGGACTTTCTGGTACTTTTTCGTTCTTCAAAAGGTATTTTTTGAAATTTCTATAATATTGAACCTAGAAACATGAAATTAAGTATGCATGGCCCGGATTAAGTGAGGACCCAAACAAGGGGAGTTTTTGGTACTTTTTCGTTTTTCAAAAGGTACTTTTTGCAATTTCTACAATATTGAACCTAGAAACATGTAATTAAGTATGTATGGCCAGGATTAAGTGAGGACCCATGAAAGGGTACTTTTTGGTACTTTTTCATTCTTCAAAAGGTACTTTTTGAAATTTCTATAATATTGAACCTAGAAACATGTTATTAAGTTCGTATATCCCGGATTAAGTGAGAACCAGTAAAAGGTGACTTCTTGGTACTTTTTCGTTCTTCAAAAGGTACTTTTTACAATTTCTACAATATTGAACCTAGGAACATGTAATTAAGTTTGTATGGCCCGGATTAACTGAGGACCTATAGATGGGGACTTTTTGGTACTTTTTCGTTCTTCAAAAGGTACAAAAGGCTTTAAACACATCATGGTGAAGGGTATATAAGATTCGGCACAGCCGAATATAGAACTCTTACTTGTTTTATAATTGTTTAGTGTTTCTTTGGTAAGAAACATGCATCCACAACTGGCAACAGCTCTCTCTCTTAAATCAACAGCTTCCATATGTACGACTTTTTTCTATTATCCTCCTCTATTGTTGTGCAAACTTCTGAAGGCCATAATTTTTGTCATTTCCTTTTTGGACCTGTTTTTTTTTTCTTTTTTGCTATAATAACCATCATCAAAAGCAATTGCATCTTGTGAAACTATTTCTAGGACACATGACTTTTAAAATCACTTATGGAATTAGAAAAGGGTCTTGTCTGCTGTCTAGTCTATAGTCTAGTCTAGTCTAGTCTATAGTCTAGTCTAGTCTAGTCTAGTCTATAGTCTAGTCTAGTCTATAGTCTAGTCTAGTCTATAGTCTAGTCTATAGTCTAGTCTATAGTCTAGTCTAGTCTATAGTCTAGTCTAGTCTATAGTCTAGTCTAGTCTATAGTCTAGTCTATAGTCTAGTCTATAGTCTAGTCTAGTCTAGTCTATAGTCTAGTCTATAGTCTAGTTTATAGTCTAGTCTAGTCTATAGTCTATAGTCTATAGTCTATAGTCTATAGTCTATAGTCTCTAGTCTAGTCTATAGTCTAGTCTATAGTCTAGTCTATAGTCTAGTCTATAGTCTAGTCAATAGTCTAGTCTATAGTCTAGTCTATAGTCTAGTCTATAGTCTAGTCTATAGTCTAGTCTATAGTCTAGTCTATAGTCTAGTCTATAGTCTAGTCTATAGTCTAGTCTATAGTCTAGTCTATAGTCTAGTCTATAGTCTAGTCTATAGTCTAGTCTATAGTCTAGTCTATAGTCTAGTCTATAGTCTAGTCTATAGTCTAGTCTATAGTCTAGTCTATAGTCTAGTCTATAGTCTAGTCTATAGTCTAGTCTATAGTCTAGTCTATAGTCTAGTCTATAGTCTAGTCTATAGTCTAGTCTATAGTCTAGTCTATAGTCTAGTCTATAGTCTAGTCTATAGTCTAGTCTATAGTCTAGTCTATAGTCTAGTCTATAGTCTAGTCTATAGTCTAGTCTATAGTCTAGTCTATAGTCTAGTCTATAGTCTAGTCTATAGTCTAGTCTATAGTCTAGTCTATAGTCTAGTCTATAGTCTAGTCTATAGTCTAGTCTATAGTCTAGTCTATAGTCTAGTCTATAGTCTAGTCTATAGTCTAGTCTATAGTCTAGTCTATAGTCTAGTCTAGTCTATAGTCTAGTCTATAGTCTAGTCTATAGTCTAGTCTATAGTCTAGTCTATAGTCTAGTCTATAGTCTAGTCTATAGTCTAGTCTATAGTCTAGTCTATAGTCTAGTCTATAGTCTAGTCTATAGTCTAGTCTATAGTCTAGTCTATAGTCTAGTCTATAGTCTAGTCTATAGTCTAGTCTATAGTCTAGTCTATAGTCTAGTCTATAGTCTAGTCTATAGTCTAGTCTATAGTCTAGTCTATAGTCTAGTCTATAGTCTAGTCTATAGTCTAGTCTATAGTCTAGTCTATAGTCTAGTCTATAGTCTAGTCTATAGTCTAGTCTATAGTCTAGTCTATAGTCTAGTCTATAGTCTAGTCTATAGTCTAGTCTATAGTCTAGTCTATAGTCTAGTCTATAGTCTAGTCTATAGTCTAGTCTATAGTCTAGTCTATAGTCTAGTCTATAGTCTAGTCTATAGTCTAGTCTATAGTCTAGTCTATAGTCTAGTCTATATAGTCTAGTCTATAGTCTAGTCTATAGTCTAGTCTATAGTCTAGTCTATAGTCTAGTCTATATAGTCTAGTCTATAGTCTAGTCTATAGTCTAGTCTATAGTCTAGTCTATAGTCTAGTCTATAGTCTAGTCTATAGTCTAGTCTATAGTCTAGTCTATAGTCTAGTCTATAGTCTAGTCTATAGTCTAGTCTATAGTCTAGTCTATAGTCTAGTCTATAGTCTAGTCTATAGTCTAGTCTATAGTCTAGTCTATAGTCTAGTCTATAGTCTAGTCTATAGTCTAGTCTATAGTCTAGTCTATAGTCTAGTCTATAGTCTAGTCTATAGTCTAGTCTATAGTCTAGTCTATAGTCTAGTCTATAGTCTAGTCTATAGTCTAGTCTATAGTCTAGTCTATAGTCTAGTCTATAGTCTAGTCTATAGTCTAGTCTATAGTCTAGTCTATAGTCTAGTCTATAGTCTAGTCTATAGTCTAGTCTATAGTCTAGTCTATAGTCTAGTCTATAGTCTAGTCTATAGTCTAGTCTATAGTCAAGTTTAGTATTCTATAGTCTGATATATGTCACTCATGGACCTACTTATTTCTTTTTTATCAACTTTCCGATTAACCCTCGCTATAAACTCACACATAGTTTTTTCTAATCACTAGTTTTTCGGAACAAAAGTCACCAAGAACAAGGAGGCGAAGGAAAAGAATTGAAAATGTAGTGGTTTTTACTGCTTTTGTTGTATTTTCTTCCATTTTTATTTTGTTCGCAACACAATATATTTTTAAAACGCAATTTCTGCATTTATTTTAAATTAGTGTGGCGGTAGGTTTGGTTTTTGTTTCTCTATGACATTTTGTCACTTTGTATGCCAAAACATTCCTATTAAATGGTGAAAAAATTTGTATTACACTTGATGTAGATGAGAGTTCTTCTTTTTTTTTTTTTTTGTACATTTATAGTAGAATGTATGACCATATCTATATGTAATATGTTGCCAAGTAATGACAAAAAAAAAGATATTTTTATAGAAAAGTCATTACAAAATGTGTAGAGAAACAAAAAACTGAAAATTGACTTGCAAAAGACACTTAAATAGTTTATTTTATAATGACATGACATTGTCCTTGACAGGGATATAATTTTCTATGAATTATTTGCATATGAATATCTGGATACGGAATAAAATAGAAATTATAAAATAATTGTAAATAGTTTAAAGGAATATTAAAAAAATTACCAACCCCTTAGAAGAATGTTTCTTAATTTAGATCTAAGGATTTATTATCTGTATATTGTTGGAAGAATAGTGAATTACATTATATATTGTCGACTTTTTTTCGTATTTTATTACTAGATATTCTTACTATGCACCTGCTCTTATTGGAAAACTCTTTATTAACAGAAGTATGAATACTTTTAGTCTTTAGAAATATTCGTTATAAATATATATTAAAACCACAAAACCACATATTAATTTTATATTTCTCAATAAAAGACGCAAATTAGAAAATAATATGCGTCTTTATTTTTCTAAAACTGGAACAACTTCGACTCAATTTTACAGTCCAAAAACAAAGCCTTTAATCTCTCTTCATATTGGTACTATCATATTTTATAGTTTTTAAGAGCTTACCGAGTCTATTTGTTGGCAATATTTTCTTTTATTACCTAAAAATGGCGGAAGTAATAAGACTATAGAATATCATCTTCCGTTGGACATAACGTATAACTGTTCTTCAAAAGGAAATATTTTGGCATGAAATTTACGGATCCTTGGCTTAAGCTATACGATTCAACCTGGATGAGGTTAGGTATATAAATGGTCTAAAATAGGATTATAACTTAATGGATGACTACGGAAATGGATTTATTGGAACTTTTACAATCTAAAAAAGTCTGAAACAAGACATAAACTGTAATATCTGTATCACAAATGGGCACCAATGTTAGGAGTAATTCTAATCTGTTAGGCCTCCGGTAGGTTAGTGGTTAGTGTACTAGTCTGGTAGATCAGAGGTGGTGGGTTCGATTCCGATCTGTGTCACTGGTTAAGGAGCGCACAACAGGCCCGATAGTGGCTTAGGTGTATTTCTCCGGATTTGATGTATAGATGTGCATCAAACAAACAACCAAACTAACTAACAAACTAACTAACTAACTAATTAACTAACTAACTAACTAACTAACTAACTAACTAACTAACTAACTAACTAACTAACTAACTAACTAACTAACTAACTGACTGACTGACTAACTAACTATCTGACTAACGAACTAACCATCTAATAAACTAACTAACAAACATACTAACTAACTTACTAACTAACTAACTAACTAATGCATGATGCCATTAGTTTATCATAGAACCTCTCTATTAGTTGCAATGTAACTCTACAACGAAGCTGCCACCAAATAATCAAGTAGAGCCCGCAAAAGCGAAGAATGGATTTACCAACAACTCTGTTATATGCATAAACTAAACTTTTGAAACTCTTTGCAGTGGCCGAAAACAAGTCGTCTATAAACTGCAACTAATAACAGAGTAGGGACAGAGATGGCCCAGAAACCTCAACAAGAGAATTCGGAGTAGGAAACTTGCCCAAGTTCGACTTTCTTCTACCTAACACCAATTTAGCGTAAACTAGCACAAACTTCTAAATGACCGAACAATATCTTTACAGAGGGAAAAAGAAAGATACACATTTGGTATCAAATTGACAACAAAGTGTTTATAACTTTTCAAATTACATCCGTTGTCAAAGTGTATATATACGCATTGAAAAAAGATTGTCAATGGTGAGCTTACTATGTTAGTTTACAGTTTGACAATGGATGTGTAAATTTAGATTTCGACAACGAATTGTTGCAATTTTGACAACGTTGTGTTATATATAATATATATATATATATATATATATAATATATATAAATATATATATATATATATATATATATATATAATATTATATATATATATTATATATATATATATAATATATGTTCAATTCACAATCGATGTCTTATCGTTGCAGCGTTGTAAGTTATAAACTATTTTCAAATAACATTTTTTGAAACAAAAAAAAAATAATAATAAAAAATTACGACATACGATACAAAATAACGACATACGATACAACCGTACAACATCGATTATGAATTAGACAATAGTGTTTTCGTATGTATGTATATACTTTGACAACGCATGTTATTAAAAAATTATAAACACTTTGGTGTATATGTATATTTATTTTTCCTTCTGTGTAAAGACATACTATTAAACTTGAAGGTAGAGTCCATCGTTAACCCAACATCAACATGGTCACCCCATTTAGTAACATCTCACTTTAGCCTCAGGCTTAATGTTTGGAATGAAATTATACACTATCCATACCAAACATCGTATAGTATGTTCTTTGTGAGTAAGTAACGAAGACTTAATGGTGATCGTGCATTGATCTGTATAATACGTTTTTAGTTATTGTTAAGGAAACAATAGAGATCCTCCCTGCAATGTGGAAGAGTGTATTGTCAAGGAATGCTGGTGGGTCGTCAATGTTAAGGTTGTTGTCCTAAAATGATCTCAATTGTGTCAATCTGTAATGACCTCTAAAGTTTTACTTGTCGTACATCAACTGCAACTCCTTTAGTAAGTTATCAGTAAGTGAACTACGAAAATCCCAACAAGTATGCTCCCCCCAACCTTACTTCTTTTGCGAAGGTTAGTGTAAACCTCGTAGTAGTAGTATATTAAACGATTCTATTGTTTTTCTTATTATCTTTCATTTAATTTAATGGATTTGTTTTTTATTCTAAAATTTTCAATTAACACAATAGTGTAATTTATTTAAAAAGGAATCTAAATTAAATAAAAGGAGAAAGACAAGAGAACAAAGTTAATTAAATGCAAATTGTTAAACAGTTAATTGTAGTATTTATAAAATAAAACAAAAACAACAATTATAATGTCAATTAAGTAATTGACTCTAGCATTTATAAAAAAGCAATAATAAGACTATAAAAACTGTTAAGAATAATTAAAATAAATCTTATTATTTTGCCAACTTAAAGACAATTTTTGTTAATTTAGTTTTTCATGAATATGTTTTTTATATTGAATTGCATTTTTTTTCAATACTTGCAATTTTTCAATAGAAAAAACCGCAAAATACATTGATTTCTAGGAGCATTGAACGTCCTTGTGACCAAGTGCAAAATAAATAAAATAGAAACAAAAGTATTATTTAAGTATTTATTTATTTGCAATTTGAAAAGTTTAAAAACATACTCATAGATACAGAACAAAAAAACAACAATCGAATAAACGATTAGGTAACAGGCATGGAAAATTTGTTTTTTTATGATATCGGAACATTTTAGGAAATTTTTTAGTCTAGTCTATAGTTGAGTCTGTAGTTTAGTCTATAGTCTAGTATGTAGTCTAGTCTGTAGTCTATTCTATAGTCAAGTCTGTAGTCTAGTCTATAGTCTAGTCTGTAGTCTACTCTATAGTTTTGTCTTTAGTATAGTATAGTATAGTACATAATCTAATCTATAGTTTAGTCTATAATCTAGTCTAGTTTATAGTATTTTCTATGGTATAGTCTTTGTCTAGTTTAAAGTCTAGTCTATAGTTTAGTCTTCAGTATAGTTTTCAGTCTAGTCTATAGTCTAGTCTTTAGTCCAGTTTTTAGTCTAGTCTTTAGTCCAGTTTTTAGTCTAGTCTTTAGTCCAGTTTTTAGTCTAGTCTATAACCTAGTCTATAGTCTGTCAATAGTCTAGTATATAGTCTAGTCTATAGTCTAGTCTATAGTCTAGTCTATAGTCTAGTCTATAGTCTAGTCTATAGTCTAGTCTATAGTCTAGTCTATAGTCTAGTCTATAGTCTAGTCTATAGTCTAGTCTATAGTCTAGTCTATAGTCTAGTCTATAGTCTAGTCTATAGTCTAGTCTATAGTCTAGTCTATAGTCTAGTCTATAGTCTAGTCTATAGTCTAGTCTATAGTCTAGTCTATAGTCTAGTCTATAGTCTGTCAGTAGTCTAGTATATAGTCTAGTCAACTATTTTCAAATAACATTTTTTGAAACAAAAAAAAAATAATAATAAAAAATTACGACATACGATACAAAATAACGACATACGATACAACCGTACAACATCGATTATGAATTAGACAATAGTGTTTTCGTATGTATGTATATACTTTGACAACGCATGTTATTAAAAAATTATAAACACTTTGGTGTATATGTATATTTATTTTTCCTTCTGTGTAAAGACATACTATTAAACTTGAAGGTAGAGTCCATCGTTAACCCAACATCAACATGGTCACCCCATTTAGTAACATCTCACTTTAGCCTCAGGCTTAATGTTTGGAATGAAATTATACACTATCCATACCAAACATCGTATAGTATGTTCTTTGTGAGTAAGTAACGAAGACTTAATGGTGATCGTGCATTGATCTGTATAATACGTTTTTAGTTATTGTTAAGGAAACAATAGAGATCCTCCCTGCAATGTGGAAGAGTGTATTGTCAAGGAATGCTGGTGGGTCGTCAATGTTAAGGTTGTTGTCCTAAAATGATCTCAATTGTGTCAATCTGTAATGACCTCTAAAGTTTTACTTGTCGTACATCAACTGCAACTCCTTTAGTAAGTTATCAGTAAGTGAACTACGAAAATCCCAACAAGTATGCTCCCCCCAACCTTACTTCTTTTGCGAAGGTTAGTGTAAACCTCGTAGTAGTAGTATATTAAACGATTCTATTGTTTTTCTTATTATCTTTCATTTAATTTAATGGATTTGTTTTTTATTCTAAAATTTTCAATTAACACAATAGTGTAATTTATTTAAAAAGGAATCTAAATTAAATAAAAGGAGAAAGACAAGAGAACAAAGTTAATTAAATGCAAATTGTTAAACAGTTAATTGTAGTATTTATAAAATAAAACAAAAACAACAATTATAATGTCAATTAAGTAATTGACTCTAGCATTTATAAAAAAGCAATAATAAGACTATAAAAACTGTTAAGAATAATTAAAATAAATCTTATTATTTTGCCAACTTAAAGACAATTTTTGTTAATTTAGTTTTTCATGAATATGTTTTTTATATTGAATTGCATTTTTTTTCAATACTTGCAATTTTTCAATAGAAAAAACCGCAAAATACATTGATTTCTAGGAGCATTGAACGTCCTTGTGACCAAGTGCAAAATAAATAAAATAGAAACAAAAGTATTATTTAAGTATTTATTTATTTGCAATTTGAAAAGTTTAAAAACATACTCATAGATACAGAACAAAAAAACAACAATCGAATAAACGATTAGGTAACAGGCATGGAAAATTTGTTTTTTTATGATATCGGAACATTTTAGGAAATTTTTTAGTCTAGTCTATAGTTGAGTCTGTAGTTTAGTCTATAGTCTAGTATGTAGTCTAGTCTGTAGTCTATTCTATAGTCAAGTCTGTAGTCTAGTCTATAGTCTAGTCTGTAGTCTACTCTATAGTTTTGTCTTTAGTATAGTATAGTATAGTACATAATCTAATCTATAGTTTAGTCTATAATCTAGTCTAGTTTATAGTATTTTCTATGGTATAGTCTTTGTCTAGTTTAAAGTCTAGTCTATAGTTTAGTCTTCAGTATAGTTTTCAGTCTAGTCTATAGTCTAGTCTTTAGTCCAGTTTTTAGTCTAGTCTTTAGTCCAGTTTTTAGTCTAGTCTTTAGTCCAGTTTTTAGTCTAGTCTATAACCTAGTCTATAGTCTGTCAATAGTCTAGTATATAGTCTAGTCTATAGTCTAGTCTATAGTCTAGTCTATAGTCTAGTCTATAGTCTAGTCTATAGTCTAGTCTATAGTCTAGTCTATAGTCTAGTCTATAGTCTAGTCTATAGTCTAGTCTATAGTCTAGTCTATAGTCTAGTCTATAGTCTAGTCTATAGTCTAGTCTATAGTCTAGTCTATAGTCTAGTCTATAGTCTAGTCTATAGTCTAGTCTATAGTCTAGTCTATAGTCTAGTAGAAAAAAAAAAGTAATCTTTATATTATAAGTTATAACTTACTATAGTACTATTTTAAAATTTAAGTTTTCCATTCCTGATTCATAACATTTATTAGATTTGTCGGTATGTGCATTATCTACTATGTAAGTATCTATGTGAGTTAAATGTTGTACAATGCACTCAATGTTTTACCTTGAATGCACTTGCACTCTATCAATGATGATACAAAAAAAAAATTAAAAAAATCGCTAACAAGTTATAAAATAAAAAAATGTTTATAGCGGCTAAAAACGGCCTTAAAAAAAATTAAATTTTTTCACTAATATCTTTTTAAAATACTGAATATTCGGTAATACAAGAACAAAAAAGTATATATTTGTCATAAAAAAATGGGTTTATTAAAAATAAAATTTAATAGAAACCTTAAGCAATTTTCTTATTGCCCATGATTTTCATCTGAATTTTATCGATTTTAATTATAAAAAGTACTTAACAAATGATAATTGTAGAGCCGATTATATCAGCTCTTAACTATTGATGGGTTTTTTTCCTATTAACTGAAAATATCTAAACAATTATTAAATGTATTTTATTCACTCTACTTTGTCATACTAATTACATCGATACTAGATCAGTGCTTCTGAATATTTTTAAAAGATCTAATCAGTGATTATGCAAAAATATTTTTTTCATTTGAATTTTAAATTTTAGTTATCCGTTATGTTTATTTTAATTCTTATGATGAAATTTTTAATTAAACAAAATAAATAGTGTTTCATCAAGGTAGGAAAACACTATTTGAAATTATTTAATTCCCTTGACGAGATAATTGTAATTTCTAATGTCATTATTATTTGCTTAATTAATATTTTATCAAATGTAAATTTTATATATAACAGTTTCGATATACATAGTATTAGGGTGTTAATTTACCTTTTTTTAAAAAATTTTGAGAATTAGATATTGGATGATAAAATTAAACTAAATTTTTGAAATTTTATGCTCGTTTCTAATTCTACTTAGAGCAGGAAAATATTTACGTTGTATTCAATTTTCTACTATATATACATGATGGTATTAACTGAAATTCGTAAAAGTCTCCCCTAATATTATAACTTTTCTATTAATATTAGAGTATTTAAAAGCACTCAGACTTATTAATTTTTACCTTTTTAAATGTATTACAAAATTTTGTAGATAAATTGTTGATTTTATTCACAAAAACAATGTTATGCGACTAAACTGTGTTAAACTTAATACTTTTAAAATTAATGCAAAAGTATGTGGATAAAGTTTTCGAACAATATTTGATACACTTAAGATTCTTAAGATTCATAACTAAATAACTAACTAACTAATTAACTAACTAACTAATTAACTAACTAACTAACGAACTAACTAACTAACTAACTAACTAACTAACTAACTAACTTACTAACTAACTAAAAAACTAAATAACTAACTAACTAGCTAGCTGACTACCTAACTAACTAACTAACTAACTAACCAACTAACTAGCTTACTAACTGAATGGAGACACCATTGAGGATAGGATCAACAAGGACTAACTAACTAACTAACTAACTAACTAACTAACTAACTAACAAATTAACTAACAAACTAACAAACTAACAAACTAACAAACTAACAAACTAACAAACTAACAAACTAACAAACTAACTAACTAACTGATTAACTAATTAACTAATTAACTAACTAACTAACTAACTAACTAACTAACTAACTAACTAAATAAGTAACTAACTAACGAACTAACTAACTAACTAACTAAATAACTAACTAACTAACTAGCTTACTAACTGAATGGAGACACCATAGAGGTTAGGATCAACAAGGAACATCGATAAGAGAACTATAGGCATACAATGGGGTCTTAGTCCTACTATGACAAATTGGCTTTATTAAAGTGTAATTAGATCAATTAAAGCTTATGCTTCAATAATCAATTGAAACATGAGACGGCGCTTACAGCCGAACGGCTCTTTACTTTAGGCAAACTGGCCAAAAGTGGTTATAGGACACGTCATCATTGTATACTGGACACATTGTAAGTATACACAATCATCGGACGTGCCCGATCGTATACCAAACTTTGAAACTCTGATCCCAAATAGAATGCCTTGAATCCGTTGTCTCACGGATGGTTCTAAATTGGGGAATAAAGTGGGTCTGGGGTTCTATATTGAAGATCCAGAAGTAGAGCAACAACAGAATGCGTAAATTGGCTTATAATAATAATAGCGCACACAGCACTTAATATATTTACCGACAGCCAGAAAGCAATTAGGGCGATATCAGGATGAGATAGTACTAAATCTAAGACCGTATTGGATTGTAAGAGAGCTTTAACTGAATACTCGCCCAGAGGTTAGGTTCACTCGGGAGTAGTCGGTAACGAAAGGGAGAATATGTAATAGCTTTAAAGGGAAGAAAGCTCGAGGC
The DNA here is from genome assembly GCF_022045245.1 of Lucilia cuprina. NCBI lineage: Eukaryota > Metazoa > Arthropoda > Insecta > Diptera > Calliphoridae > Lucilia > Lucilia cuprina. The sequence goes on from NC_060954.1 coordinate 43,198,054, forward strand.
AGTTAACCTGATAAACGAAAAACCATTCGACGCAAGAAAAGCTAAACTAAAAATATGGATGAGAGAATCTCATAAGACCTCTTGGAATAATGAACCAGTGGGTAGAACCACGAAAATTTTATGGGGTGACGTCCCTAATGAGAGCAAGACGAAAAATCTCCTCAAAATGAGCAAGTCTGAAGTTAGTATGATAGTACGTATTCTGAGTGGATACACAGGATTACGAGCATATTTATGCAAAATTAGACGTGCGGATTCAGACGTATGTAGAGCATGTGGTGAGGACAGTGAAACTCTGGAGCACTTTCTTTGCACTGCCAGACATACGTCGAAGTTAAATCCAAGTATCTTGGAAGTCATGTTAATGCAGAAACAACATTCCTGATTAACACTGATTGGAAGATTCTTAGGAATTATGATGATGAAACTGAGTTTCTGAACACTGAAAAATAATTCATTGAGCTCCCTTTTTTTCATGATAAGGAGCCTACAACAGGCCCGATTATGGCCAAGGTGTATTTCTTCGGATTTGATGTATCTTCCTATCAACCTAACCTAACTAACTATCTAACTTAAGACCAAATTTTATAAAAAAAAGGTTTTTGCATTGCTTAGATATCTCTTTTAGTTGCTGAGATATTGGCCGCCTTATAAGTATGTTTTATTCTGATGCTAGAAATATAGGTTTAGCTCAGTTCCTGGGTTTTAACTATTATAAGCTTATATTACTAATGAATACGTTTTTTTTTTAATTATACCCTACCCTATAAAAATTTGTTATGCATGATACCGTATAAAAGGGTATTATACGTTTGTGCTGATGTTTGTAACATACAAAAATATTGGTCCAATACCCACCTTAAAGTATACCGATCGATTCAGAATCATTTTCTGAGTCGATTAAGACATGTCCGTCTGTCTGTCCGTCCGTCTGTCCGGCTGGCTGGGTGGCTGGCTGTCCATGTAAACCTTGTGCGCAATTTACAGGTCGCAATTTTCAAGATAATTTGATGAATTTGGACCAAGCATGTTTCTTGGCACAGAGACGAAGCCTATTGAAAATGGTTGAAATCGGTCCATTATTTCACCTAGCCTCCATACAACCGTACCTCCCGATTTGAACTTTTTATGCCATAATATTCTACTTACTATCTCTCTAAAAATTGGCTCAAATAAGTTTTATGTAAGTATAAATGACACTGCAGATTTTCGTAAGGATCGGCCCTTATTTGACCCTAGCCCCCATACAAACCCCCCTTCAAAAAATGTCTTAAACGTCTAAAATTGACTTGTAACCATTTGTATCGCAATGAAACTCAAAAAAACTAACTGTTATTTAAAAATATATCATTTTCCCAAAATTACCGTGAACCGGCCCATATTTGACCTATATAAAGACTCATTTAGAAATTTTAGTTTTTTTATCAATAAATTGCTTAAATACTTTGGAATTAAGGCAAAATTCAACATAAAAGTTTCTTTATAAAAAATAAAAATTTTAAAAATATACTCATGGTGTAGGGTATTATATGGTCGGCCATGCCCGTCTATACTTTCATACTTGTTTTTCGTTAAATTTGTGTCTATTAATTTGTACATTAACTTTTTTAACATACTTTATAAACTGTTTCAAAACAAAATTATTATTTAACAATAACTTGAATTTGAGAGCCAGACTTAAAAAAACAGAAGCGTCGATTTATTAAACATATTAGGGGGGAGTCGTTATAAGCAATCAAATCACGCAGAAAACCCCAAATACAATATGACATATATAATACAACTCTGTTATAACATATTCCAACTAACTGAAATATAAAACGTTTAATATACTTTCAACATCAAATAATTTTCCCCAAAGAAAAGTATAAAAAATTGTTATGCATGATACCGTATACAACTTGAAACCTCTTGAGAGATCCTTCTAAATGTTTTTGATGTTATATTTTTGTTTTTTTTTTTTTTCTAAATTTAACAAAAAGCTTTTTATTCATAACTAACAATTTGCAAAATCTTTATGGAAAAGTACTAGAAAACAAAAAAAATGTTTATATATTTTATTTGCCTACGCACTTATAGACGACACATATGACGCGTCAGTCAGTCAGTTTCAAATGCATTTTGCTTTGCTTTGCATTATTTTTCTGGGGTGAATGGACTCAAATTGCCTCAAAAAATGCCAAGGCAAACGAATATCTATGAAAAGTTTATGCTTAGAAATATTAGAAAAATAAAACAAAAACGCTACATAAAATGCAACAATAACAACAACAACAATTGCAAATAATTGTATATAAAACAAGTCACATGATGAAATTGTTAGACTGAAGTAAGTAAATGTAGGAAAAAAAACGTATACTAGTTACAAACTTAAGTTTGATCGCTGTTACAAATATTGTATATATTGAATTAAAAAGTACAGTTAGAGAAAAATTGTTGGTTTAATTTTGAGAATAGAATAGATATGTTTAAAATCTTTTACGATATCTTTGACTCTAAACTCTTCTAGAAAATATAAGCCATTTTGTAAGGAACATAAATGTAATGTTCGATACAATCGTTTTAATGCTTTGAAAATGGAAAAACCGCAAAACGCAACATCATATTGTAGGATAAGCTTTGAATCAATAGACTAGTCAGTAGATTAGCTAACAGACTAATCAATGAATTTCCTTATAGATAAACCAGTAGAATAGTCGTTAGACTAATCCATAGACTTTTCAATATACAAGTCCGTTTTTTTTATATCATAGACTTGTAAATATAGACTAGTACTTACATATTTCAACTGACAAGTCCATAGCCGAGTCTGCCGACTATTATATAGACCATTGGGTAGTTTTAGACTTGTCAATAGAATCAGTACTCAGTAGACTATATCGTTTATAGACAAGTTATGAGAATAGACAAGCCATTAGAATAGTCTATGGAGTCATTAGACTAGTCAATGAACTAGTGAGACTCCTGACAACAGACAACTCTCAGTAATGAGGTTATAGTTATAACACCATTACAGGAAGTTTAGCATATATGATGCTGGGGTGTAAATAAGCAAATGGGCACTAGGTAGACCAAGTTTTTAGAAACATTGCAACGATGACCACTCTACACCAACCCCAACGTACACAGATAATCTTTATAGGCATTTCTAAAGCCGGAGGTTCATTACATGGAGTTTAGCATATATGATGCTGGGGTGTAAATAAGCAAATGAGCACTAGGTAGACGAAGTTTTTAGAAACATTGCAACGATGACCACTCTACACCAACCCCAACGTACACAGATAATCATTATAGGCATTTCCAAAGCCGGAGATCCACACTACGCGTCTTCGCGTCAAAGCAATGCGCGCTTTTTATACCTACTTCGCGTTCTACGCTTCAAGTTACATGCTACGCTTTTAATGTGTAAATTTTTTGTTTTATTTTTTAAAAACTTAGCGTTTTTCTATAGCTTTTATTTATTTTTTTCATTACTAAACTCATTGTAAATTATTCAAATTAATAAATACGTATTAAATAAAGAATGTAAAATGTCAAAATCAGCTGACATGTTCGTGAGCCGCTTGTGATCTACTTTAAGCTTTCTACGCGTCAAGGCATTCTACGCATAACTTTCAGCCTAAAAAAACATTGATTCTACTTTTTTGACAGACGCATAGAATGCGAGAAAGTGTAGAACGCGTGGTGTGGACCTCCAGCTTAATACAACACTAAACCTTATTTGGTGGCCCTCCTAATGTACATGTACACTTTCATATTAGTAGGTGGGTGTGTGAGTTTTTTTTTTGTTTTCAATAAAACTGTGCACGGTGAATTGTGTTGAGATTGGTCAGTTAGGTGTGAGGTAAAACCACTTCAATCAAGAAAAAAAACCAAGCACAGTGGGAAATTTTAAAATAATATAAATAAATTTGTAGTTTTTAATGGTAGAAATAAAAATAAATTTGTAATAGCTAATTAGGTTTATTTTTTGATATGTCACAGATCCATTGGCGTTAGACCAGTTCATCGAAGGCTTATAGATAAGTCAAAAAATGTTTACATACCTATATACTAAGCAATAAACTACGTTAGTTGCTATTCGATAGACAAGTCCAATAAAGTTTAAAAATTTAATAGACTAGTTAATAAACAAGTCTATGGACTGGTCGGTAGTTAAATTAATGGACTAAACACCTGTCAATAGACAACTCCATATCATAGTCAACAGACTTAACTATACCCCAGTCGATAAATTAGTCCATGGACTAGATGAAAGTGTTAAAATGTAATTTAGTACATTTTTGTCAAAAAAATTACCTTTTCGTGCCTAATGATGATACACAAGTTTAATGACCCATTTTATTGAAATTTCCCCCACTGTGCTAGGGTGACAATTGTCAAACATCAAATCAAACATTTATAATGCACATACATACAAACATACATACAAAGTAAAAAAAAACTTACCTTGGCCAATTAGTAATAAAGTTCAATAAACTTTAAGAGGAAAATATAATTAAATTGATTTTCTATACTTTTTTATTGCTTTTCACTTTTCAATGAGTATAGTTTTTTTTTATAATTCACTACTTTTTTTCATTTGTATTACACACACGTTTTTCTTAACTTTTTTTGTTGCAATTTTCACAAGAACACATAAATAATTACTTAATTTTACTCGTAATCATGCGTTACAATTAAATTGTATTGCATTTTGCACTCGTACGAAATGTTTTAATTTACTTCTGTATCTCTATGGTTTTGTTAAATATTTAATTAATTTATTATTTTTCTTTAGATTTTATTTCTTGTAAACGCCTTGATTTTTCGTTTGAATTCGACTATTTCTAAAACGAATGAAATATAGAGAAGAGTTAAATAAAAATGCACTCGCTCACTCACTTTTAAAAGCATTTGTTGTTGTAGTTGCGTAGAGAAGAAAACAAAATTCATTCACTTGATACCAACAAAACAAAATGTATATATGTAAATAAATAAAATATAATGTCAAATAATCGTCATTGTAAGTGGGTTAGGAATGCCATCACTGTCAAGTAAGAATCAAATTCCTAAACATTTGTGGAAAAATGTCCAAAATGAATATAGGTTATATTTAGTTAAGTGTTAGTTAGTTAATTAGTTAGTTAGTTAATTAGTTAGTTAGTTAGTTAGTTAGTTAGTTAGTTAGTTAGTTAGTTAGTTAGTTTGTTAGTTCGTTAGTTCGTTAGTTAGTTAGTTCGTTAGTTTGTTTGTTTATTAGTTAGTTAGTTAGTTAGTTAGTTAGTTAGTTAGTTAGTTAGTTAGTTAGTTAGTTAGTTAGTTAGTTAGTTAGGTAGTTTGTTAGTTTGTTAGTTTGTTAGTTTGATAGTTAGTTAGTTAGTCAGTTAGTTAGTTAGTTAGTTAGTTAGTTAGTTAGTTTATTTGTTAATTAGTTAGTTAGTTTGTTAGTTAGTTTGTTAGTTAGTTAGTTAGTTAGTTAGTTAGTTCGTTAGTTAGTTTGTTTATTTGTTAGTTAGTTAGTTAGTTAGTTAGTTAGTTAGTTAGTTAGTTCGTTAGTTAGTTAGTTACTTAGTTACTTAGTTAGTTTGTTTGTTTGTTTGTTTGTTTGTTTGTTTGTTAGATAGTTATTTAGTTAGTTAGTTAGTTAGTTAGTCAGTCAGTCAGTCAGTCAGTCAGTCAGTTAGTTAGTTAGTTAGTTGGTTAGTAAGTTAGTTTGTTAATTGTCTGTCTGTTTGTTTTCCTTGTTACTTCCACTATTCCTTCTTCGGCTTGGCAACCCTTCTTTCAGACAAACTTGCTATTATTCGGCTTTTGTTTTGCTTTCATTTTTTGTTAGTTGGGCATCTTAAGAGAGTAAAATACTTGAGCTTTACAAATACTCTCTCTTATTAAAACACTTTTTATTAAATAAAATTGCATTATTTCAGGGTTTCTGTTAAGAAAATACCGTATTAATTGTCACAACAGGCCCCAATGACATTTTTCAAAAAAAATTTTGTTTTACAATTACGAAATATCATGTGTTTATGTTTTACTAAATTTTCTACATACATATTTATGGACTGCTAATTTTATTTTTTTTTACTACACATATTCCTGTCCATTTCTTCATTCGCATTGTTAATTTTGAAAAGTAACGGTAAACAATAAAAGCATTTATACTGCTTTGTACTCACCCTGTGTATTAAAGAAATGTCAGTTTTAATACAAAATACCATCACTAGAGGGCCTTCTATAACAAAGTTAAGAAATAAGAATATAAAAACAATAGAAAAACAAAAATGTATACAAATTAATGAATATTAATAAAATTTTATACAAAAATTGTTTATTTAAATAAAAATTACATTATAAAACTATTTATTTACCGAAAAAAAGTTTAAATAATAAGTTAAAACCAAATAATTTAAAGAAAACTGTAATAAAATGGCTTTTCTGTGTCCAGTGCGCATGAGACGCGATAAAAAGAAGGGTAAATAAATTAAACTAAACTAAAATCATAATAAAAAACAAAAAAAACGTAAGAAAGTGTTTAATTATTAAAAATATTCTATAAACAAAAGTTATTATACTATGATGAAACAACAAAGATTTAAGCAACATACTTGTTTTAAGGGCTAAAAAAACAAAAGACTTAAAACACAAACTTGTTATTGGTTTAATGGATTTTTTCTATTTTATGTTTCTTTCACAGCCACAAATGCCAATATAGAACGTGATTTACCCTTACCCGGTGGAGTGGGTTTGGGCCGTATTACCGGTTCGTCTAGCATAGAGACTTTAGTACGGGTAGGCATCGAAAAGGAACATGGCCTAAGTCCCGACTCTAAAATGGTAGTTTTACATGACTTTACACCCTGTGTTGATGACGAGCTCGAAGTTAAACGTGGCCAGATTGTTAATATTCTTTATAGAGAAAATGATTGGGTCTATGTTATAGGGGAGGACTCACGTCAAGAGGGTTTTATACCGCATTCATATTGTGCTCCTTATAATACACAATTGGCCGATATGGCTATAAAAAAGAAACTGCCCCGTGGAGCATCGAATGCACCAGAAGATCATAGTGAAAATATGCCTTTATTACCGGGTAGTGATCAATCAAAATTAGATTTAATCGAAGAGGTAAATAACGCCCAGGTGGCTTTAAAAAATGCCGTAGCCGAACTAGCCTCACCCATAATTATGGAACCGGAATGTATCCCATTTCACAAGGAACCCAATGGACGTTATATTGTCCTCTACACATTTATAGCTCGCGATGAAAACGACTTGTCTGTGGAGAGAGGAGAATTTGTTACTCTTCTTAATCGCGATGATTCCGATTGGTTTTGGATAGTACGCAGTGATGGTCAAGAGGGTTTTGTTCCGTCTGCTTTTATCTATCCAGCCGATAGTGTATTGCAAACACAACAAAAGCTTTTGGAAAGTAATTTAAATAAAACAAATACTCAATTATCCTCAGATATGTTAACAGGTTCTGGTCCTACTCAGGGCAATTTAAATTCGTTAAGTCAACCGGTATCTATGGGAAATAATGCTTTAGATAATTCTTTGCAGCAACAACAACAACAGCAGCAGCAACAAAACTCACAGAATTCTGCTCAAATTCCGGCAGATGATTTGAGATATGGCACAGAGTTGGTAATGTTGTACGATTATAAGGTAAGGAAATTGGAATTTGTCCTTTACGGCATTGTGTTTCTGAGTTTTATGTCATCTCAGTTATGTGATAACTGGAAAATCATGGTATAACTATATAAGAAATCTTTTGCAAATATTTTTTGTTTTAGGCTCAAGCTCCCGATGACTTAAGTGTTAGACGTGGCGATTGGATTTATGCCGATTTAAATAATCAAACCGTAGACGGTTGGTTATGGGCTTATGCGCCCAAAACACGTAAATATGGTTTCATACCGAAAGCCTATGCAAGACCACCAGCCATGACCAGTTTATAAATAAATAAAAAGAAAACAATTTTAACCTTCTTTTTAAATATACAATAAATTGCATTTATTATAATTATCATTTGTATTGCTCTATAATATAATATTAATTGTATTTTAATGATTACACTCTATACTACGTATAAACTCTATTGAGAATACAATTTTTTTAAAGTCTATTTTTTTACTGCAAGAACTATTTTTTTTTTAATATGTAAGTTAATGTTTTTAATTATAAGGTCACTTTAATTTAACTATTTTACAAATAACATTTAGTCTCTAAGATTTAGTATTAGTATTGTATATGTTAATTATTGTGGGGGGCACACAACTAAAGGCAAAAAAAAAACTGCAAAAAAAAAGAAAAATATATATTGAACCTACAACAAAGCATTAATTATATTTTACATAAAAAATACAATTACTTTAAACTTAAATTAAATAAACTAAAATCTATTACAAAAATATTTAATTTGTTTGTGTGTGTGTGTGTGTTTAATTCTGAGGGTTTTTTGTTTTTTAATTTATTCTATTGAAATAATTATGCTCAACATAAGTATCAATAGAACAACAACCATTTAGTTGCAAATGTTAACAACTTGTTAAGACACCTTTTTTTGCTATTTTATTAAAGAACCTAAACTAAATTAAAATAAACCTTTATCGTTAAAACAATAGAAATAAAGGAGGGATTCTATATTTAATTATAGCATCCATTTGTTTAAAAAAAATATTGTTTATTTAAATGTTACCATTTGTGGGATTTATATTGAGATTTCTAGAAAAAAATAATTTGTTAAATTAAATTTTATTACAAAAAAAAAATAAATAAATAAAATTACTTACTTAAGCATTTCTTTGAGTTGCTCCTTTTCTTGCATTTCTTCGCGTAATTTTTGCTGTAGTTGTAATATCAAATCATTCTTGGTATTCACTTGTAACTTTAAATGTGCTATAGTTTCTTCTTGAGCCTCGAAAATTGCCTAAAATTGTTATATAAAAAGTAAAATGAAAATTTCTCAGGGACAGCAAATAAAGATTATTCTTAACATTTAAAACAACTAAGTAGTATAATATAAAAATTTATATAAGTCATTAATATAAAAACAACTTTTTTGTTTAAGTCTGACAGGTTAAGGAAGCATTAGGATTGTTACTTGGAACGTAGAGGAACTAGAACTGAACTATAACTAAACTAAAACTTAACTAGAACTGAACTAAAACTAAACTAGAACTGAAATAAAACTGAAGTAAAACTCAACTAGAACTGAATAAGAACTGAACTAGAACTGAAGTGAAACTCAACTAGAACTGAACTAGAATAGAACTAAAACTGAACTATAACTGAAGTGAAGTGAAGCTCAACTAGAACTGAACAAGAACTGAAGTAGAATAGAACTAAAACTGAACTAGAACTGAACTAGAAATGAACTAGAACTGAGCTAGAACTGAACTGGAACTAAACTAGAACTGAACTAGAACTGAACTAGAACTGAACTAGAACTGAACTAGAACTGAACTAAAGCTGAACTAGAACTGAACTAGAACTGAACTAGAACTTAACTAGAAATGAGCTAGAACTGAACTAGAAATGAACTAGAACTGAACTAGAACTGAACTAGAAATGAACTAGATCTGAACTAGAACTGAACCTGAACTGAACTAGAACAGAACTAGAACTGAACTAGAACTGAACTAGAACTGAACTAGAACTGAACTAGAACTGAACTAGAACTGAACTAGAACTGAACTAGAACTGAACTAGAACTGAACTAGAACTGAACTAGAACTGAACTAGAACTGAACTAGAACTGAACTAGAACTGAACTAGAACTGAACTAGGACTGAACTACAACTGAACTAGAACTGAACTACGTAGAATGAAAAGTAAAAAATACAAATCAGTCAAAATTTAAAATAAACCAATATAATTTTGACACTCACTGTATAATTAACATTTAAAGTTCGCATATATAATACCAGTCTTTATTTGGCCAAAAAGAGAAAATTTGCTTTTGTTTTCCTTTAACAAACAAATTATAATATTAAAAATTAAATAATTCATTGCCTTATCAGAAGAATTACGGTCCGAATGTGTCAATTAGTAAATATTTTGTTGTATTTTTTTACAGCTTATATAGTATTACGCATTGATTAATTATTGTATTTTTAACACATGCTCTAGTAATTGTAAAATAAAGACAAAAGAGAAACAAGTATAAAAGTAGAAACGGGTAAAAACGATACTATGATACCCTATACCAGTTAAGTGTATTTTTATTTAAATTTCTAGTAAAATAGTAGTTTGAAATAGATACGGACTAATGCTCACGAAATTTAGTTAACAGTTATTGGTAGTTTAATCGTCAAATTTAAATAGGTTTACGTGCACAAGAGGATATAAGAATGGACATAGTTAAATCTAATTTAAAAGCTATTCTGCGCTGCTTGGTATACTGTTAAAATCAATTTAAAAAAACCCGTAGAAACTTACCCGACATTCTTCCATTGATTCCGAATAGGAGGGCGGTTCGTCTAAACAGAAAAACTCTCGCACTAGCTGACATTTCCTCAATTCCTCTTTACTCATTATCGAATTTACAAACATTTGCAAACCCTGTATGCGATTATCTAAGAAGACTGCATTGAAATTATCGCCAAATATTTTTTTGCGTGGCAAATTCAAGACAAGATGAGGAAATGATTGTTTTAATTTCGTATTTAAACGTACGAAATCAGTGTAACGTCTCAACACCAACCAACAGTCGTTTGTATGAGGATTTTCCACACGTAATTTATAGACCGTGAAACGAGCTCTCTCCTCCATTACCTCATAGCCAATAATGGGTATGCGCAATATACTGTTGGGATCGACGGGCGGCACCGAATGACCCAGCGAAGAGGAGGCAGCATTTGAGGAAGTGGTCATTTCACTGGTCGACATTGAATTTGTTCTTTGTGACCTTATATAGCTGTTACCTTCACTCATACGACGACGAGCGGCTGGTAAACCACAATTGCTGACCACCTCTATATTATGTGGTGAAGAGGCATAAGCCGATTGGCTTAGGTCACGATGAGAACGGGCTCCAGTTAGCATGGTTTTTTGTGTTACTTTTTGTGAATTACGGGGCGTTATTAAAGATTGTGTTAGTGTATTGTTGTTGTTGTTATTGACAGGAGCTTGATAACTGTGTGTGGATATGGTTTTTAGACAAACTTCTGATTTAGCGTTTAGTAAAGCACCTTGTTTTGTCTGATGTATGCTGCTCAACAGCTTATTAACATCGCCTTCCGATTTTGTTCTTACCAAACGAGCTGCCTCTAAACGTTTAAGCGTTTCCGAAGGTTTTCCAAATTCTGGATTTGATTTTGTTAATCTGCCCAGCAGTTGATGTTGTTGTTTAATATGATTTGCTGATAAATTAAATTGTTGGCAATTTGTACTTTGTATAAAACCCCCACCAGCACCACCATCGCCTGCCAAACAACTAATGCCACTAGTTGATTGTTGTTGTTGTTGTTGTTGCTGCTGCTGCTGATGTTGCAATGTAGCACCTTTGTTACTGTTTTTTGGTGTTAATTTTTTAAAGAGCGTAGTTCTTGAATTTAAATTGTTTACACCAGGTGGGGGTAATTGATTATCGCGCTTTTTAATAGCGCGCAAAGACATTGATTGGTTATTAACAAAACAATTCTATTGAAACAATAATAATACAAATAATTGCGTATACTTTGTGGTTAATTTTTTTTTGTTATTGTCAAGGCAGTTGGTTAGTTTGGTTGCAAGCGTTGCATGTACAATTTATTTACAATATTTGTATGTGTGTGTATAATTGTGAGATTTTAAATAGACAATTGGCAAAAAATATGATAATAATGATGACGGCATCATCAGCCACTTTGAGACTCCATTATAAAAATTGTAGTTTAGAAAATTTTAAATGTTTTTGTTGCATTTTTGTTTGTTTTATTTTAAGTTTTCTTTTTAAAAACTTTTATTTATTGTTTTTTTAACGAAAAACTAAGGCACCAAATTTGTTTCTTTAAAATATTTAGAATTTTTTGTAGGAAAAATTAAGGAAAATTAGAAAAAAAAACTAAAATAATATAAAAGAAAAACTGCTTTGTTGAGTGATCTTTTTCGTTTTCTTCTTTTGTTTTCTTTCTATTGCTGTCAAATGACAAAAAAATAACATGACCAGACTAATTTGTATAGAGATGCCGTATGTAAAAAATCTAGAAATAAAACCACTAAGCTAAATTTTAAAACTCGCTTAACATGGTTCTTGTTACGATATTTATTAGGGTTCTATAGTTGAAACGAAAAGTCGACTTTTCGACTTTTTGCATTTTATGAAAAGTCGACTTTTTGACTTTTTGCATTTTATGAAATGTCGATTTTTCGACTTTTAATATTTTATAAATAGTCGACTTTTCGACTTTTTCCGACTTTTCGACATTTTCCGACTTTTCGACTTTTTTTGACTTTTTCCGACTATTTCGACTTTTTTCGAATTTTTTCGACTTTTCTACTTTTTTCGACTTTTGACTATATTCGACTTTTTCCGATTTTTTTGATTTTTTCCGACTATTTTTTGACTTTTTTCGTTTTCGATTGTTCGATTATTCGAAAGTGGATTTATAGAACCCTAATATTTATACATTAAGTGCCTTGGCGAGACATCAAATTGTTTGACTCAAACGGTAAGTGTGTTGATTGCGTTAGTAAAAAAACTCACACCGCATATATACTTATGAGTTTTTTCCCTAACCCAATTAAAAAACTTAACGTATGAGTCAACAAATTTGTTGTGTGGCCATGTCGCTTTTAAATCCCTTTGCTTAGAAATAGCATAAGTTTAAAAAAAAGCCCCAAAGATTCAGCAATCTTTCATTTTTTTATATTAATACTAACATCTAACAAAAACCGCTAATTAGACAACTTTTACATTTTCTCAACAATGTGGCAGCGCTCTATTGTAAATGTGTCAAAAAAAACGTTGACAAAAGAGAGAGCACACAAAAACACAAAAACGTGCTCGTCCAGATTTTCTTTTAATTTTGCTGAAAATTTGTTAAAAAAATTAAAAAAAACTAAAGAAAATCTTTAAATAAAAACTTGCACAATGGTACGGCATAATAATCAATTGCCGGATAATCTGCCGCAATTGCAGAATTTAATCAAACGTGATCCCGAATCCTACAAAGATGAATTTCAACAGCAGTATAGACATTTCCTAAGTAGCCTGGAAGTATTTGCTCTAAATCCCACCGAGGAAAATAAATCCTTAGATGAATTAGTAATGTTTATAGCGCAAGTAAGTAATACCAAACATTAATACAATTAAAAGCTTTGTTGTTCTCTTGTAATGTGTAAATTAATGATCCTTATAGGTGGCCCAATGTTATCCTGATGTTTGTATACAATTTCCTCAACATTTGGTGGATTTATTGAAAAATCATGCCACCACCTTGGATCCCGTTATGCGTAATTGTTTTGTTAAGGCTTTGATATTGCTGCGCAATAAAAATCTTATACCAGCCTTGGATTTGCTGGAGTTATTCTTCCAACTGTTACGTTGTCCCGACAAACATTTGCGTACATTTTTACAGAACCACATTATAACGGACATTAAAAATATGAATGCCAAACATAAGGATATGAAATTGAATTCTACTTTACAAAATTTCATGTATTCCATGTTGAAAGATGCCAATCCCAAGGCAGCCAAAATGTCCGTAGACATTATGATAGAGTTGTATAAGAAAAATATTTGGAATGATGAAAAAACCGTTAATGTTATAGCCACAGTGGGCTGTTTCTCTAAAATTACTAAGGTACATTTGCAGAATTTTTAAAAATTTAATTATTTCTTATTTATTTCTCTTTTTTTAGGTGCAAGTTGCTTCTTTAAAGTTTTTCTTAGGTCATGATGATGAGGAGAAAGGCTCTGATGATTCAGAATCTGAACCTGAAATCGATTTGAAATCGGCTCTTATACAAAGTCGTGTCAATAAGAAAACCAAAAAGCGTAAGAAGCAATTGGATCAGATTAAAAAGCAGGCCGTTAAACAGCAAAAGAAAAAGAAAAATGCGGTGGCTTTCAATTTCTCTGCCATTCATTTAATACACAATCCTCAGGGCATGGCCGAGGGTCTGTTCAAACAGTTGCAGGCTGGCAATGAACGCTTCGAGGTTAAGCTTATGCACTTGGATGTTATTTCCCGTCTTATCGGTATCCACGAACTCTTCCTTTTCGCCTTCTATCCCTATATTACACGTTTCATACAGCCACATCAGCGCCAAGTTACAAGAATTTTGCAATTCGCCGCACAGGCTTCACATGAACTAGTACCGGGCGATGTAGTGGAGCCCATACTAAAAACAATTGCAAATAATTTTATTACTGAACGCAATTCCTCAGATGTCATGGCTATAGGTTTGAATGCAACGCGAGAAATTTGTCAAAGATGTCCTTTAGCCATGGGAGAAGATTTACTTAGAGATTTGGCCATGTATAAGACCTACAAAGAGAAATCAGTGATGATGGCTGCTCGTTCATTGATTATGTTGTACAGAGAACAGCTACCGGCTTTATTGCACAAAAAAGATCGTGGTCGTTTGACGGAGGCTCAAGCAGAACTTAAACCAAAGGCTTATGGTGCTGTAGAAATACATGAAACAATTCCTGGTGCAGAGGCTTTACTGAAAAGTTCTAAAACTATTGATTTGGGCAGTGATGACGATGATACAGATTCCAATGATGGTGAATGGGTCAGTGTAAGTCATAGTGAGGGTGAAAACAATGAAGATGACGATGAAGCAGCAAGTGATGATGAGGAAGATGATGACGAGGAGGATGATGAAGACGACGATGATGAAGATTGTGAGGATGAAGATGATGAAAGTGTTGGTAGTGACGATGAGGAGGAGGTGGATGATGACAATGAGGATGATGAAGAAGAAGTAAAAGAAAATGAGAAAAAATCCGAAAACAATAAGAATGAAACAAATAAACCTAAAGCAAACAAAAGTAAAAAGTCTCGATCCAATTCTATTTCCTCAGCCGCTTCAAAATCTTCCAAAAAATCACTAAAAGGCAAGAAAACATCCACGGAAGTTCCAGAAAATGCCACTATACTTAATGAAAAAGAGGCCGCTCAAGAATTGGCACTTACACGCATATTCACCGATGAAGACTTCAAACGCATCAATGCGGCGAACGTCAAGAAAGCTGTAACAAATGCCCGCAAGAGGCCCCTAGAAAAGGATCGTGAAGAATTTGTAAAATTAGATAAAATTGAAATGATCTATAAGAAACGTAAACACGATAAAGAAACCCGTCTGGAATCGGTACAAAGTGGCCGTTCAGATCGTGAGAAATTCGGCTGGAAAGATGGTCGTAAGAATGAAAATTGCTCGCGTACGAATCGTGAAAAGGAGAAACGTAAGAATTTCGTTATGATGCGTCACAAGGCTAGATCCAAGGTGAAGAAGAGTTTCCGCGATAAACAGCAGGCAATGAGAAAACATTTGCTGCACATAAAGAAAATGAAATAAAATACTTTTTTTTCTTTAATATACAATGTTAATATTATTGTAGATTTGTTTTTTAGGTAGAGACAAATAAAATTAATTAAATATACCTATATTCTTTTTATATTTAACAAATTACAGCATTTTGTTTGTTTATTTAACCACAAATGAAACTCTTTTTGTTTACAGTAAACATTGTAAAATGTTTATTTTTAATCTTTGTGTTTATTAATTCAAGAGTTTGTTCAAATAGTCATTTAAATTTAAACTAATTTAATGCTTTTTTATGAGTAAAAAATAATTTAAAATCCATTTAAGTTAGATGTGGGAGAAAGTGTAGTCTTACTTAGGGAATATAATTGATATAAAAAAAAGAACAATACACAATCCTTTTGTTATCAACGACGTCTCTTATCGGAAGATTTCTTAACACGTTTAGGACCCTTGACAAAACACCAATCCACCTGTATGGGCTGGCCCATAATTTCAGCGCCATTAAGAGCCTCTTTGGCTGCCCACGCTTCTTTGTGTGTTTCGAACTCGACCAGAGCATAACCTTTCGAAAAACCCGTTCTACGATCTAAATTCAAGTGGATATTCTTAATGGCACCAAAATCACAGAATTTCTCTTGTATTTCATCCTCTTGAGCTTCTTCGTGTATATTGGTGACAAAGAGAATCCAACCCTCTACCGAACGTTGTGGACCCGGCTCCAGTTCATCGTCATCTTCATGTCGCACACGTTCATATGTATGTATGGTTTCACGTGTGGTAGTCTCATTGCCAAAACCTCTTCCCTTGCGGTGTTTGGCCTTTTCCTTTAGACGTACAATACCCTCTATAAATTGGGAAAAAAGAGAAATTTTCATATTAAAAGTACATCAACAAAATCTGCAATTTATTGTTTTAATATTTTAAATACTTACGATCTCCATCCTCATCGACCTCAAATTCTTCAGCATTATCAATATCTAAAACATCAGCCATTGTGTTTTGTAAATGAAGATTATTAGTAAGAATTAAGTAAAATAATTAATTTTCGGTTTCTTTTTTCCACAATTCTACAAATCCACACGGCGTTTCTAATGTCAAAATTGTAATGGCATCAAATGGTTGTGTTCATTACAAAAATCTCACATATGCTGCGTTGCCAACTATAAATTGGTTTTAGAGAGTGATGTAGTAGTTAAAAGAAAAAGTCGACTTTTCGTATTATTTACACTAAAAATCGCCAAAATGTTACTTCAAGTTTTTTCTGGTAACACTTCAAACAAAAAAGTGTTTGTAGCAAACATGAGATACGAAAAATACATTGGTGTTCGTCAAACCAGAATTTCCTAGGTCGTCGAACAAATGTGATTTAAATGGACTTCAAACAAAATCTGTTTGACGGAAAAAATTTAGCGTTTTTTTTTGTGCGAGCTGCATGTTTTCGCGCCTTTTTTGAAAATTTTCTAACATTAAATCTGTTGTGTTGTTATTTTTTACTAAAAATAATTCTTTAAGAAATAAATTTAGAAATTAATAAAAAACTTTGCCCGAGGGTTGGAATTTTCTTTTTTTTTGGTGCAAAAAACAGGCAAGTTTTAGGTTTAATTAAGTTAAATATTTTATAATTTTGAAAATGTTTTTTCAGGTGGGGATTGTTTTCGTTCAATACCCCAAAGTGTTCATGGAAATCTATCCAACTTGCCTACTACCGAAATATTTAATATGACTGTCTTCAAACATTATGGTGGCGGAATGTGTATTTACAATATACAATTGTTAAGCCGCCTTTTATACAAGCAAAAAGATGTTTCCCTGACCTATAGGATATAACCTGGCAAGGCTTTCGTTTTATATATATGCCGGTGCAATGCTGTTTTAGGGAAAATATTGTTATTTTGTTTAAAACAAATTTAAATTTGTAAAATGTAATTACGACAAGTATTAAAGAAGACTTCTTAACGATTCAACTAACAAACTAACGGTTACCGTTGAAATATTTAGTGCCAGCCACCGCCGACGTTAATGTTTGTCGGCGCAGGTCTCTAAAGCCGGCATTCAGATGTGACTAAAACACTTAAAAACTACAATTGTTACCGCAAACTACAAACATAGACAATTTATTAAAAATATTATAAGAATTGTATTACCCTAAATAAAGTGCTTTTAAATAGTATATTAACGATACAAATTGTAAAGAAAATCTTAAAAAACCGAATTTATTAACTCTAAGCCGCTCAGCGACCATTTGTAAATGAATTTTGTCGTCAGCAGTTTTGTGGTGGTGGTTGAAATCTAATGTACGCTGTTATTCGTACTTCTTTGTTCGGGTTGTTAACATCAGACGAGATTTGACAAGTGCAGTTTTTTATTTAAACATTTGCAAGTAAACAAAAATAAAAATCGATATAGAAAAGAATCTAAGGGGGTCTCTGCATACAGACATAAAAACACACAAATAATAAATAGGTTAATGCCCCTTAAAAAAGAATTTCGTATACAATATTTCATTGCCGAAGCGAAAGAAAGTCTGCTTAGTCGACCTTGATTTTTAACAGTGATAGGAGCTGCAAAACACAGTCATCATATCAGTCAGCATATCAGCCAGCTGTTCCGTAAAAGATAAGGTGTTGAAAAAAAACTTGTTTTCTCAAATTAATACATTAAGAGGCAATTAAAAAATTATTAATAAAATGGCTAATTATTCTGGTGATGTAAAATTAGACGAGCAGATAGAGTTGTGGTTAAAATGGGATCGTAATGAAAATACCCTTAAAGAAGTGCAAAAAATGGTGGCTGCTAAGGACTGGGAACAATTGCGTAAACGTTTAATGGATCGTTTGGCCTTTGGTACGGCTGGATTACGTGGTTGCATGCGTGCTGGTTTTGATTCAATGAATGATTTGGTCATAGTCCAAACTGCCCAGGGTTTGTGTGAGTATGTTAAAACACAATATCAACCTGAAGAATATGAACGTGGCATAGTATTTGGCTATGATGGACGTTATAATAGCAAACGTTTTGCTGAATTATCGTCCACAATATTTATTCAGAATGGTTTTAAGGTCTATCTTTATACCCGTATGGTGGCTACACCATTTGTGCCTTTTGCCATTGTACAAAAGAACTGCTTGGCTGGTGTCATGGTGACCGCTTCACACAATCCTAAAGAAGACAATGGCTATAAAGTGTACTGGGGCAATGGTGCCCAGATTATATCACCCCACGACAAGGGTATACAGCAGTCTATACTCGATAATTTAGAACCTAAAGATTCGTCTTGGAATACTGATATTTTAAAGGATTCTCCTCTTTTACAAGATCCATTTGAAGAAATGTATAGCGCCTACTATAAAACATTAAAAGCTAATATTCCAGATAAATTTTTGGAAACAAATGAAAAACAAAAATCATTGGGCAAATTGAAGTTTGTTTATACCGCTATGCATGGTGTAGGTTGGCCCTATGTGGAAAAGGCTTTTGCAGAAGCTAATTTACCAGAACTTTTACCCGTTGAGGAGCAGAAAGAAGCAGATCCAGAATTTCCCACAGTCAAATTTCCAAATCCAGAAGAGGGCAAAAGTTCATTGGAATTGTCTATAAAAAGAGCTGAAGCCGCAGGTGTTACTACTATTTTGGCAAATGATCCAGATGCTGATCGTTTGGCATGTGCCGAAAAGGATCCAAAAACTGGACAGTGGAAGGTATAAGTGATAGAATTTATCATAATTTTTAAAATTGAGTGGTCCAATTTGGTTAGAGTTTACTAGTCGAGTCTGTATAGAGTTGACTGGTCGAGTCTGTATTGAGTTGACTGGTCGAGTCTGTATTGAGTTGACTAGTCGAGTCTGTATTGAGTTGACTAGTCGAGTCTGTATAGAGTTGACTGGTCGAGTCTGTATATAGTTGATTGGTCAAGTCTGTATTGAGTTGACTGGTCGAGTCTGTATTGAGTTGACTGGTCGAGTCTGTATTGAGTTGACTAGTCGAGTCTGTATAGTGTTGACTGGTCGAGTCTGTATAGAGTTGACTGGTCGAGTCTGTATAGAGTTGACTGGTCGAGTCTGTATAGAGTTGACTGGTCGAGTCTGTATAGAGTTGACTGGTCGAGCCTGTATAGAGTTGGCTGGTCGAGCCTGTATAGAGTTGGCTGGTCGAGTATGTATAGAGTTGACTGGTCGAGTCTGTATAGAGTTGATTGTCTCTAAAGAACTATATTCAGATTTGACTAAACGAATCTGTATAGAATTGATTGCTCGACAATATATAGAGTTGATTGATCTGAATGTTCCAATATGTATAGAGTTAATTTGTTGATTCTATATAGAACTGATTTTTCGACTCTGTATAGAGTTGATTGATCGAGTCAGTATAGAGTTGACTGGTCGATTACATCTAGAGTAGATTAATCTCTTTCTAGAGTTAAATTGTCTACTCTGTCTAGAATTGACTGATGGACACCGAAAAGAGTTGTCTGGTCTACTCTTTTACTTTACTTTATAACTTTTTCTATTTCTAGGTCTTCAATGGCAATGAACTGGGCGCTCTTTTAGGCTGGTGGTGTGTAGAGAACTATAAAGCTCTACATCCCGATGTTAAACTATCGGAATGTTATCTCTTGGCCAGCACAGTAAGTTCCAAAATTTTACGCTCCATGGGCAATATGGATGGTTATAATTTTGTTGAAACTCTAACGGGTTTCAAGTGGATGGCCAACCGTGGCATTGAATTAATGAAGGAAGGAAAACAGGTTCTGTTTGCCTTTGAAGAAGCCATTGGTTTTATGTTTTCCACTGCCGTACTCGATAAAGATGGCGTTAGTGCGGCCACTCATTTAGCCACCATGGCTTGTTACATTAAAGAAACTCAGGGTATTTCCTTGATAGAGAAATTAAATGAAATTTACGAAAAATACGGTTATCATTGCACAAATTGTTCGTATCTATTTTGTGATAAAGCTCCCGTCATTAAGCGTATTTTTGAACGTTTGCGCAATTTCCAAGATGGCAAACCAGCCACATATCCTCAATCGATACTTAACGGAGAGTTTGCCATTAAATATGTACGAGATTTGACAACAGGTTTTGATACCTCGCAAGCAGATGGTAAAGCTCGTCTACCTGTTAGTTCAAGTACACAAATGATTACATTTACATTCGAAAATGGCCTAGTGATTACTTTGCGCACCAGCGGTACTGAACCAAAGATTAAATATTATGCTGAATTATGTGCTAAGCCAGAGGAAAAAGATTGGCAGGGATTAAGAGAAACTCTAGATCGTATGGTTGATGCCATAGTTGAAGAATTCCTACAGCCTGCTGTAAACGATTTAAAGCCAAAAACAGATTAAAATATACATATTTTGAATTTAGTCATTTAAGTATATAAGTATATGTGTGTGTAGTATCTAAAGTATAATATTATACTTTTTTAGTATATTTTATAAATTTTTTTAAATAGACAGTTTATAAGATGTATTTTTTTGTTATCTTTGTTGCATGTGTATATGTGTGCGTGTATACTAAAATGCGACGAAACACATTCCTTAATGTGTTATCCTATATTATATGTTTGAACCAGTATACTTTTTTCGAGCGTTTTACGTCTTCGCATTTTATATTTATGCACATTATTTTTACAGCTTTTTTTTGCTATTTGTTTTCGACTCAAAGATACATTTGTCAAAATCAATTTCAATGTACAAGTTTATATACACAATGTTTTATTAAAATTAAAAATTGGCTATACCTATAACATATTTATTATCTTTCCTACCTGTGTAAAAGTTAATTTACATTTATTAGATTTTAATTTATTGACAAATATACTAATGTTAATACAATACAAACATAAACCAACATACTTTTATTACTGCGCTATTATTGTCTTATCACAAGTAAATCATTCCGATCGAAAGTCTTTAACAAAAATAAACGTAAGCTTAGGAATTGAAACCTTTGTGAGCAGTCCTGATAATTGTGTAAACTGTTGATTTAACATCATTATTGAAACATAGATTTTCCATATACTAGTGGTATTTTTTGTAATTTATAACCAAATAAAATAACATAAATAAAAGTATATTATAAAAGTTGTTGTTTTTTTTGCATTTGTTAGACATAGGCAACTGGAAATATTAAGAAGCACAAGTTATTTTCTTGATCAAAAGAATTTGAGATTTACAATTCATTTAGATGTGAAATAGAGGCACCAACTGTATGTAATGCCAAAAGCCTGTCAGTTCCATCTCGTTGTAATAGTCATTGCACAGTAGGTTCTAAACTTTTATTTAAAAAAGATAGATAGATAGATAGATAGATAAATAGATAGATAGATAGATAGATAGATA
>NC_060954.1:43219961-43247461 GCF_022045245.1 Lucilia cuprina
TCTGAATTGTAAAAACGTATCTAAAATTTGCAGTTAAATAGTGTTATGACTACAAAAGACTGGGTGTATTATCTCGCTAGTAAAATACCACTCGCTGCTGATTCCTGTTCACTTCTATTCGAATATCAACGACATATATTCTGTATGATCTAAGTGAGTTTGCAGATACATTACACAAGTCTGGAAGTTTGCAGAAAACTTTTGTTTCGTGTGTACATTGCGCAATACGAATACCATTTCTTATTCTTCATCCGTGTAAATATCACAAAGTATTTATTTCATCTCATATGGATCGACTAAAAAACTTCAATCAAAAGATGGAGTGCAACGAAGGGGATTAGTCATGACAGCAAAGTCTAGAGTGTTGACAATAGATTCGAGTATAGAGTATACTATAGATTAAACTTCAGACTAGACTATAGACTACACACTAGACTAGAAAATATATGTTAGACTTTAGACTTGACTATACTAAACTATAGACTAAATTGTAGACCGGACTATAAACTAGATAATGAACTATAGACTAGACTATAGACTGGATTGTAGACTGGACTATAAACTAAGCTATGAACTATAGACTATAGACTGGACTATTGAATACAATATAGACTAGAATATATACAAGACTGTATACTAGATTATGTAACAGACTATAGACTAGACTTCTGATGGGACTATAGAAAAGACTTTATACTATACACCAGACTATTGCCTAGACAAGACTATAGACTAGACTACGGACTAGATTATATTATAGATTAGACAAAGGGACTAGATGATTTCAAAAACATAAATAAGAAATAAAACAATCAACAAACACACCTTTTTTAGTTATGTAAAAAAGTATTTAGTTTTTTTTGCATTTATTCAAAATTTCTTTATATAATTTTGCAATAATTTTATGTATAAATATGCATATTGTGTGTGGTAGGTAGTAATTTTATTTGTCTTATAAAATTTGATCTTAAATACTTATTTAGTACAAAATTTATTAGAATCTTTAATATATTAATAACTTTATATTCTTTCTTAAATATTTTACAATTAAAATTACTTTTGATCAATTAAAAGCTATTAAAATTGCTTATTTAATATAGATTCAATTAAAATTATAAAATTTTAAATAAATGAAAATAATATCAGTAAAAAAAATTATAAGATTAAAATTAGCTAAAAAAAATATGTATTATCAAGTTAAATGCATTTCAAGTGTTTTGAATTAAGATACGACATGATTATATTTAATAATTAAAATACTTAATGTACAAAAGAATGTATTTTGTATATAATTTCGTTTAAACTACTTATCAACTTATTCATAAAACATATATTTCAATTTAAACAGCTAAAAAATGTTTAATAATTAAAAAAAAAAGTTTTATGTGTAAAAGACAAATAATTTTAAAAATTTGCTTTTAATTAAAATTAAATGTATTTATTTGAAATAAGTTAATAAGAGCTAAATGCATTAGTTTAATATTTAAATATATTATTTACTTATAGATATATTGTGTATAAAATCGGGCAGTTATAAAATGTTTATAATTTCTTTATATTTTATTAAAATATTTATGTATTTGTTTTTCACATAATACATTTTGTTTAAAATTAAAAAAAAAAAACGAAAATATTTATACAGTCTCCAACGTTATTTGTCTTATTGTTAACAAAATTTGAGTTTCTAATTTGGCATTGTTCTGTTTTTTTAATATATTATTCAATTCAATACTTTTAAAAAGGTTTTTATACCCTTCACCTTAGTGAAAAGGATATATACAGGTTTGTCATTCCGTTTGTAATATTCTGGATCCTTATAGATAGCGGAGTCGATTAAGCCATGTCTGTCTGTCCGTCTGTCTGTATGTATGTATGTTTTGTTGAAATCAGTTTTTAGAGGACTCCAGATATCGGCGAGGTTCAAATCTTCGCTATTTAAAATAAGCAAAATCGATTCAGAATTAACGGAGATATAAGCAAAAATCCCAGACAACCTCTGAAAATTTCATCAAAAATTTAGATATTTTATTCATTACTCGTGCAGAAACTCTATTGGTAAGAATTGGGGGTTTGCGACCAGACATGATAAATTGGATTTACACATGGGTAGTAAGGCCCATTATTACCTATGGTTGTACTGTGTGGAGGGTATGGATGAGAAAAAGCAGCTATAGATTAATACTTACTAAGGCTTAAAGGTGTGCTTCTATCGGCATAACAAGTGTCAGGGGTAGTACACCGCAAGCGGCATGGGATATTATTCTGAATCTGCTCCCAATTGAGAAATATGTTGAAAATGTAGTGGCTAGGAACTTATTCAGACCGTTTGAATCTACCACACAAGAATACTGCACGAGGTAGCACTAACAGGAATTGAGGGAAGTACGGAGGGTATTTCTGATCATTTGGTTACGACCCTGGACTTTGGAGTAACACCCTCAATAGTGATTCCTAGTAGGGATGAGTGGGTGTGATTCGAAGTACTGTTTGAGGGGTGTGCAGTTTTCACGGATCCAAGATGAACTCTGGCACAGTTGCCGGGGTTTATTTGGTAGATGGCAACATAAAAGTGTCCTACAGACTTCCGGACGAATGTAGCGTTTTTCAAGCGGAAATCCTGGCTATATGGAAATCCGTGGACATTATTAAGACACACATTACTAGGGGTTCGGAAGTAACGATTTATGTTGATAGTCAGGCAGCTTTTAAAGCTTTGCAGAGTAAAACGTTACATTCTAGCTTGGTAAACAGCTGCAAAAGGGACCTGAAAGGTTTAGTCAGGTTATACACATTAAGGCTGTGTTGGGTACCGGGACACTGTGACATACAGTGTAATGAGCTTGCAGATGAATTGGCCCGACAGCGCTCAGATTTGGAGCTCGATAGAAGGGTCGTTTCGGTAAAACCCCTATTTGTCATTACTATAGGCTAATTTCCGAATATTTCAGAAACTATACCAACTAATCCTGGTACAGTAGGCTGGATTGTAGGGTTTCAAGGACACTATAGCCAAAGTTAAATCCAAAAGCAACCAGAATGCTATTAGGACTGGGCGGGAAGAGTATAAGGATTTTAATAGGTGTAATAACCGGACACTGCTCAATTGGAGCCTTTAGGGATAATGGGGTCGGTAACACACAGCATTTTTTGCAGGTTGTGTGAGGACAAAGAGGAACTGAAGACAGTAGGGCATATTTTATGTCACTATCCCAGATTACTGAGTCTGAAACTGAAATGGCTAGGTAAATGATTCCACGATGAACTAGGAGATGTAGCAGGGTGAAACCTAAGCGACATTATAGGCTTCATCAGGGGAATTTTTTGGATTTTCAGACAATTAAGGATTTCCCTTCCATGACCACTTCTGTTCCCTTTTTGGAGGGAAAATCTCACTCTTCTCATCTCTCTTCTCTTCTGTCTTCTTTTGATTTCTACTTGTTCTTTATTAAAGGGATCCACACGGAAAATTTTGTTATTGTACTCCTGTTTATAAAAACAAGGCAGAGCGAGAGCAGCAGAAACATTAAATTAAGTATATAAAGCCTGGCTTAAGTTAGAAGCCATAAAAGGGAACTTTTTGGTACTTTTTCGTTTCTCAAAAAGTACTTTTTGAATTTTCTATAATAATGAACCTAGAAATGTGAAATTAAGTATGTAGTGCCTAATTTAGGTAAGAACCCATAAAAGGGAACTTTTTGGTACTTTTTCGTTTTTCAAAAGGTACTTTTTGAACATTCTATAATATTGAACCTAGAATCATGAAATTAAGTATGTAGAGCCCGAATTTGACGAGAACAAATCAATGGGAACTTTTTGGTACTTCTTTGTTCCACAAAAGGTAATTTTTGAGTTTTTTATAATATTGAACTTAGAAACATGAATTAGGCGAGAACCGGAAAAACTGAACTTATTGGTACTTGTTTGTTTTTCAAAAAGAACTTTTTGAATTTTCTATAATATTGAACCTAGGAACATGAAATTAAGTATGTAGATTGGGAATTAGGTGAGAACACATAAAAGGGAACTTTTTGGTACTTTTTCGTTTTTCAAAAGGTATTTTTTGAGTGTTTTATAATATTGAACCCAGAAACATGAAATTAAGTATGTAGAGCCCGCATTAGACGAAAACAAATCAATGGGAACTATTTGGTATTTTTTCGATCTGCAAAAGGCAGTTTTTGAATTTTCTATAATATTGTATGTAGAAACATGAAATTAAGTAGTTGAACCGACTGTTTTTTTTAACACACCATGGTGAAGGGTATATAAGATTCGGCACAGCCGTATATAGAACTCTTACTTTTTTAATCCTTTTGTTCAATTTTGTTTTAGAAATTTATTTTTTTAATTTAAGTACATACAGAACATTCCTGATTTAGTATGAATACAGGATAGTTTTATTTAGGCTTAATATTTAGATGAAGAGCATTTTGTTAAAAGACTTAAGAGGCATTTTGTTAGAGCAGCTTTTTTTTTTTAATGTAAATGTAAATAAATATGCTATTTATAGATAAATTAGTTTTGTCTAGTATTTATTAGGATATTTTGTTTTAATTATTTCAAGATTATTGTGTATTAAGGAATCTTAAGTTATATTTAGGGCAATTTTTTGTGTGTTTATAAATGGCAATTTAAATTAGTTTATTTATTAGATATGAATTTATAAAAAAAAGATGTTTTAATTTCATATTTGAAAATCTTTCATTTCTGACAGTTTGTGTCATATATACTTAAAAAATTTCTATGAAAAAGTCATGGATTAGTTAATTTTCTAAATGTGTGTGTGTATGAGAGTATGGTTTTGGAGGGAATATAAATAATAAATAGTTTTAAAATTTAGACTAGTTATAAAAGTTAGCTTAAATCATTTTATTTAAATACAATTTAATAATCGAATACTTTTGAAAACTTTTCCAAACATATATTTGTAAGATAACCCCATTACCCGACTTGTATTAAAGGTTTTTAAAGTAAATGCTTCAGTTTTTACAATAGAAACTGGAGAAAATATTATTCTTGACTTATCATATGTTCAACATATGTTAGACAATATTTAACTCAGAGCTCCAGATTTTTGAATACCTTACACCACTTTAGTGGAGACGGTATATTGGATTTGTGCTGATGTTTATAACGACTTGGTCCTATACCCACCTAAAATTACACCAATCGGGTTAGAATCATTTTCTGAGTCGATCCAATATTTCAATGAAATTTGTTACATGATCTTTTATTGTCCCAGGAATGAAAGCCAATTGAAAATGGTTTAAGTCGGTCCATTATTTCTGAATTGTAACTGAACCCGTCGAATAAGGCTTGTAGACCTTGCAATCAAACTAATTTTTGAGACAATTCAATGAAATTAGGCAAATGACCGAGAATGAAGCTTATTGAAAATGGTTTACATCGGTCTAATATTTTACTTAGCCCCCATGCAACTGAACTGAAAAAGAGTATGGTATTTTATAGTCGGCCTTGACGACTTTAATTTCTTACATGTTTTGTTGTGTCCTCATAATTTCTCAAATTCGGGAAAACGAAATTTCTAATAAGATTGTTTTAAATTCTATTGAGGTTTCAAATTGCTTTCGTTTTTCAAGATATTATAGGCTTAACACTCCATTTTCGTATCATCATATTAATTTGGCTTCAAAATAAAGTTTTAACCCCTGTTATTGAACAATTTGAAGAGCGATTCATTGCAACAGTTGAATATGCATGTGTTGGACATTATATAAACCCCGACCACAAGCTGAACATTACATATGCTTAACCAATACAATATTCTGATCTTAGAAGTGTCAGATCTACTCTTGTTTTCTGCGGTAAGTTTTCTTTTGTCTCTGCTATGGGCAGAATTATGTGATTGCGGAATTGATAGCATAGATCCTCTTAAAGCTGAAACGTATACGTGAATCAAGTTAAAGATTTCACATCAATGTCCAAGGCCAAAAATTTGTACAACTTAAACTGGTTTTATCCATAAATACATTGGACAAACAAAAGTAGCGTTGGAAAAGTATTTAACTATATAGTGGGTATCGTGTAGAGACCCTTGACCACATGCTGGACTTTAATAGGGGACGGAAAGGTCTATGTGAGACCAGTAGGTATTAATTAAGCCTTTTGCCTTATACCGATCTCAGTTGTGTCTAAACTAAGCTTGTTTTTCG
Source organism: Lucilia cuprina (assembly GCF_022045245.1). Classification (NCBI taxonomy): domain Eukaryota; kingdom Metazoa; phylum Arthropoda; class Insecta; order Diptera; family Calliphoridae; genus Lucilia; species Lucilia cuprina. Next base: position 43,226,135 of record NC_060954.1, read on the forward strand.
CGACAAGTTTTCTTTTGTGTCTGCTATGGGCTACATCCAAGTACGACATTCATGCGGTATGCTGCGACCGCGGAATTTATTGGCTTAAAACTGCGGTGGGTTACCTCTAAGTGCGACATTCATGCAGTATACTGAAACCGCAGAATTGATGGCGTCTCTATAAACTTTGTTCAAAGCTGCTGTATACAAGAACTGATTTATACGTGTAAAGTCGGTGTAGCTACATCCAGCAGATCATCAACATATATTCCGCCTAAAGTACAGTACAACAACAGCTTTAACCACCATCACCACACAAGATTGCCACGGCCTTAATCAGGTTCGACCATGTCAACGAACGTTCCTCGTGGCACTCGACCTATCAAAAGCGTTTGATACGGACAATCACGCCATTCTTTTCAGAGACATTTTAACATCTTGTCTCTCCGACAACACCAAGAGATGGCTAGTGAACTTCATATGTGGACGACAGTCATTTGTGGACAGAGATCTAAATCTCGTAGAATTAAACAGGTAGTTTCCCAAGGTGGAGTTCTGCATGACGAACGAAGATGCTTTCAGTTAAGGAACATAACATCATGCTGTCAAAGAAGTTCCTACTGGGATGTCATCGTAGCAGCCACCCGAACCACCATCAAACGCACTTGGAACATGGGATGTCTCCTCCGGTAAGCCATCAACATAATAATGTATTCCTTAACAGCGAGAAAACAAAGATTCTCGCAGACAAGATGATATACATAGATAACTTGTAATCAGCCCGAACTGCCTTAGAGAAACATTTTGGCATTACTACGTATGTTCTCCTAGTACATACGAAGGTCTTTCCTAAAATGCATCGGGTTGTATCCAACAGTGTGATGTTAAAACTGGGTTGTCCCTCCAGTAAGTCATCAACATTATAATGTAAGGAATACATGATATACAATACAATTCCTTAACAGCGATAAAACAAAGATTTTCGCAGTCAAGATGATATACATAGGTAATTTGTAATCAGCCTGTTACAGTCCCTAAGGCAGCATTTTGGCAGCTTTAAATGTTTCAACTGGATATTAGTGAACAAAGATGAGCACACTGGAGCAGCATAATTAACCACAGATCCTTTTATATGTAGTCAACAAGGTTACTGACCACATATCACGAATGCTGCTGTTGAAGTGGCATGTGTTGAGGTGGTAAATAGGCTATCAAATGTGAACCTAATTTCACGAAACATACTTCCTTTGTACAGGTAATTAAATATGTTGCTAGACAAATTTGCTGTTAAGGTTATATTTCGTCAATATAACCTTTCAACAGAAGGCAGCCGTTTGAATGAGATAATCCTCCTTCGCATCTTTTCCAAAATTTAGAACTAGAAACTACAATATCTATGTCTTTTTTTCTGAGTCGGTTGGATATTGGATCGCAAGTAGATCCTTGGGCGACATCCTCATTTTCTTGGTGTAAGGAGAGATACAGAGAAATTCGAAGACTACGCGTAATATTATTCCCACTTTGATTGTCAGTATACCTTTTCTCTAAATCAATGTGAAAAAAATTGTAATCATACTTCTATCAAGTATTTCTGTCTGGATATCACCCAAATTTCAAAAGTTGGGATGCTTTTTTTTGAGGCTAGAATTTATCAACAACCTAGAAAACTTTTTTTCAAAATAAAATATTCGAAAATTAAATATTGTATTTAAACCATTAAACACTTTGCAATAACTTCTTATATCGTATATAAAATAATATCAGATTGAGATTCTTATAAAAAAATTTTCTAAAAACCAAAATATAAATTAATTAATAATAAAGTTTTAATTTAAAAAAATACAGCTGAAATAAGAATTTCCTTTATAAAAATAAATGTTAAAAATAAAGGTCCAGCCATTTAGAAAGTTTAATTTGTACAAAATTAAAAATTTTCAAAAACATGTTAATAATAGGAAATCGAATTCATTTTGTTTTTCTTCTTCTTAAAAGAAATGATTAATTTTCTACGTAATTTCTGTTGATATGTACTTTTATAAGGAATTAAATGAGTATTATTGTATATGCTAGGTTTTTATAAAGTTATTTTTTTTAAAGAAAAATGATTATGTTTAAAAGGATTAATGAGTTATTTTTTTAAGTACACTGGGTTTGGTTTCTGTTAAGTTTTACGATTTGAGCATATTTTTCTTATTTTGTGTAAAATATTAATAATAATAAAAAATTAAAAAAAAATACAAATACCATAAAATAACACTGACCTCAAATGTTTGGCAATATGTATTTCGTTTGGAATACACTAGTCAAGTGAATCCTATACAAACACATGCAAATAAGAAGATTGTGTAACATTACTGTGCGTTGGTGTTACAGTTGGTGTATGCGATTGCTGTTGTCATACCGATGTCTCGGAGTTAAGTTTCAATACAAATTTATTACTTTTTGGATCGACTACCTCTTCGGCTACATTGAAATGTGGCAGCTTGTGTATTGAGACCATAAGTGATACATCATTCTGTATGAGTTGAAATGTAATATCACCCGCAATTGGTCGTGAAACTAATTCATCACATATAAGTGACCATGACTGGACCCATCTACGCTCTTTTTCACTTTGTAAAACTGGCGATTCCGTAAGGTATGGCTCCAAAAATGCTCGTGGTGATAAGTCGTGTTTAAGACAATGAGCCAAATGTTTAAGTATACTTTCGAATGTATGCCTCGGCTGTTGCCTAGTCACCCTTAAGTATTTCTGTAAGGCACGTGCCATAGAGGGAAACACTGCTTGGGCGGCTTCATTAGGATCTAATGGCACTGCTGGCGCTGGTTCATTGTGTATACGTTTAATATGCGTAAAGGCTTCTTCAGCCGCTGTTATCAAGCGTGCTCGACGTTTCTTTACTCTACGTTCATATTCGTGTTCTTCATAGAAACGTTCATTGTGTGAAGAATCACGACGTCTGGCATTTGCTGCCAGTACTGCTCGACTTTGGCTCTGTTGCTGTGAGTTATTGACACCATCAACTTCGTAATATTTAAAACTAGTGGTTATTTTATTTCTTTGTGATTTTGATATGGGTATTCTTTCCAAATAGGGATTGTAAATGGGAAAGTCAACATAATAACGTTGAAGAACCCATACAGCAGCCCTCTGAATACTAAGTTGTCCCAGTGTATATGATCGTGATATACCATCGGGTGAGCGTATAATTTTTACATAATACATAGGCTGATTGTGTCGTAATTCTAGTAAAACAACAGCTATGTAGTGTATGAAGAGTAGTGTGTCCACTAGATTTGTTGCATAGGCCACTAAGGATTTGTAATCTACTGCTTCACCTCCTGTCTCAACAACTATTTTTGCGCCATTTGTGACCTGAAAGTGAAAGTGAAGGGTTTTAACAAATATAAAATAAAAAATATATATAGAGTTTATAGCATCTATCTATCTATTTATCTATCTATATATCTCTATCTATCTATCTATCTATCTATCTATCTATCTATCTATCTATCTATCTATCTATCTATCTATCTATCTATCTATCTATCTATCTATCTATCTATCTATCTATCTATCTATCTATCTATCTATCTATATATCTCTATCTATCTATCTATCTATCTATCTATCTATCTATCTATCTATCTATCTATCTATCTATCTATCTATCTATCTATCTATCTATCTATCCATCTATCCATCGATCAATCTATCAATCTATCATTCTATCCATCTATCAATCTATCCATCTGTCAATCTATCCATCTGTCAATCTATCCATCTATCAATCTATCCATCTATCAATCTATCCATCTATCAATCTATCCATCTATCAATCTATCCATCTATCAATCTATCCATCTATCCATCTATCCATCTATCCATCTATCAATCTATCAATCTATCAATCTATCGATCTATCAATATATCCATATATCAATCTATCCATATATCAATCTATCAATCTATGTTTCATTCTATCGAAGTTCAAATCTCAACTTACCTGCACTATATAAAACAGCCAGTATGCAAATGTTGATAATGTGACCAGTAATAAAACCACAGCACGATATAGAAATATTCTTGGCATTGTGGCAGACGAATGACGCATAAATAGAGCCCATAATCCAATGGCCAAAAGAAGCAGACGAACAGCCATGGACACCAATAAACCTTTACACTCACTACCACAGGCCAACAGTTGAGTTCTTACGGTCTGTGTCAACTCAGGATGATCAAAGGCTGAGGGAAAAAATCCCATATGTGGCATCACGACCATGGCTACAGGCGAGAAAAATGCACAGAAACCAAGTAAAAATGAAAATATTGACTCCAAGTAACGTCGACACTTGAAGCCCAAACCAGTTTCAGACATTTCACGGTGCCAGGCGTTATTGATGTCCTCCATAGAAATACTTTGCTCTGAAGTGTTACCGGTAACGGCAGTGGTATTTTCACCCCAATTGTCATCTTGTGGCAGTATTTGTACCTCGATAATCTCTTGGCCCTCACGTCCTTCATCACCCGTCATATTAACTGTCGTCTGGTAAGGATTCAAATCGCTATTGCGGCTATTTTTCGATTTAGAATGGGAGTTGCTGCGATGTGAGTGACGGGTGCGATCCCGGTGATAGCCATTGTTTATGGAACCGCCACCACCTCCTCCACCATTATTATTATGATTTCTTGAGCGTCTGGAACGGCCACTTTGTTCAGATTTTACCGATTCATTTTCCATGGCTTGTTAACTTCTTTACTAATGGGCGTTAGTTGTATTCTTTTGTATTTTTTCGCCAAACACGCCCACTTTGGCACCTGTTACAATTTTCTTTTAAGTTTTTATCTTTGTTTTTGATGCTATTGTATTTTCTTTTCTCAATTTTCTACACTTGCATTTGTTGTAATTGTAAAAGTTGAATAGAAAACAAACAAAAAATGTCTATGTAAATGAGGAAAATTCTTTCACGCACACTGCTTAGTAAAAAAAGACATTAACACACACACAAGAGGTTTTTGGGTAAAACCACAGGTAAATTTTACTTTACACGCCACTGGTTTTCAGGTTTTCTTGTACATATACCTTGTAACTTATGGATAATGAAGAGGGGGTAATTCAATGTAACGGGGGTGCGGTCTTGTAGTAGAAGTTTTTATGACTTTTTTTCTTCCTTTTTTATTGTTATATTTCAACAAGTTTTTAATTACTTTACACAATTATCTGCCATATTGCTTTAATGAATTCTATATTTAAGTTTTTTTATTTATCACATTTTCGTTACTTAAATAAATTTTTCGCCATAATTATTAGTAAAAAATTAAAATACTTTAGCTTAATTTCGTACAAACAAAAAATGTTTTTTCCAATTGAAAGAATTTTACAACAATGCTTCTTCTTCTTTTTAATATAAATACTATTCACAATAATTAAGCGTTCTTTATATAACTTGGTAGCACTTTTTGGGCCTGAAAATCGTCAAATCTGGCAACAGCGTGTATTTTAAGTTTAATTCTGGTAGCACTTCAAACAAAAAAGTGTTTGTAGCAAACACGAGATACGTACATCAAACAAAATCAGTTTGAGCCCTCTTGTAAAAAAAACTATTTTTTGCCAAAACAAGTAAAAATATTCGGGAATAAAGTAAAAAAAAAAACAAATCAAATGCTTTATTTTTTCAACAATTCCCATTTTTAACATACTGACTGGTTTAAGGTATCATATGGTCGGCCATGCCCGACTATACATTCATACTTGTTTTGATATTGAGTTATATTTAAAGAATTAACAATTCTTCAAACTTAATTAAAGCTTTCGTTGTAGTTGAATGATTTTTCAAGAAGTTCTCGAGACTTTAAAAAATAAATCTGGTGAAAATGAGTTGGGTAGCGAGGGAAATAACAAACATAACTCTCGCATCGTGAGAGTTATGCGAGACCAGTCAAGTTTGTTCGCTCTAAGCGAAGTTTGTAAGACCTGGTTCACATTAGTAAACTTTTTTTGGAAATCTTTTGATTTTTGTGTGCGAGAAAAAGAGAAAGAAATAACAACCATCTCTTTCTCTCACACATAAAATCAAAAGTTTCTAAACAAAAGCTTCCCAGTGAGAACCAGGTCTAATAAGACAGGTGAAGTTTTTGAAGTTTCAAAAATAAAGTGTCATTTTACGAAATTTTAAGAAAGTGATTTATAAATTTATTTAATATTCTTTAAAAATTGTAATTAATTACAAGTACAATCCAGAGGATTCGTAATAACCGAGTTCGTTATAAGAGATGTTTTTGTATGAAAATATATACCAAAATAACGGGACTTAAACTCTTGTTCGTAAAAACCGTTCCGACTGTAGTTGAAATTTTAGCCGGATTACAGCTGTTCTTAAGCCGCTGCTTGATTTTTTGGTGTTAGCCGCCGTTATTAATGCTTGTAGGCGCAGGTCTCTAGGTTGCATTCATATTTTATATCTTGCAAATATTTTTTTTGTAGAAATTTTATAAAAATATATAATATTAACTACAAAAAAATAAATAAATTTTTTATTTAACTATGATGGATGCCGAGTTATGTGTAAATGATGTTGACATCGAAGATGGAGAGGTAAGTGGAAAATAAAAACAAACTTAAAAGTGCATCATACCGAACTTGTTCAAATCAATGACGGTCACTCACCTTTTTTTTGACAAACAAACAAAAAGCTTTCGGATACCTCAGAAGAAGTGTATACCCCACTCCAAAGGCCAACATCACTGACCCATAATGTAACCGCCACCATTACCTCACCAACACCAGTGGCAGCCTTAAGCGCAGAAACAAAATTCATTAAAATGGATGCCGATGAAGATAAAACCACTAAGGAAATTAATCAACTGGATGTTGATGAAGATGAAGAGTATTCTTCAACATCGTCGGGGGATTCCTCGGACACTTGTTTAGAGAAATTAAATAAAGATAAGAAGCGTAAACATAGAAAACGTCACATTAAACGCACCGTCATGGTTCGTATCCATCCTACTACAGATGATGGTGCTGAACAGAAGAAGGCTCGATTCAAAAAGTATGATATATGGACTGCTGCTTTGCAGGAAGAGGCTCTCACAGAAACTATGCGTGGCTGTGATGTCACCCAGAATGGTTTTAATGATCGCAATGTAGAGAATTACGATTTTTCTTTGCGTTATCGTTTAAATGGTGAAAATAGCCTTAAAAGACGTCTTTCTAATTCCAATGATGATCTTTCCGACAGCGACCAACATCAACCACATACTAAACGCCAGAGGCCATCTAGTCGTGGTGATGTCAAGTCATGTTCATCGTCTTCAACATCATCCTCTCGGCGTTCTGTACACGAACGTTTAGGCAAACGCAGAGTTAGTAGAGGACGTCGTCGTTCATCTCCCTATAGCGGTGGATCCGATTCAAATTCCTATGATCCGAAACATATAGAAGATTTGTGTGATATAGAAGGTCGTGAACCTGTTGAGGTGGCTAGGGAAATGGCTATGAAACTACACGAAGAAAAAGATGATCTATTGGGTAATTGGAAGATAATGTTATTTCTTATTTGTTAAGTAATGTATTTAATATTTTTTTCGGCAGTACGTGTTGTGGAAGTTTTGGGTACAGAATTGCCTTTAAAAATCTACAAGGAAACCCAGCGTATTGAGGCAGAAGGTGGTATGACAATAAAGGTAAAAGTATTCATTCATTTAGCTTAGTGGTTATTATTAGCAGATTTTTATATTTTTATACGTTATAGAATGGTCAACGACGCCGTACACCTGGAGGTGTATTTCTGTTTCTTTTAAAACATAACGATGCTCTAACAGCCGAAGATCAAAAAGCAATATTCTCTGAAGATCGCATTAATGCCAATAAAAAACACAAAGATATGAAAGCCATAATGCGTGAACGTAAAGTAAAAGAACTTAAAAAACGTTTATGTGAACAGGGCGCCGAGTTGCCCCATCTAAATACACGCAAAGATCAAATGTTATTCGGAGAAGAGATTAATCAAAAACAAAATGATGGAAATTGTAAGTTTTATACAAAAAGAGAAATTTACCTATTTATTGTTTATTGTTTATGTTAATTTTCCATTCAGTATCAAATCCTCCGCCCTCACCAGAAGCTTATGAACATATTGAACTTGATTTCAAATCGATACCAATAAATCATGTTACCAATGATGATAATGATTTAGAAGAACATCCCTCTACATCGCAGGGTGTTAAGGCAAAAACATTTCAAACATATGAAGATGATTTTCTAGATGTTAACTGTGGAGATATGGACTTTTTTTAAATAGAATTTTAGCCAAGTTTTTCTTTTTTGTTTTTAGTCTGTAATTACACTTGTAGTGTAGTAGAACATATTTGAAATAAATCGTAATTATAATATTATAATTAATTTGTAAAAAAATATGCCTTGTTTAATGAAAAGGATAATTATATTAATATATATACAACTTTTTAATAAATAAAATTAAAAATGTAAAATATAGTGCAAATCTTTATAATTTATTGAAATGTGTGTGATCTGTTATTTTACTAGAAAAGGATCAGGTTCTTCATAATTAATTTCTCACCTAATCCGGATTCTACAAACTTAATTTCATGTTTCCAGGTTCAATATTATAGAATTTTCAAAAAGTACCTTTTGTAGAAGGAAAAAGTACCAACAAATCCCCTTTGATGTGTTCTCGTTTAATCCGAATTCTACATACTTAATTTCATGTTTCTAAGTTCGTCATTATAGAAAACTCAAAATGTACCTTTTGAAAAACAAAAAAGTACCAAAATGTTCCCTTTTATGGGTTCTAATCTAATTTCGAATCTACATAATAAATAGAGCAAATCTTTATAATTTATTGAAATGTGTGCGATCTGTTATTTTACTAGAAAAGGATCACATTGAATACCATGATGGCGTGTCATCATGTTCATGTTCTTTTGATTCTATTTATTTATTTTATTTATTTTATTTATTTATTTATTAGTTGTCTTAAATTTATAACTAAAATTTAAGATAACTTAAATTTAGCTATGACTACTGCGGTCTTAAGCTAAGATTGGTTTATACAGAAAATACTGAAATTATACAGATAATAATATGAATATATAATCTGATAAATTAATTATTAATATACACATTTTGATACATTATTAGATGTCTTTGAATATGTTAATAGTTTTCAAGAATTTTATAATTGTAATTATATTTTCAATTGATGGATTAGAAATATAGTTCTTTTGATTCTCTTTTGAAGTTTTCTTAATGTCCAGACATGGTAACTTTTGTTTTAGAAACTACCTGTTAGACCTGGTTTACACTGAGAAACTTTTGTTGAGAAACTTTTGCTTTTGTGTGTGAGATGGTTGATATTTCTTTCTCTTTCTCTCACACACAAAAATCAAAACTTTCCCAAAAAAAAGTTTCCTAGTGTGAAGCAGGTCTTAATTGATTTGTTGTTGTACGAATAAGAAGAATAACAAAACAAGTTTCCGAGTACGAGAAACTCTCTACCGCGAGAGAGATGAATGATTTCTATCTCTCTCACGCAAAATCAAAAGTAGGGTTCTATAGTTGAAACGAAAAGTCGACTTTTTGCATTTTATGAAAAGTCGATTTTTTGCATTTTATGAAAAGTCGACATGTCGACTTTTCAAATTTTTGCATTTTATGAAAAGTCGACTTTTCGACTTTCGACTTTTTGCATTTAGTTAAAAGTCGGTTTTTCGACTTTTTTCATTCGACTTTTCGACTTTTAATATTTTATAAATAGTTGACTTTTCGACTTTCCGACTTTTCGACATTTTTCGACCTTTTTCGACTCTTTCCGACTTTTCGACTTCTTTTCCGACTTTTTTCGACTTTCATTTTCCGACTTTTTTCGACTTTTATTTACAAAGTCGACAAGATCGACAAAAAGTCGATTGTTCATTATTCGAAAGTCGATTTATAGAACCCTAATCAAAAGTTTCTTAGTGTGAACAGGCACTTTGTCTAACGAGAAAATTCTGTGTACATTTTTTTCTCAGTGTACAAAACTATTTTTCTTTTTATGTTGAAAATTCGAACGTTTTTTTACTAAATTAATTTATTTCTGAAATTATTTTTAAATTTTATTACATTTCATTTTAAAAAAGATATTCTTTAACATTTATACTTAAAATTAAATTAATAAACGAAATTCTGTTAGTGAACACCACCAGCGAAAAAAAATACGGGGAAATTTACATTTTGGCATTTTCTTTTTTATTTCTTCTTTTCTCTGCATCATCTACACATGACAGCTGTTTTTTTCTACTTGCTTTTAGTGCATTCTATTTGATACCCAAGAACCATACCACGAAAGTTTGATTCCGAAAGAAATTTTCCGCCGCAAACAAGATTCTATGGAAATAAATTAGAGAAAAATAAATAAAAAAACAGATATAAACAAATAACTAAACAATTGTTAACATAAATAAAACCAATTAAGTTTCTAAACATTGGCAATTGTTTTACACAAACTATATATATCCTGATTTTATGAATCTCGCATTTAGTTGTGTGTTAAAAAAGCGAAAATCCTTGTGTAGTGTGCGTGCGTGTGTGTGTTTTGTAAGAAAATTTTGTGAATCGTTTAAATATTTGTAATGCGTAAGACGCGATCTCAAACCCATGCAGAAAACGCGTTACTGTCTGGCAGCGCCACGAGCAGTTCGCGTTCTGGTGTTGTATCTTCATCGACCACCACCACCGCCACAAATCATCACCAGCAACACCAATTGAATTCCGGCAACTCACAAAAGAGGAGCAATCAACAATCATCAGCAGCTACCCCCAATTTTGCTGATGCGCCCAGGCTTAAGGTAGGGCTTTTAAGCTATCTATATATAGACCCTTAACATTTTTTCAATATATATCTTATGTTATAATAGTTGTTGGAGACATTTATTAAAAAACATACATATTTTTAAATAAATTAATTTTTGCAAATTTATTTTTATTTTTAAAGTATGTTTTAAAAATTCCCAGTAATTGTATTTAAAATACCAGTATTTTCTGTGGTAGTGTTTATTTTGGTAGATTTGTACGCATATTTTTGAAATAAACACATGGTTGTATTTAAATGTATTTGGACCGACTGTAACGAATTTTAATACCCTACAACCTATAAAAGATTAAGGCTAGAAAATCTGGTTCGCCTACAAACTATTTTTGCACCCAAACTCTTAACAAAAAGTCCTAATAACACAAAGTGCACTTCCTCTCGAAGATCATAAGGTCATTGGCGATTCCTTTCAAAGAATGAATATCCAAAGACACAGAAATACTATAAGAAAATAAAATAGAGGATAGATGTATCGAAACAAGTCCTGTCTCTACCCTAAACATTATAGAAGTCAAGAACCTTAAGAATGAATGAAATTAGAGAGAAAAATCTATGTCCCGCTATAGTCTAATGACTAGGCTATTGATTAATCTTAAGATCAGTCTATTGACTATTCTGTGGATAACTTTATGGAACAGTCTATTGATTAGTCCATTAATAAGTCCATTAATTTTTCTATTTACTAGCCTATTGAGTAGTCTAACCACTACATACACTATTGACGGGGAGGGTATTATACGTTTGTGCTGATGTTTGTAACATATAAAAATATTGGTCCAATACCCACCATAAAGTATACCGATCGATTCAGAATCATTTTTTTGAGTCGATTAAAACATGTCCGTCCGTCTGTCCGGCTGGCTGGCTGTCCATGTAAACTTTGTGCGCAAGGTACAGCCCGCAATTTTCAAGATAATTTGATAAAATTTGGACCAAGCATGTTTTTTGACACATGGACGAAGCCTATTGAAAATGTTTGAAATCGGTCCATTATTTCACTTAGCCCCCATACAACCGTAACTCCATATTTGAACTTTTTATGCCATAATTACGTCAAATATTCTGCTATCTTGGCACAAATAAGTTTTATATAAGTATAAATGACACTGCAGATTTTTGTAAGGATCGGACCTTATTTGACCCTAGCCCCCATACAAACCCCCCTTCAAAAAATGTCTTAAACGTCTAAAATTGACTTGTAACCATTTGTATCGCAATGAAACTCAACAAAACTAACTGTTATTTAGAAATATATCCTTTTCCCAAATTTACCGAGGATCGGCCCATATTTGACCTATATAAAGCCTCATTTAGAAATTTTAGTTTTTTTATCAATAAATTACTTAAATATTTCGAAATTATGGTAATATTCAACATAAAAGTTTCTTTATAAAAAATAAAAATTTTATAAAAAGTAAAAATTTTAAAAATATACTCATGGTGTAGGGTATTATATTGTCGGCCATGCCTGACTATATTTTCAACTTGTTAGTGCTCTAAAAATCTCTGATATCCTTTTTTGTATATATTGAAATAACTTGACTAAAGCCAAGATCTTAAACCCAGTTGAGATTTGAACATTTGGTTGTGGTTTTAGTTAAATGAGATAAATTGAGAAACAAGTAGCGGAGCTGATTTCCAATAGCTAACCTTTCAAAGGATTGTCTGAAAGAATTATAAAAGTTGTGTATACTGCAGATAACTGGGATCTTTAGAAAATTTACATCCACATACATACATAGAGATAATAACCGTACACTGCGCAAATGGAATCTTAAAGGGTATTGAAATCGATAAGATACTGAAATTTTAAAGGTTGTGTAAGGATGAGGAGGAACTGGAGACAGTAAGGCATATTCTATGCCACTTTCCAAGAATACAGAGTCTAATACCGAATAAGTAACTACGAGATATAACAGGGTGCAATTTAGTCGACATTCTGGACTTTATCAGAAAAATATATTGGATTTTCAGATAACGGACAATTAGGGATTTCCCTTCCATGATCAATTTACTTAAATGTTCTTCTTGTAAGGAAATTCTCACTCTACTCATCTTAATCTTTTTTCTGTGTTCTTTTTATTATTCCTTGTTCTTGATTAACTCACGTACAGAACAAAACCGTTAGACTTTTTAAGAATATGATTTTTTGACGTATATTGATCCTCTTGGATTCTATTTAGCTTGTAGTGACACCAAATTCTAAAGCAACGTATTTTTCTTTGAAAATAATCATTTACTGTAAAAATAAACCCTAGTGGAGACCAAGGACGTCACTAGATCGACTTCGCTATATACAAGTATTCTTAAATTATATATTTTATAAGATTGTAAAATTATATTGTTAAAATTACAAATGGAATGACAGTCTATGGTCGGGTCTAGTCCATTATCTTCTGACAAGTCTATTATTTAAGGATTAGTCCATTGCCTAGACTATATAAGGGTATATTGACTAGTTTTTTGGCTAGTCTTCCAACTAGTCTAATGTTTAGTCCATTTAGTCCACGCTCTAAATTGAGAAAAATGTAAAAACATACCCTATATATAAGGATTCTTAGATTGGAATATTATTTTTTGGAAATTACAAATGGAATGGCTGTCTATGGACTGGTCCATTCACTTTTCTTCTGACAAGTCTATTGTTTACAGATTAGTCCATTGCCTAGACTATATAAGAGTATATTGATTAGTTTTTGGACTAGTCTTCCAACTAGTCTATAAGGTAGTCTATTGTTTAGTCCATTTACTAGTCTTTTGTTTAAGGATTAGTACATTGCCTAGACTAAATAGAATATATTGACTAGTTTTTGAACTAGTCTTTCAACTAGTCTATAAGCTAGACGATTGCTTAGTTCATTTACTAGTCTTTTGTTTAAGGATTAGTCCATTGTCTAGACTAAATAGGAATATATTGACTAATTTTTGGACTAGGTTTTCAACTAGTCTATGTTCCAGTCGATTGTTTAGTCCATTTACTAGTCTTTTCAATAGTCTATGGAAAAGTCTAGGCTATTGATTAGTATATGAACTAGTCCAATCTATTGATTAGTCTATGAAGTGGTCTAGTCTATTGTAAAGTCTATGAAGTAATCTAGTCTATTGTGTAAACGTAGACAAAAAAATTAAAAAAAATATTTATCATTTAATAACATCTAACTCTATTTAACAATCTTTGTAACCAAACTAAATTTTTTCAGTTATTACGGTTTTATTTTACATGATTTAAGTTTGAAGATTTCAGTTTTCTCTTTCTGTGCAACTCTGTGTTTTTATTTGCATAAGGCAGTGTTCATTACAGCTGGCAAAATGAAACCCACATAAAATACTGGGATTTTATTTAATCCCTCAAAATAAAAAGACCAAACTCGCCGCCATATTCTTTGGAATAGAATTTTATTTTCTTTTTTCGTAGAGTTTATCAAGACAAGCAAAAAAAAAAAAAAAGAGAACTGAAATGTGTGTGAAAAACCCCGCATAAATAAATGCAGAAAAAACAAAATAAAATTTATTCCAATAACAAATGTTATTAAATAAAAAAGAAATTAAATAAATATTTAAAAAATTAAATGGAATATTATTAAATTAATGAAATACAAGTGAATAAAAATCGGCAAAAAATACGAAACACTAAAAGACGATACAACTTTATATATTTTTTTTGTGTGTGCGACAATACCAACAAAAAATTGTGTGATTTTTTTTCCCCCAACACATTTAGAAAAAGTTAAAGAAAAAAAGTGAAAATATGGCTCTTTTAACATTTGCAAAAATGTTAAATTATTATTGAGGTATAATGAAATAGAAATTTATGTTGGAAAAAATTTACAATTTAATTAATTAAAATATAGTTTAAAAACATATTTTGGCTTTAAAATAAAATAATTTTCTTTCATTACATTTGCTATATTGAGTTTCGGGAATTCGGTTTTATGTGTCTTCTTCTAAGATGTTGCCAACTTGTATTTTTTCATTCCTTTTTATTTTTTTCTTCTCTTCTTTTTTTTCTTTTGTTTTGCTATAAATGTAAAAGTGTGTATGTGAGTTTTATATACAGAAATATGTATATAAAATATGTATATAAAGTGTGTGTGCATTTTGTTCTTGTTACAAGAGGTATATATAGATTTTATGTTATTGTAGTAGTGATTGCATAGTGGTGTTGGTGCTGTTTTGCTGTTGTGTTGGTGATTGTTTTTATGTATTTGTTTTGTTTTTATATATGTATTTGACAAAAAAAAAAATGCTACATTTCCCCTTTTCATTACATAGTTTTCCATTTAAGTCTGCCTTTTTTGTATTAAGCGTTCCGAGAAAGTGTGATTGAACTTTTAACTTTTTGTTTTAAATTATCATTTTCAAATATAAATTTACAAAAGAATTGTAATTTAACATTTAAGTGTATTTTTTTGTAATATTTGCCACACTGTGTACTTTAATTGCTTTCCATTAACTATTACTCCAAAATATATATACCTATGTGATCATTATAGGATTCTTCACAATTTTAAAAGTTATTTCAGAGATGTGTACATCTTAATACTCTACACTACAGTGGGTAAGGTAATTATAAGTTTTTGCTATTGTTTGAAACATGGTACAGCCCTAAAGTATCATAATCAGTGACTTTTACAATAAAATTCTAATGACTTTGTTTGAAATCAGTCCAAGATATTACACAATTCAAGCTTCATTCGAGGCATGGGGACGACCTTCTATCTAGAGGCTACCTTGGGTTCCTCTTGGCCTCGTCAGTTGGAGTGAATGACTCTGACATCCAACCATTAACAGACACCACAGTGATATCATGTTCCCCTTCGGAAGACAGATCCATTTCCCTAAATTTCTGAGCGGCACTGGATTCTCCAAATGAGTAACTTAAAAGCGCTAGAAGCTTGTCCACACCTTCTATCGAGAGGCTACCTTGGGTTCCTCTTGGCTTCGTCAGTAGGAGGTGATGACTCTGATATTCGACCATGAACATACACCACAGTGATGTCATGTTTCCCTTCGGAAAACAAATCCATTTCCCCAAACTTCTGAGCGGCACTGGATTCTCCAAATGAGTATTTTAAAAGCGCTAGAAGCTTGTTCACATTACAGTCCGTAAGAATCTGTCACTCATGCTCTAGTATCCTGGCATAAACGTTAGTCAGTGTGAATCCTCCGTCTAAAGATACGTCCGTGTTACCACCATTCTCACAAATACTGTCCTGGAAAGTTGTAGTTTCTACTTTTACTACAATTTCCTCATTCTGTCCGTTAGTTCTGTCCGCTTCTCCTACCTCCGTGCTTTTCGAAAGGACCATCCACGCAGTGACGGCATACGTGGACTGGGCAACTAACTTACAGCAGCGCTTTACCCTGACTTTAAGGAAGCTGTTAACAATTAATTTATTTATGCACTTATTAGCCATAAAGGCCCTCGGCTCTGCTACCAACCACAATGACATTAAAAGTGTTTTTATATAGCGTATTAACCCAATAGTACTGCTCCTATCGACCAAGAGCGAACCTGCAATGGGCAGTAACGTATCATCTTTGTCATGACAATAGAGCGACAAGATATATATCCCGCTTGTTGCTGTAGCCATACCATGACAGGATGAGTAACTTTTAGTTATACACTCCTTTAAAGCCACAACCAACCGTGAAGTCGACGAGGACTTTCTGAACTTCAAAAAGCCCTGACAACAGAGTGTACGTAAACCTTCGCATCGCGATTATTACCCAGGCGAAGGTACGTACTTAAAAAAGTTTCCAAATCCAGGAACAATGTGAAGATGTCATTAATAATAGCGAAACGTGATATTAACACTAACTAGTTCCAAGCTATAACTTAAGAGAATTTAAAAGTCAAGAATTTGATACTGACACATGTCAACAGTAGGGTGTAGAAGAGCAAATAATGTTATTAGTCTGGTAAGGTGCAGCAAGTGAAATGTCACCTAGTATGTACATTGTAGTAAGTTGACCACTGTAAATGTGTTGCTAGAACGGTTTGAACGGTCCGGCTGAGTTGGGTATAAGAACACTGTAATGTCTCCGTAGATGAGTTGGCTATATGACGGTCTTTTGGACTTTACTGTGCAAAATTTCAACTCTGAGTCTAGTTATTGACTAGTCTATTGATTAGTCTAGTCTATTGATTAGTCTAGTCTATTGATTAGTCTAGTCTATTGACAAGTCGTTGGTGTAGTCTATCGGCTAGTCATCGGTCTATTTACAAGACTGGACTAGTTTATGGATTAGTTGGTGTACTAGTCTATGGACTGGTCTAGTACATTCACTTTTCTACTGACAAGTCTATCGTCTATGGATTAGTCCATTGATTAGGCTATATAATAGTATATTGACTCGTTGTTGGACGAGTCTACCAACTAGTCTATAGTTTAGTTTGTAAACTAGTCTTTTGAATAGTCTATGGAAAAGTCTTGGCTCTTGGTTAGCCTATGAACTAGTCCCGTCTATTGACTAGTCTATGGTCAAGTCTTTTGTGCATTAACTAGCTTATTGTCTGTATATACATAATTCTTAACTAAACAATATTATAACCATAATAAAACAATATCAAAACTACAATTTATTTTTACAGGAATGTGAGGAAATGGTAAGTCTTCTTCGTGTGGTTGAACTACAAAAGATACTTGTTTACTTGAACATTTCCTTTGCTGGACGTAAAATTGATTATCAAAGAAGAATTTTACAATTGTTGCGAACTAATTTCGAATTAATTGCACCAAAGATACGAGAAGTCTACACACAATCCATGTAAGTTTTTTTTATTATTTGGAAACATTTAACTTTTTTTACTAATTTTTCTTCTCTTCCTCTTCATTTGTTAACCAAATCAGTGTTGATCAACAAGCCAATCAATACGGTCCAACAGAACCGAAAAGAATGTATTCACAAATGCAAATGCAACCGAATGCCGGTGGTATGGTGGGTGCCAATACTGCGGCTCAAATGGGACAGGCACAACAAATCTTAAATCCGGCCAATCAGGCTGGTATGCAAGCTGGTGTACCGCCTGGTAATAATGTAGTACCATTCCTACATACTATACCCACTCAAATGCCCATTCATCCTGATGTACGTTTGAGAAAATTAGCATTTTATGATGTGCTGGGCACTTTGATTAAACCATCATCATTAGTGCCACGTAATGCTCAGCGCATACAGGAAGTACCATTTTATTTCACATTAACACCACAACAAGCTACGGAAATAGCATCAAATCGTGACATACGCAATAGTTCGAAAATCGAACATGCTATACAAGTTCAGTTGAGATTTTGTCTATTAGAGACTTCATGCGATCAAGAGGATTGTTTTCCACCAAGTGTCAGTGTTAAAGTTAATAATAAATTATGTCAACTGCCAGTGAGTATTGAAATTTTAAATCAAAGTTTTGAATCTTTCTCATTTTTGTTTTATTGTTAGAATGTCATTCCAACAAATCGTCCCAATGTGGAACCAAAACGACCACCCCGACCAGTAAATGTTACATCAAATGTTAAACTATCACCCACAGTAACTAATACAATAACTGTACAATGGTGTCCAGACTATACACGAGGCTATTGTATTGCTGTTTATTTAGTTAAGAAATTAACATCTGCTCAACTATTGCAAAGAATGAAACAGAAGGGTGTTAAGCCAGCTGATTATACTAGAGCTTTAAGTAGGTTTTTATTAAATGGATGCCAGTGTTGTTTATACAAATACTAATGTTGTATATCTTTTTTTTAGTCAAAGAAAAGTTAACCGAAGATGCTGACTGTGAAATAGCTACGACTATGTTAAAGGTATCGTTAAATTGTCCTTTGGGTAAAATGAAAATGTCCATACCATGTCGTGCTTCAACATGTTCACATTTGCAATGTTTTGATGCTAGCCTTTACCTGCAAATGAACGAACGTAAACCCACATGGAATTGTCCAGTTTGTGATAAACCTGCTGTTTATGATAATCTGGTGATTGATGGGTAAGTTGTAGTTAAGTCATAATGTTCTTTAAAGTATATTTACAAGGAAATTTTTATGTCTTACTTATTTACAAGACTATGTTTGTAATGGATATTAACATTGCAATTGTAAATTTACCAAACGATGCAAATTTGCTATTGGATATTTTATAAATTTTTATTTATATTTTTTTTAGCTACTTCCAAGAAGTATTAGCCTCGAATTTACTTAAACCAGATGATACTGAAATACAATTGCACAAAGACGGCTCATGGAGCACTCATAGCTTAAGGAATGAAGGTCAAATTTTAGATACCCCTACTAAGCCAGTTGAAAAAGTCGAAGTTATTTCAGATGATATAGGTAAGTACAAACTCTCGAAATTCGAATTTATCTTTGGATTATAGTCTTTCGAAATTCGAAGTAATGTTCGAAAATTTTTTGTATGTTTTACAATATTTTACTGAATAACGTATTTTGTTTTCTTTTATTTGTTCTAATAATTTTTAAATTTTTAATTATTTTTCTAATAATTAAATTATTAAATTTTGAAAATAATTTCAAAATTTTGAAAATAATTTCAAAATTTTTAAAAAAAAATTTCAAAATCTTGAAAATACATAATATAAAATATTTGAAATAATATTCAAAATTAATAAAGTTTTAGAATTTATACATTTTAGATATTTTCGAAAATTTAGAAAAAATTCGAAAAATTTCGAAAATTCGAAGTTATGTTCGAAAAAATGTTTAAGTTATTAAAAGTAAGCTCAAATTATGAAGATTCTTAAAAACATAATTTTAGTTGAATTTAAAATGATTTTTTATAGTTTTTCAATTTCGAAATAATTTTTTTTCAATTTCTAAATTTTCATAAATTTTTAAAATTATTAATTTTATTTCAATGTTGTTTCAGAATATACGTTTTTTAGATGAATTTAAAAAATTCGAAATTATGTTCGAAAAATCAATTTTATATTTTTTATTCAATTTCGAAAAGTAAAAGTTTTGAAAATAATTAAACAAATTTTTATGAAATTTAAACAATTTTATTGATGTAGTTTCATAATATAAGATTTTAACGATATTTATGAAAATTTGGTTAAATTTCGAAAATTCAAAGTTATGTTCGAAAAAAATTTAATTTTTTAATTTATAATTTTTTTTTTTAATTTTGAAATTATTTATTTTTAATTTCAGTTTTTTACGATGAATTTATGAATTTTAAATAATTTTATCAATATAGTTTCTGAATATAAGTTTTTTTTAATATATTTTGATAAATTTCGAAAATTCGAAATTATGTTCGAAAAAATTTTAAAGTTATAAAAAGGAAGCCCAAATCATGAAGAGTTAAAAAAATTAATTTTAGTTGAATTTCAGTTCAATTTTTATATATATTTTTTCAATTTCGAAAAGTAAAAATTTTGAAAAAAAAATTAAAAATTTTTCAAAATTTTAAACCATTTTATTAATAAATTTCTAGAATAAAATTTTTTAATATATTTTCGAAAATTTGAATAAATTTCGAACTTTATTAAAAATGTGTTTATCATAAAGATTTGAAAAAAAAATAACTGAATTTAAAATAAATTTAAAAAAATTTTCAATTTCGTTTGAAAATAATTTTCAAAATTTTGAAAATAATTTAAAAATTTTTATGAATTTGAAACAATTTTATCAATGGAGTTTTAGAATATAAGTTTTTTTATGATACATATTTGCGAAAATTTTGTTAAATTTCGAAATTTATTAGAAATTTCGAAAATTCGAAGTTAAGTTCGAAAAAATTTTAAAGTTACTAAAATAATTCCTAAATCATGAGCATTCATAAAAATATAATTTTAGCTGAATTTCAGGCCGATTTTTTATATTTTTACTAATTCGAACATAAAAATTTGTCAAAAACAAAATATGATTAAATATTTTCGATTAAGTTTCCGAATATGAATATTTTTAGATCATTTAGACAAATTTTTGAAAATTCGAAGTTATGTTCGAACATTTTTTAATATTTTAATTTTCAATATTTCTCCTTTTTAGAACTCATTACCACAGAAGATGTTAAACCAGTTAAGGCAGTAGCTTCTGCATCGCTGAATACAAATGAACAACCTTCATCAACTACAAATAGTGAAACTGTAAGTTTTAAATAAATTTCATTGAAATTTTAATAATAAACAATAAAATAAATAAAATAAATTTTCAGGTGGACTTGACACTCAGTGATTCTGATGATGATTTACCTTTGGCGAAACGTCGTCCTATCGCTAAACAGAATACCAATCAAGGAGCACCCTCCTCGACTATGAACGGCAATGGAGGTGGAGCTGCTAATCAAAGAGGCATGTATATGCAACAAAAGAATGGTACGTTGGATTCATTTTCGTACTAAAACAATTTTGCAAAACAAAACAAAAAAACAAAAAAAAAAAAAAAAAAAAAAACACAAAACAAAGTTTATCTTCTATATAAATATATTTTTAAAAGAAAAAAATATTTAGAA
>NC_060954.1:43249961-43260096 GCF_022045245.1 Lucilia cuprina
ACACTATAGACTAGATTATAGTCCAAGTAATAGAGCAGACTTAAGTGTAAAGTATGCGAATAAAAAACCATGCAATCATTGCCTGAAGTTTTACTAAAATAACTTTAACAATGTAAACTTCAATAAATCGAGTTTTAATTAACAATAATTCTCTGAATACTCTAATGTTAATCCCTCACACCTGATCTATTTCCATTTCATTCCAAATTTCTTTACATTGAAATTATTTTCAAACTTCAATTACAAGTTTTCACAAATTCAATACAAAAATTTTAAGTCTAAAAATTTAAAAAATGAAATTAAATATTATTGAATCTGCTATCATAATCTGTCTGGGAATATTTATGCATTTGCATGGACTAAGTATCATCGAATTGCGTTATTCAAAATTACCTCTGTTAACACCAAATGCTGCATCTTCACTCTTCGTATTATCCATTTTGGGTATGTTTACAAAACTGCGAACATTTTTGCCGCAAACCAAACGTATGCCTCAAAAATTTCTCATATATCTGGTGGAATTAGCATTAATACTATATGCTACAGATTTAGTTCTGCGACAAATATGGTTACCAAGTCTTAGATTATTAAATTTTCTTTGTCATTTTCTGGGTCAATATATTATAACAAGTAATCAAAACTTCTTAACTTATAATGCACCACAATTAGCCGATTGGATACGCAATGAAGCGTTCTATATAGCAAGACTTTTGTTGGCTGCAATAACATTTCTAATTGCGTTAAATGTTACCGGTTTGGTGAGATTATTGCAAGTAACTTTGGCTTTTGGTAGAAATAACAATATGTCTGAGGATTTGTTAAACAATGAAGTTATGCCTTACAGTGACTTCTATAGCATTAACGCTGCAGCAAAACAAAATATTGATTCCCTAAAACAATTGCCTTTTGATGTCTACGAATTGCCTTGTGTGCCTCAGGAAGATATTTTAAATTTAGCAAATCGTGTTGCCAATAGACAAAAGAAACCAAAGACAATGCGTAAAACTAAACGTAGAAGTAAAGTTTTACTTGATAATGATTCCAGTTGTTAATGATTGGTTAGGTGCAAAAGGAACACCAATTTTTTGGGAGGTAACAATTTACAGATGTTTGGAAAATGCTGCAATTGAAATTAAAATCGTATTAAAATAAAAATAATTAATTTTTTTTTTATAAAATCTGTGTCTTTTTAAACCTTTTAGGAACTTAGGAACTAAGTATTGCTGAAGGCTAAGGTTTTTTTTTTTTGAACAACTTTTTTTTACTTTTTTATGCCAGTAGAAAACAATTCCCTTGATTCTTTGGAAAACTTCCGCAATTGGGGGTGTATATCACTGTTCTATCTGGTTACTGTTCTATACGTCTAGAACACTCCCATTTGCCAAACTTTGGCTAGTGTATTACACAATACATTTCCATTAAAACTTTTAATTAGGCAGACTGTTCGTATGTGAAATAATTATCTAACAAAGACTTTCACATGCAATGTAATGATCACAAGCACTACTTCCTCTATCATTTCCCTCATAATCTGCTTACCTAGTTCCATTTGCAACGTATTGCGTTAGCAGGGATCATTCTTTGAGCAGTGGTCCATTAAAACAAACTAAGACCTAGTCCACAAAAGGAAACTTTAGTTAAGAAACTTTTTCCTATTTCTCTTTTGAAGAAACTTTTGTTTCAGAAACTACGTATTAATTGCATTGATTTGTTGTTGTACAAATGAGAAGAATAACAAAGCAAAACAAGTTTCCGAGTACGAGAACCCCCGTACTGCGAGAGAGATAAATGATATTCTTTTTCACGCAAAATCAAAAATTTCCCAAAAAAAGTTTCCTAGTGTGGACCGGCACTAACAATACAAAAGAGGTAAAGAACAAAGTGTACAGGGGCAGTCGAGAGCCCAATCACTTGGGTACTAATCGCAGTTGTGATACTCTATAGGTATTACAGGAACGAACAAACGATGCTATCCTATTAAAGCCAATTCTGCATAGATCAGCTTTGACGTCCAGATATAAAAGGTGACAGAAACTAAAAGAAAAAAGAAATGAAACAAGTGGGAAGAATACCTGCTCAAACATAAAGGTTGCCCATGTTACTCCTAACTATCTTCTAATTTAAAGTGGAATATTTTTCTTAACCTATCTGCCTCAGTCTTTAAAATTCAGGTTATTAGTATTATAATGTTCTTCTTCTCGTCTTTACACAATCTAGAGAAATTCTGCGTGCTATTAAACAATTAACTAAAAACGCTGTAATTGCACCTTTTATCATTTCTGTTGAAATCCTTGCATATAAAATGTATCCTCTTTATTCTTATCTAAGTGTTCAACCTCGGAAATAGGGAGCACCTCCTAATCTTTTCCTTGCTTTTGGTTGATTTGTCGAAGATACTAGGGTTTTGACCAGATTACACCATGGTTGTAGTGTTTTATAGCATTAGATCTTGCCTTTGGAAAATCTCCATATGAAGTCTCTGGATATCATTAAACTTTAACCCAAATACATCACCAAGGTTGGTTATGAAGTAACTGCCAAGAAGAAGGGCATTCTCTAAGAAGATGGAAGACTGCATCTTCCTTTTCTCCAGTCTTTGCATTTGGGACAGTGTTTATTGTAGGAGAGCCCATGTCTTTTGTATGTCTTTTTAGCAAACGGTGTCCTCGTATTTCTGTCTCGATACCTCGATATATCCGCCTATTTCACCTTGTCTGTGTCTAAGGAATGGAAGGAGAGCTGGAGAAAATGTGCCACCTCAGTCGGTCTTATGGTCTATGGGGCACAAATTTGTAAACGCAGCGGTCTAGGAAGTTTTTGATTCTAGACAGGAAAACGTTTGAGTGCCTGGGTCGATTCATTCATGGTAGCTGTAGAGGAAACTGCAATCTGGGTAATTGTTCCGATCGCATTTGTAGCCATTAATGGCTTCATTGACTGCCATTTGATGCAACATTTCCCGGGCGTTTACAATTGACAATCTGTCGACGTCTGATGGTATGACATCTTGGATGTTACAGCGAAAGCGTCGGATGTCCAACCGTATGTGCCTGGGAGGGAGATCTTCCATCAGAATCTGGTTTGGGTGACTACGCGGATGGCATCCCAACAGGAACTGTCTAGTCAACAACACATTCACCCCAATTGCCATATCACTATTTCACGTGAAATCTGTTCCCTATTAACTTTTTTCGTCAACTAACTTTTATATCGTAAAAACATTCTCCTGTTGTGATATTTGTTGTTGAAATTTTGTAAACATTGAACAGCTGTTGCAGACAAAATCGATAGCAATTTTCCCAAATTTCATATATTTTGGAAGGCAATTACCCACATTTTGCATTTGAATTCATTTTCAAAGTTTCTCCCTCTGAATTTCGATTTTAAGGTTACAACAACGCAACATACAAAGTGTATTTGTACGATCGCAGAATTCAACAAAATCGTAAATCATGAAGTGCTTCTTCTTTTTCTTATAATTCAGTTTATATTTGTAAAATTCACAATCTGTGTTGTATGGTTGTATCGTAGTATGTACACCACTATACTACACCACTTTAGTGGGTAGGTTATATTGGGTTTGTGCTGAAGTTTATAACGCATAATAATATTGGTCCTATTCCCACCTTTAAGTATACCAATCGGTTTCGTCCGTCTATCTGTCTGTCCGTCCATGTAAACATTGTAATCAAACTTCAGCTCGCAATTTTGTGGATAATTCAATGACATTTAGTATATGATCTTTTATTGTCCCAGGGACAAAGCCTATTGAAAATGGTTAAGATCGGTCCATCACCTACCACCCCCCATACAACTGATCCTCCAAATAGAGCTTGTAAACTTTGTAATCAAACTACAAGTCGCAATTTTGGAGATAATTCAATGCAATTTTGCACATGATCTTTTATGATACCGTAGACGGAACCTATTGAAAATGGTCAACATTAGTCCTTGTTTTATTATTTTTTGTTTTTGTTTCAAAAAATTGTATTTGAAAAATTTTTATGACATACAATGCTACAATGATATGACATCGATTGTGAATTGGACAATTGTATTAACTTTTTTTGAATGTTACATAACTGAATTTTAAATTTATTCTTTAGTGGTGTTAGTTAGGTACCCAGCAGTTCGACAAAGAGTCAATGCATACGAAAAAGACAGTAATTTCCACTAATAGTTAACCACCTGGATGATTGTAATTCGTATGTTTTGGGTCATTTGTCACGAATGACAGTTTGTAATCGAGAATGAAGACAGTCGTCACTTTAGTGTCCTCTTTGTAAGCGGGAGCGGAGACTGTCGTCTCTTTACTATCCTCAAGTAACCAAAAGATAAAAAGTAGTTTTTTGTTGTACTTCCGAATGTAGTTATTTTACCCATCTTTTGAAGAAATGATTATTTCTTTCTACTAATATGCCACCATCTGGTTGACTCAAATTTATATCTTTCGGGTCAATTGTCACATTATTGTCCCATAGTATTCTAGAGAGTAGACACTTGAAATTTTTAAATTTTAGTTCCATTAATATCTTACCACCTGACTGACTCCAATTCGTATTTTTTTGGTCTTTTGTCACAAATAAACTCTTTGTAATCGAGAATGAAGACAGTCGTCACTTTAGTGTCCCATTTGTAAGCGAGCGCGTCTCTTTACTGTCTCTTTGTAGGGTGTAGAGTGACGATTGACTTCCTCGTAGGACAAGCCCATGTTAAAATAGTCGGTTACCTGGGTAGTCAGGTGGCTAAGGGCCACCACAAGTGGTAGGTTAAGTGGTCAGGTCGGGACTGCCCCGTCGAACTGCTGGCTACTTTCAGCTGGAACTATTCTTTATAAACTCAAATCATTCAATTACAAGTTACTTACAAAAGCTTCTTATTGACGTAAATTCAAACTATTTTCTAACCAAAAAAAAACGGCATTGTGTAATCAATTTAAATTGCTATGTAGTATTTATACTAAATTTTAGATTTTTATTATTAAAATATATATATTTTAAAGTAAACATACATATGTATTTGTATAAATATATTTATTTTATAATAATTAAACAATATTTTCATATTTCTATATATATTTAGGTTAAATGTGTTGTGTTTGTGTATAATCTCTGTTTTTAAGCGTTTTTCTGTGTGTCCAAAACAACAAACAACCATCACTCACTCACATACATACATACTAAATACATCTCTGTAAACTATTTGATAAATTTTCTTTTTCTTTTTATCTAGTTATAAAAATCAACACGAATAGAACTAAAGAAATTTCCTCCCTTCCCTTAAGAACAAATTGTGCTAATAACAATAATAATAGTAATAATAATAATAAATCACCTAATAGTGATTTTTTTCGCCATTATAATAAGTTATTGAATCGTATTGATATTATACTAAATAATGTTGAAGATAACAATAACAACAACAATAATAGTAATAGTAATAATAACAATAATGATAAAAACAATAATCAATTACAAAAAAACGCTATAACTATTACACGTAGTACCAATGACAATAAACCAAATGGTCAAATTTCAAAGTTATCCTCTACAAACCTGCAAAAAGCACAAAATTATGAAGATATAACCATAAGTCGTGTGATGAAAAGGAAAAAATGATTATTTTAGAAGGCATCGATTTGCTAATTCTAGTAGTTGGTTTTTTTTTTTTGTTAAACATGTTTTATTTTCATTAATTCATCTTTTTTTACTTTTTTTATTTTTATTAATTTCTTTATAATTATTGTTTTCTTTTGTTAATTTTCTTAGATATTTTTTTTGTTTTTAATTTTTTTTCTTTTTTTTTATAAAGTATTTATTTTAAAGTTTATATAAATTTATTAGTTAATTAAGCATTAAAAAAAACATAAATTATTGTAAAAGCAACCAACCTTATAATAAATTCAAATTTTTATTTCGTTTACAACATTACAACATTTTATGAATCTACTACATATGTATGTATATAAGCCAACTCTATTTTAATTTGTTGGTATTTTTTCACTCTCTTTTTATTGGACCCCTTCTTCTTCATCTTCTTCTTCGTTGTTGTGTTT
The DNA here is from genome assembly GCF_022045245.1 of Lucilia cuprina. Taxonomy (NCBI): domain Eukaryota; kingdom Metazoa; phylum Arthropoda; class Insecta; order Diptera; family Calliphoridae; genus Lucilia; species Lucilia cuprina. The sequence goes on from NC_060954.1 coordinate 43,256,017, forward strand.
TTTACTTTTATCTAAACTTTAAAATTTGTTTTTAAAATGTTTAGAGGGCGCTTTAAACACGGATTTAATACAGGATCAAATTTTAATGGATTTACGTCAAAATAACTCATCATCTACTAAAAACTCCTCCTCCTCTACGGCAGTCTGCTCAACGCCTACGTCATCCTCATCGGGTACTATATCAGCAGTAGCAGCCACACGTTTATCTCATAATATTGTTGTTACCTCATCCAATTCAATGATCACCAGCAATAACAATAATAATAATAACAATAACACTTCTAATGATAATATTGATATGTAAAATACTATTTATTGCTACCAAACTACACAGGTCAACAAAATTTTTAATCCAGAGATTAAAGTAGGATTTTCTAAAGAATTGAGCTCAATTGTAGCTAAATTCAGAATTTCTGCATTACATCAAACTTTAAAGAAAATGTCTTTCTGAAATCGAAAAACGTTATCATAACGCAAAGACATGATAACGTTAAGAATGAAGACGATATAATTTCCTTTGTTATATCTTCTTCACTCTTAATGATATCCTAATCTTAAGATTAAAAAAAACTCTAATAGAAAAAACCCCAACTTTCGATTACTAAGACATGTTTATTTATAAAGTTTGCCCTAAAGGTCCAATGACACAACTTTAAACTAAGAGTTTTAAATCTATTTAGCCGGATGTCCACACAACGTGTCTTCGCCTCTTCATCTCTCTCGCGGTAAGGAGTTTCTCGTACTCGGAAACTTGTTTTGTTAGACTTGATTCATACTAGGAAACTTTTTTTGAGAAACTTTGGATATTTGTGTGTAGGAGAAAGAAAGAAATATCAACCAGCTCAACAAAAGTTTCCCAGTGTGAACCACAAATGCAGTCAGAAACTACAAATGAGAAGAAAAACAAAACAAGTTTCCGAGTACGGGAAACTCTGTACCGTGAAAGATATGAATTATATTCTTTCTCTTTCTCACGCAAAATTAAAAGTTTCCCAAAAAAAGTTTCATAGTGTGGACCGGCACTTAGACCTGGTTCACACAGGGAAACTTTTGTTGAGAAACTTTTGATTTTGCGTGTGATGAAAAGAGATGGTTGATATTTCTTTCTCTTTCTTTCACACACAAAAATCAAAAGTTTTCCAAAAAAAGTTTCCTGGTGTGAACCAATTCTAAGCATTCTACGCGTTTATACTTGTAACTTTCAGCATACAAATACATTAATTCTACTTTTTTTGACAGGCGCATAGAATGTCAGAAAGCTCAGAACGCGTATTGTTGACCTCCAGCTGAAAGTAAATCTACTTTATTCTACGCGTCAAAGCATTATACGCTTTTGTACTTTTAGCATACAAATACATGGATTCTACTTTTTTGACAAACGTGTAGAAAGTGAGAAAGCGTAGAAGCATGTTGTTGACCTCCAGCTAAAAGTAAATCTACTTTAGCTATTCTGCGCGTCAAGGCATTCTACGCTTTTGTACTTTTAGCTTTCAGCATAAAAATACATTGATTCTACTTTGTTAACATACAAGTAGGAATCGAGAAAGCGTCGAACGCTTTGAGTACTTTAAGTATTATACGCATCAAGGAGAAAGTGTAGAACGCGTGTTGTGGACCTTCAGCTGAAAGTAAATTCTACACTTCAAAGCATTCTGCGCTTTTGTTGTACCTATAACTTTCATTGATTATACTTTTTTGACAGACGCGTAGAATGCGAGAAAGCGTAGACGTTGACCTCCAGCTTTATATCTTCTAACTTCAAAGATATCTAATAGTTGAAACTACTTAAAAATCGATGTAATAAAGAAATTCTGAAATCATATTCGTTATCATTGCTGTTTTATATTTAGAAATGTATATACTATTGTTTCCTAAGCGGTTTCGACTTTTTTTTTGGGAAATTTTGTTGACCTGTGTTTTTTTTTGTGTATTTTTTTCAGAACAGAACAGAATCTTATTATTATCTTTTCACTCTTAGTTTTGTATTCTTAATTTTGTATGTATGTTTTCTGTTTGCCAAATTTGTGTTATGTTGTAGATTTTTGGTTATACTCAGTTTTTCTTAATTATACTCGGGGAACAATTTTCACAATCAAACATAATTTCACTAAACAAACAGTTATTTGAAAGAATTTTCTTAAGATTTCGTCAGAAAATGCGGAGAATCTTAAAAAGGTATAAAATGGAACTTTATAAATGTAAAGGAAAAAATATAAACATTTTTGAATCCAAATGAACACTATTTGCTTGTTCAGAGTGTTGTTTTGTGGCGATCCTTTGATTTTACAAACAATGAGAAAAAGGTACTAGTTTTTATGATCCTGTACTTTTAATACACCATAATTTTATGTTTATTTAGTTTTAGATAAAGCTATGCTTGAAAAACTTCATCTATATCTATATTTATAAAATAATGGTTTAATCTCTGTATTGTATTCTTCCTTCTTTAATATATTTCTGGGTTTAGACTTTTTATTGGTTCAAAATATTAACATGATCCAGCAAAATTCATAATTTAAGCCGAGATCTAAATTAATTGAAAATTATATGTTAATTTTGATGTATTGTGTACTAGCTTGTCTATGGACTGGACTATTGGCCGGTCTCAGGAAAAGTCTAAGGGAGCTGATGTGTAAATATAGTAAAAATATGATTGATATGATTGTGAAAATCGACCCCTTTTGATGCTTAAACCAGGCATGGAAAATTTAATTACTTTTTTCTGTGTTTTTTGATGGCGATAAATACCGGAGTACCTCACGAGGTTTTTCGTGCTTTTTCTAACTTATAAATTTTTGATAAGTAATCCATTTAATAGTCTAGTCTATAGTCTATTCTATAGTCTAGTCCATAGTCCAGCCTATAGTCTATTCTATAATCTAGTCTATAGTCCAGCCTATAGTCTAGTCTATAGTCAATTCTATAGTATATAGTCTAGTCTATAGTCAATTCTATAGTCTAGTCTATAGTATAGTCTATAGTCTAATCTATAGTCTAGTCTATAGTCTAGTCTATAGTCTAGTCTATAGTCTAGTCTATAGTCTAGTCTATAGTCTAGTCTATAGTCTAGTCTATAGTCTAGTCAATAGTCTAGTCTATAGTCTAGTCTATAGTCTAGTCTATAGTCTAGTCTATAGTCTAGTCTATAGTCTAGTCTATAGTCAGTCTATAGTCTAGTCTATAGTCTAGTCTATAGTCTAGTCTATAGTCTAGTCTATAGTCTAGTCTATAGTCTAGTCTATAGTCTAGTCTATAGTCTAGTCTATAGTCTAGTCTATAGTCTAGTCTATAGTCTAGTCTATATTCTAGTCTATAGTCTAGTCTATAGTCTAGTCTATAGTCTAGTCTATAGTCTAGTCTATAGTCTAGTCTATAGTCTAGTCTATAGTCTAGTCTATAGTATAGGTACAGTGAAATAACTCCCAAATGAAATAACTTCCAACGAGTAAAATGAAATAAACCCCAATTTCATCAAAAATTAACTTTTAAAATGAAATAACTCCCAAAGTTTAAAATGAAATAATTCCCAGTAATTGGAAGTTTGGGAGTTTTACAAATGTAAGTTCCAAAAAATGCGAAATAGCTCCCAATGAAACAAATCCCAAAAAATATGAAATTATTCCCAAGTCGAAGAATCTATTTGTGTAAAATAACTTCCAATGAAATAATTCCCAACAGAAGTGAAATAACTCCCAACTCCTTACGAAAGTGTGGTGGACAGCCGGCCTTCGGCCGGGCGCAAGGGTTTTCAACTCTGGGGTATTTCACACACCGGCTTCTCTAAATTAAGCCTTTTCATGATAAATGGACTATTTGTATTCCATGGAACTTATGTCACTATGCTCCTGGGCATTATTAAAATTGTCATATGGAATTGTGATACATTTGAAAGTATCGTAGTGTTCATAATCATAATGATATAAAATATATGGTGTACAAAGAAAGGTTAAAATTAGCGAAGCCAGTATTCGCAATACCCCAGAGTTTTAAACCCTTGCGCCCGGCCGAAGGCCGGCTGTCCACGACACTTGTTTAAGGATCCAAAATGCATTATCCACCAAAGTTTGGAAAATTATTACC
>NC_060954.1:43260196-43270196 GCF_022045245.1 Lucilia cuprina
TAGTCTAGTCTATAGTCTAGTCTATAGTCTAGTCTATAGTATAGTCTATAGTCTAGTCTATAGTCTAGTCTATAGTCTAGTCTATAGTCTAGTCTATAGTCAAGTCTAGTCTATAGTCTAGACTATAGAATAGACTATAGTCTAGTCAATGGTTTAGTTTATAGAATAGTGAATGGTCTAGTATATAGACTAGTCTATAGAATAGTCAATAGTCTAGTCTATAGACTAGACTATTCTATAGACTAGTCAATAGTGTAGTCTATAGACATGTCAATAGTCTAGTCTATAGAGAAGTCAATAGTGTAGTCTATAGACAAGTCTATAGTATAGTCTCAGTATAGTCTATTGTGTAGCCTACAGTAAAGTCTATAGTATAGTCTTAGTAAAATCTATAGTATAGTCTATTCTATAGTCTTGTCTCTAGTCTTGCTATATTCTAGTCTATATTATTGTGTATAGTCAAGTTTTTAGTCTTGTCTATAGTCTATAGTTTAGTCTATAAACTAGTCTATAATGTTGTCTATAGTCTAGACGTCTATTCTGTAGTGTAGCGGTTTAATACTTTAAAACATAAATAGTACTATGGTTTATATTTCAAAATTATAATTTTCCATGCCTGGATTATACGTTTTCCATGCCTGGATTATACGTTTTCCATGCCTGGATTATACGTTTCACTCTTTTGTTGCTGCTTCTCTCTGTTATTTTTCTATTTAATTTGATTTTTCTTTACGCAGTGCTGTGATTTTGTTTTAATTTTTTTTTAAATGGTTTGTTTTTTTTATGATTTATTTTCAGCTCGAAGATAATTTATGTTTTGACTACTATCAGCCTCTATTATAATTTTCTATTATGTTTAGACAGTATAAAAATATTTTAGTTTTTTTATATAATAAAATTTTTGTTTTATTTAAGTATATTATTATTAAACAATTAAATTGAAAATTATCTAAAACTAGAAGTGTATATGTAGTAATTATATTATAATTATATTAGAAAAATAAGTTATATACATACATTGTATGTATTAAAGTATAATTAAAAAAGAACTACTCAAATTCGTAAACACAAAAAAAAAAAAAACAAAAATAAAACAATTATTTAAACTTTTTAGCAATTTGTTAGAATTTTTAAATATAAATTTGCAAACATTTTAAAAAACAATTTATTTTGTTGTTATTCTCATATTGAGCCTATTACACATCCCCGCCTATTACTATGTTATTTACTCATGTATATGTATTTCATATTGCTATTTTCAAAAAATTATTTATATTTTTGAAATTTTTTTTAAACTAAAACTTTGCGTTCGTATCCAGTTTGAGGAAATAATAATAATAGTGTATGTATTTTATTATGGAATTCGTACTGGTAATATGAATTAATCGTTTATAAAGAGTCTTATTTTGATTCTCAATTATATAATTTAAAATATTAAATGCCTTAGCTTATCTTTATGATGTATTTTTTATTGCATATACATATATTTTTTTATAAATATATACATTTACAAAATCTGTAACGAATTTTTTTCAATAATAATTTCTTCTTGTTTTGGAAAGTAAAAGAAAATTGTAATTTAAAGAATTTGTTGTTATTTTTGGAATTAAACTCGAATAATTTTATACAGAATTTCTTTATTTCCATTCACGAGCCAACAACCCCGAGATCAATGTATATTTTACTAAAAAAAAAATCTATAAATGATCTCTTTTTGACTCTACTTCGGGTTTTCGAGATATATTACTTAAATTCTTTCAAACTGAACTGGCTCCTTTAGTTAGTTTGAAAGGAGGATGTACATATGTACATCAAATCCGAAGACATACACCTAGGCCTCTATCGGGCCTGTTGTGCGCTCCTTAACCAGTGCCTCAGGTGGGAATCGAACCCACCACCTCCGGTCTACCAGACTAGAACACTAACCACTAACCTACCGGAGGCCACAACTGGCTCCTTTACTTCACTAAAATAATCTATAAGTGACCTCAGATCTTCTACAATACTTCGATTTTCAAGATATAGTACATAAATTCTTGAATTCTTTACAAAATAAACATTTTTCGATAAATTAACAAATGGTTTTAAAGATTTAAACACAACAGCTAATAAAAACATGAAATGTGCGTTAGAATCGCAAAAATGTTTCACAAAACTCAGTCTTGAAATAATGACGACATCAAAATTCTATTGTCAAATGGTCTCGAAAGTAATAATTAAAATCTTTTCCGAAAACATCAATTGATTCCTTTAGAACTCCTTAAGCACCTTTTACACTATCACACTTTACATATGTAAAAGTCTAAATTTGACTTTTCACGATCACATACGTATTATGATCTGCTAAAATTTTGTGTCTATCGTCTAAACGCAATATGTAAATGAATCATACTATCGTGTAAACACAAAAAATATAAATCATACAACTTTTATTCTCTTTTTTGTTATACGAATGGAATTTCATTAGACTTTACGTACCTACAGTATGATCGTGTGAAGTGCCCTTGATGGGTCGATTATGTGTGGCAACCAAACTTCAGTTCGCGTCACACACTCTACGTACGTAAAAGTCTAATGGGTCGATTATGTGTGGTAACTAAACTCCAGTTGCGTTGCCAGCTTCTAAATAAGGGAATAATTTCAGTCTACAAATGGTAGAAATTTCAGTCTAGAAATTGGATAAACATTATAATTAAATAAAACATTAATTTTTTATAAAGTTTCTAACAGTAAGTTAAGCCTAGTTTAACTGAGTAGTAAGAAACCCGCCCTAAATGTTGTATGAAACGATTGGTATAAAACAATAAGAAAGTAAGATGAAAACAGCTGTTTCACTTTTTTGTATGTGTCTAAAAAAGAATGCATCCCTGACCTATTGTGACTTGCGACTGTTAAATTTCCGATCGGTATTTTCTCGAAAATTTTGACAGATCATATAACTTGTGTACTCGTGTGAAGGGACTTTATAAATACTTTGTGGTTACAGTGTTCCAAAGAAAGGAAAAGTAATATTGATCAATTTAAGATTAAAAACACTACAATTTTGGTGACTTATTAAAATAGACCGTTAAACCTGAATCCGAAATATACTTTTTTAAATTCGACTCTGTGTTTAAAGGTCGATCTGGCGAGAAGTTTTATCTAAGTTATATCTTCTTCCTACCCGATATCTTAAACCCTAAAAGTTTTGTTTTTTTTTTTAAATCTCTAGAACACGACATCTTCAAAACCTAATATAGTGGAGAAATGTTGTTGGCTTGTGGCAACGGAATCTAAAGATTCCAAAAGCAAATTGAATAAGTAGTACAATATTAAAAACGCTTTATTTAGGAACTCTGACAGTTCCGCTGTATAATTGATAAATAATTGCTTAATATTTTTTTTTAAACCTAAACTTTTAAAAAAAGTTTTTACTTTCCAAAACCGGAACTTATTATTAGTATGTTTATTTAAAAAAAATTGAAACGTCTTATAAAGAAAGTCTTGTAAAATATCAAACATCTTTCGACAAATTTCAAGTTTAAAAATGGGCTATTATTCGACTAAAATTCGTATACTTTCTATAGTTTAGTCCGACTCTGAGGTTTTTGTTATCAATTAGGAAGTTTGGTTTACTACGATGTTGTATTTCACACTATAACAGTATATAAACTAGGAAGAAAGTTTCCATTTGGGTCTTATTTTTAATAGAAGTTATCTTTGAAAGACACTAACAACCTACAATCCTTCAATATGTATAATTTACAGTCAGTCTTACGATCTCAAAAGAAGAGCAATGAATTCGACTAAAATCCGGTTTAGAAGGATTCGGTTCACTATTAACTGAATTAGTAAGACCCCAGCACTTCGATATAGAGTCAATGTATCCGAAAAAGACAATGACATCCATTTATATTTAACCACCTGGTTGGCTTTATTTCGTCTTTCGGAGTGGACACTCGAAAAACATACTTAAGCTTTTTGCTGTCTCTCCTTAATTTATGGGGTCACGATTGACTTCCTAGGGATAACCTTAAATGGTAGTTTAATAGATATTTCGGAATTGTCCGACCGAACATTAATGGTGGTGGAATCGTTAAGCCACAATAGTGTTATCAAAATTATCTTTCAAATTTGTTAAGAGCTGATTTTTCTCATAAAGATAATCAACATTCTTTGTTTAAACCTAGTTTAATCTATGTTTTGTGGTTTTCAGTAATAAGATTAGATTAACTAATCTGATTACTGATTGGCATTTGATCGCCAACTCAAAAACCCTCTCTAAATTTAAGTTGAATTTAGAAGAAGAGAAAACTTAATATTTTAAGTAGACATTTTCTAATTTGTTTTATCAATATTATTTTTGTTTTAAACATTGATTTTAATTTTATCTAAAATTGTTCATTTTATAAAAGTAATATTTGCAAAAAAACAGCTGTTCGTAGTTTATGTTTTTGACTGAAAAGTTGGCAATACTAACAATGTTAACATTGATCTTAAATCCATAACTGAAAAACACAATAATCAGTTGAAGTCCGCTTAAATTTGTTCCGAATTTAATACAACAGCAAGTTAAGAATAGTTTAATTGTGTAGAAAGAAACCCGCCCTAAGACGATGCAAACTGATTCTGAAAAAGTAGACTTTAGTATATATTACGTGTCATTTGACCTTAAAGCAATCTGAGTATTAATGGGACTGTGCAATAGGTCTTGTTATTAGTAAATAAGACACTTGGGTTAGACTCCCCACTCTGAATTACTGAGTCTTGTAAACCTTGTATTTACATAATTTAATGGAAACAAATAGAATTCTGTGGGTATTGTTTAATAGGTCTCATTATTAGCAAATGAGACGCTTGGGTAAGACTCTCGACTATGAATCACTACAACATTTGCCATTGCATCTGTGCTCCCATGTAAACCTTGGAAATCTATTGAAAAATTTTTAAATTATTTCAATCATGATCGGTAAAACCTTTTGTGGCCTTAGCACCCAATAAATTTTTGCATCATAATCGAAATGCAGAATACCAAAGTTGCCAAACGGAGTAAATTTCGATTCGAATTGAAATGCAGAATAGGGGCCAATAACACAGGACAATAAAATTTTATAGAAGTCACAGTTTTTGACGATTGAGCAGCACTAAATCCCCAGTCTGGCCTTAGAAATCACTTCAGGTTTTTAAGATATTGTGGCATATGGTTTGAGATGCCAAAACAACAAGTAGACACCTTTAATTATAATGTTTGTTATACCATTTAAAAGTTTAATCTATCGTTTATAAAACAAAGCTTAAACCACTGTTTAAATATTTTCTCGGGTTTCTTACTCCTCAGTTAAACTAGACTTAACTTGCTGTTAGATTAATCTCTGAACAAATTTAGGCGGATTTTAACCGACGATTGTATTTTTCAGTTTTAGATTTAAGCTCATTTAACTTTGTTAGTATTGCCAACTTTTCACTCAAAAACATAAACAACAGCTGTTTTTATCAAACAATACTTTTGCAAAATGGAAAATTTTGGAAAAATGTTAAATAAACAATAATAAATGAAACAAAACAAATCAGAAAATTGCAATTTACTTAAAATATTATGTTTTTGTTCTTCCGAAATCATTGTTTTATTGTTTTTGTTAATTGTGTTTTCTCACTTATAACTTGAGTTTAATTGGGTAATTATACTCAGTTAAACTGATAACTGAAAAACACGACCAGGTTTAACCAAAGAATGAAGATTATCTTTATCAGAAAAACTCGCCCTTAGAGATATCATAAAAGTTTAAAGAAACTATAAATTCCATAAAAATATTGCCATATTTTGGGGGGCAAAACATTAATGAGTTATATTTTGGTAAATTAAAGAAATTTTTTTTAAAATTTCAAAATAGTTTTAAAAACAGTCAAAACAACTTTTTTCCAATTTTCTTATTAAGACGTTTTAAAATTTTGTTTTAAATAAATCTTATATTTTAGTAATTTTAAATAAGTATTTATCTCTGTACTTATTTATGTATTGTATATAAATTTAAATAATTTAAAAAAAGCTGTAACGAAATCATTTCAATATCTTGATTTTATATATAAAAAAACTATTCTGTTGCTATTTTTTTTATTTCTTTTAATATTTTCAAATTGTTTGTTTTTTTCCTAAAAATTTTTAATTTTTGACTATTCTTTTTTCTATTCTAATAAATAAAATTTAGGAGGTAAGCAAACAACTCTACCACAATATTTCACTAAAAAAGAATAAAATAATGGAAAAAAGCTAAATTTAAAAAAAATAAAACTAAATAAAAAGAAGAAAACAAAAACACTTTATAAAAATATAATAAATAAATATTTTTGTTAATAAATTACTTTATAAAAAAGTATTGAAAAAGTAAAAAAAAACCTAAGCAAATGTATATAAATTACAAAAAAATTTTTGTTTAAGTTTTATAATCTAAAAATTTCTTTAAACTAAAAACAACAAAAATAAAACTATATCATTCATCAAAAAAACAAAAAAAAAAAAAACAAAATCATTTTAGTTATAAGTTATAAGTCTAGAAAATATATGAATAAATATTAATACAAAATAATTATTCAATAATAATAATAAAAAAATAAAAATGAATTAAATTAAAAAAAAAAGAAAACATATGTATAAAAAATATCCATTTAAAACAAAAGAAAAATTGTTGTTTTATTTTAAGAAAAAAAAAAGAAAAGAAAAACTCTTGGTTAAAAGTATACATATATAATATAAAATCTAAGGTAATGAAATGGTTTCAAACGCTAAATATATAAGCGATTTTATTAAATATTTATTAATTTACTTTTTTTAAATTTTCTAAATATATTTTTAGATAATGAAGTTATATCCTTAGATTCACCCTCACCACCGGCCAGTCCTATACGTTCGGATGTGGGTAAATATTGAATGAATGATTGTAGTTAGAAAATCGAGAAAATCGGCTTCTTTATTTAAAAATGTTGGTATTTAAATTTATTATTTAATTATTAATTTAAAAAAATGAGACTTGTTCCATTTTTGTTACCGTGTTAGAGCCTAGTCTATAGTCTAGTCTATAATCTAGCCTATAGTCTATTGTATAGTATAGACTAGTCTATAGTCTGTAGTCTATTGTATAGTATAGTATAGTCTAGTCTTTAGTCTGTAGTCTAGTCTATAGTCTAGTTTATAGTCTAGTCTATATTCAAGTCTATAGTCTTGTCTATAGTCTAGTCTATAGTCAAGTCTATACTATAGATTATACTATAGACTTCTTCGATTTTTGTTACCGTGTTAGAGCCTAGTCTTTAGTCTAGTCTGCAGTCTAGTTTATAATCTAGTCTAAAGTCTTGTCTATAGTTTAGTCTATAGTCAAGTCTATAGTCTAATCTATAGAATAATCTATAGTCTAGACTATAGTTTAGACTATAGTCTAGTTTATAGTATAATCTATAGTCTAGACTATAGCCTAGTGCATAGTCTAGTCTATAATCTAGCCTATAGTCTAATGTATAGTATAGCCTGTCTGTAGTCTAGTCTATAGTCTAGTCTATAGTCTAGTCTATAGTCTTGTCTATAGTCTAGTCTATAGTCTAGTCTATAGTCTAGTCTATAGTCTAGTCTATAGTCTAGTCTATAGTCTAGTCTATAGTCTAGTCTATAGTCCAGTCTATAGTCCAGTCTATTGTCTATTCCATAGTCTAGTGTATAGTGTAGTCTATAGACTAGTCTAGTCTATAGTCTTGTCTGTAGTCTAATCTATAGTCTAGTTTATAGTCTAGTCTATACTCTAGTCTATAGTCTATAGTCTAGTCTATAGTATAGTCTATAGTCAAGTCTATAGTCTAGTCTATAGTCTAGTCTGCAGTCGTGTCTACAGACTATTCCATAGCCTAGTATTTAATCTAGTAGATAGTCTAGTCTATAATCTTATCTATAGTTTAGTATATATTTTAGTCTAAGTCTAATCTATTGTTAGTCTATAGATTATTCCATATTCTAGTATATAATCTAGTCTATAGTCTAGTCTGTAGTCTAATCTATAAGCTAGTCTATACTTTAGTCTATAGTCTAGTCTTTAATCTGGTCTGTAGTCTGGTCTTTAGTCTAGGAACTAATGAAAGCCTGTGAGCAAAGAGAGAGCTTAACTGTTCCCTATACCTTAAAGCTAGTACAATTTCTCTTTTATTGCCGACTACTTCTGTGTGGGCTGGTGATGTAAATCTTACATATTCAGTGTTTAAAAGATTTCGTTCCATGTTATATAAAAACTTAGGTCAAAAATATAATAGTTTTTGCAAATGTTAACAATTTTTCTAAATATGTATGTTTAATATCAAAATATGTAATTTGTATAATAAATTGTTAACTTTTTTTTAGATGTCTCCTCAACAACAACAACAAATATTTATCATAATCAATGTTTTACCTCAGATGAAGCCAAACGTAATTTTATGTTAAACCAATGTGCCTATAAACGATAAAACCAAAAAGTAATGTTTATTATTTTCTTTAATATTGTGTAAGATTACGCAAAAGTTTCTTTAAATACTAATATTAAGAATTTAATTATAAATTTTAAAAATACTTTATAAAAAAAACAGTAACAGATCGAAATAAACAGTAATACCTTAAGGACTGAATTTATGTTTTAAAATAAAAATATTAATTTAAAATGACACTTTTAAAAACTAGTTTGTAAGAATTTTTCCAAAAAAAAAAAATGAATGAACATGTTTTGATATGCAAAAATTTGATAAATATTGAAAGTGAAAGTACTCAGAAAATGTATTTCGAAAACTCTATTTTTGAAAACGTTAGACGTAATGTGTATAATTTTTTTACAACTTTTTTGTCCGACTGAGTTTAAAAACTTTAATTTATGCATAAAAAAGTATATTTGGTGAATTTTGTTTTTTTTTTGCCATAAATAATTTTAACTTTTAAAAACTTAAAAAACATTAATTATATACTTATGTAATTTTATTATTAATTTACATATAATATTCCATTATTATTAAATATTTTTTATGTTTTCTTTTAAGTTTTTTTTTATTAAGATGTTGTACAATAAATGGTACAAATTAATTTTATAATAAAAAAAACATATTTGTAAAAAAATATGATTTTGACAAAACAAAAACTCTAGATATTTTATTCATAACCGATACTGAACTATATTTATCTGATCTGGAACGCAACTATGTCTGTAACTGAACTGAAACTAAGGTAGAACTTCAAATGAACTTAAATTAAACTACAGCTGATCTAGAACTGAACAACGCCTGAAACGAAACTGAAATTGAAGTAGAACAGTTCTAAAACTGAACTTCAAATGAACTTGAATTGAACTAGAACTGGAACTAAACTTGAACTGAACTAAAACTAAACTAGAATTGAACTAGAGCCAAGAACTGAACTAGAAATGAACGAGAACTGAACTAGAACTGAACTAGAACTGAACTAGAACTGAACTAGAACTGAACTAGAACTGAACTAGAATGAATTAGAACTGAAATAGAACTGAACTAGAACTGAACTAGAACTGAACAAGAACTGAACTAGTACTAAACAAGAACTGAACTAGTACTTAACTAGAACTAGAACTGAATTAGAACTGAACTAGAACTGAACTAGAACTGAACTAGAACTGAACTAGAACTGAACTAGAACTGAACTAGAACGGAACTAGAACTAGAACTGAACTAGAACTGAACTAGAACTGAACTAGAACTGAACTAGAACTGACCTAGAACTAAACTAGAACTGAACTAGAACAGAACTAGAACTGAACTAGAACAGAACTAAACTAGAACAGAACTAAACTAGAACTAAACTAGAACTGAACTACAACTGAACTAGAACTGAAATAGAACTGAACTAGAACTAAACTAGAACTAAACTAGAACTGAACCAGAACTGAACCAGAACTGAACTAGAACTGAACTAGAACTGAACTAGAACTGAACTAGAACTGAACTAGAACTGAACTAGAACTGAACTAGAACTGAACTAGAACTGAAC
>NC_060954.1:43275196-43292696 GCF_022045245.1 Lucilia cuprina
AAGCCATTGGCTGTGGCAAATGCTGTGGTGTATAATAGGTATACAAGGGATTACTTATGCTGGATATAGTCATTAGCGTAGAGGGATTTTTAGCATTTGTTGTAGGCAAGGTTGTTGATTTCATATGAGTATTACTAGTGCTATTAATACCGCCACCCACTTTATGTGTGGGTAAAGGACGTGCATTTTGATTTAAAGGATCAAAATCTTCTAAATCAAAACTACTATTATGACTATCGTCCAGCGATATTAAATCTTTCATGGAATCCTCAGAAGCATGGGAATTGTTAGCAGCTGTAGTATTTGTTGTTGTTGTTGCTATTGTTGTTGTGTTGGTAGTAGTGGTGTTTAAGGAAGCTGTATTATTAATACCATTCATACCCATTGTCATATGTTGGGGCTGTAGAGAACGTAAGGACTGTTTTTAGAGAGCGTGAGAGAGAGAGAGAGAAAGAGAAAAAGAGTTGGGCAAAAAAAAATAAGGCAAACAAAAAAATAAAAACAAATTTATTGTTAGTTATTGTAACTTTTAAAGTTAGGTTAGGTTAATTTTTTCTAAAAGAAAACAGACAAAATTTTGTTTTAGTGAATTTATTTCAAAATTGTTTAAGGTTTACAAAACTACAAATTAAATAATACTTTTTTTGTTAAAAAAACAAGCAACATAAAGAAAAAAACAGAAACTAATGACCAGGACTATTACCAAGACATTACAAATAGCTACAAAACTAAAATGTTTGAAACTAAATATCTAAAGTTAATGATTATGTATATGAAAGTTATTATGTTAGTTTAAGTACTTTAATACTATTGGGTTGTTAAGCACGTTTTAAAAATTAGTTAATACAATAATACTAAGTGGATAGTTTTGATGAAAATACAAGGTGAGTGTTTATTTTATTTTTTTGGTTAAAGTTCGAAAGGTTGTTGGTTTAAAAAAAATCGACTACACGCAGGTATGACATCAGTAATGTTAACCGATTAGACCTTTTTATATATATTATACATAATTGTATATGTATTCAATATAACTATATGTTAGCAGATAGTTAAATAGTTATGTATTGTCTTTATATTTGGGAATTTGTTGTTTAGTTTTAAACACACTTCAGTAAATAGTTTTTCAAATGTACCCCCCAGTTAAGTTTAGTTTAAAAGGATTGTATGCCAAGGTATACATCCACTCGGAGACCCAAAGGGTTCACTGTGATTCCCTTTAATAAAGAACAAAAGAAAGCAGAGAAGTAAGTTAGAGAGTAAAAGTGAGAAAAGAAAGAATTCTCCCCCAATACAGGATTACAGAAAGAAAGTGGAAATGGAAGGGAAATCTCCATTGTCCGTCACCTGAATAACCAAGATATTATTACCCTGATGAAGAAAAAAAAAACAAGAATGTTAGAGAGAAAACAGAAAAGTAAGATAGAGAGTAAAAGTGAGAATAGTAAAAATTTCCCCCCATTCAGGATTACAAAAAGAAAGTGGAAATTGAAGGGAAATCTCCATTGTCCCTTGACCTGAATAACCAAGATATTATTACCCTGATGAATCCTAATATGTCGCCTAAGTCACAACCTGCTACATCTCCAAGTTTATCGTGGAATCTTCTACCTATCCATATCAGTCTGTTACTCTGTATTCTGGGACAGCTGTATAAGATATGCCCTACTGTTTCCAGTTCCTCTTCGTCCTCACGCAATCTATAAAAATCCTGCGTGTTACCGACCCAGTTACCCACAGTGACAAGTTATTACCCCTACTAAAGTCCTTATACTCTTCCTGTCCATATGGTTGCTTTTGCATATTGCCCTAGAAACCCTGCAATCCAGCCTACTTTGCCAGGATCGGTTGTTAGAGTTTTTGATTTTTACAGAGATTAGACTATAGTAATAACAGAATATAGGATTTTACAGAACTATCCCTACTATTAAGATCAAGCTCTGAACCCTGTCAGGCCAATTGATCTGCGATCTCGTTCACCCCGAATATCACAATGTCCAGGTACTCAACACAGTCTCACCGTGTATAACCTGACTAATGATTCCAGGTCGCTTCTGCAGCTAATTACCAAATGTGACATTGTTAAGCTTTAAGTGCTGCCTCACTATCAATAGTCTAATGAAACATAAATTTCCATTTTAGGCCTAATATTTTGGAAAACCTCTAAGGGCGGGTTTCTTACTCATCAGTTAAACTAGGCTTAACTTGCTGTTAGATTAAACTCGGAACAAATTTAGGCGGACTTTAACCGATAATTGTGATTCTCAGTTTTAGATTTAAGCTCAGTTAAATTTGTGAGTATTGCCAAGTTTTCACTCCAAAACATAAACGATGAACAGCTATTTTTACAAACAATACTTTTGTAAAATGGAAAATTATGGAAAAATGTTAAATAAACATTTAAAACAATAATTAATGAAACAAAACAAATCAGAAAATTGCAATTTACTTAAAATATTATGTTTTTGTTCTTCCGAAATCATTGTTTTATTGTTTTTGTTAATTGTGTTTTCTCACTTATAACTTGACTTTAATTGGGTAATTACACTGAGTTAAACTAAGATAATAAGTAACTTTACTGATAACTGAAAAACACGAAACATATATTAAACCAGTTTTAACCAAAGAATGAAGATTATCATTATCAGAAAAACTCGCCCTAATTGTGAGTGAAAGTGCATTTATATAGTAGCTTTAACAAGACGACAAAGTAGTCTATAGTGATCACCGCAAGAAGTCCAGCCTTCCAAACCAATGTTATTAAAGTCGCTAAGCTCGGTAAACAGATTGGGTGCATCTTCGGATGGTGCACACAAAGTCCCCATAAAGGTAGTCAGTCAGCCTGGATAGGTTGATCGTAATGATCCGAAAAAGAAGATTAATACTAATCCTTGGCAGTTAATAATAGGACAATTGATGAAATCGGTCTTTTCCTTCAAAGGTCCAGACAAGATTAGAGGTAAAACAAAATTAAGCCAGAAGCAAAGGATTTCGTACAGCTACTTAAGGAATCCACCACCCATAAGAAAGTGAAAACCATATAAGCTAAACAGAATAGATGTAAGGGCGTCTGTGATCTTGTTGGTATGTAAGAGGATAATCGGCAAGGACTCACGATTCGCTTTAGACTGTAAATAAACAAAAACGAACAAGATTTCTCCAACGACAGGCTAATCACGCCTATCGCCAAATATCATTTCACGTGAAATAGGTTCCCTTTTTTCGTTCACTTTTATATAACAAGTTTTATATAACAAGTTTTATATAACAAGTTTTATATAACAAGTGACAACTCTATAAAATTTCCACAAAACCTGCCTGGGATGGTGACAAGTTCAAACAAATAAGAATTCAAAAAACAAATTCTTTCTGAAGTCATGTTCAAGTCCATTTCAGTTTCAACATTTTTCCTATAATCCCAACAAAAGACAAAATACACTTCTTCATTTAACATACGACTAACAAATACGTGGTCACATTCATCGGAAAACATTATTGTGATGAAGAAGAGTTTGTTTGGAAAAGTATACCTCTTTGTCTTTATCTTTTTTTAAACGCGGAGCTGGTACAGGCGGTTCACAACCGGGTGGCGATGATTGATAGAGCGAAAAACGAGAAGCGGCCGTTACAAAAGACGCACTAGATGATGATGAATTCGATAAATTGGAAGTATTTGATGATGAGGAGGCAGAACTGCGTAAAGAATCATTTTGTAAAAGTTGAGTCTCGGCATAATCCTGCCAGCAGTTACGCTCCAATCGTGTAATACCCGCAGTAACGGCAGCAGCTGTAGCTGCTACAGCATTTGACAACATATTAACACCACCTCCATTAAAAGGTGTGGGTGTAGGGGGAGTATTGTTGCCCTGACGTCTGGGTGGCACCGGTGGTGATTGCATATCAGGCGGTGTATCGTATGAGGAATCAGTGGTTGTGTTGGTGGTTGGTGTTAATTGATTATTGGGATTTGAAGATGAAGTATATGAAGGTTGTGATTGTGCCTGCAGTTGTAATTGCTGTTGATGTGTTAAATGATTGCTAGTGGCGGTGGTAGTAGTAGTAGTAATGCTGGCTGTATTAAGGGTTTGTGATTTTGATTTTGGAATGTAAATTTGTGCCGGTCTGCTGGGAACAAATGGTGGTTTTCCTTCTACCCGAGGATGTGAACCATATGGATGATTATAATATGTTGGACCATAGAGTTGTTGTTGCGGCTGTTGCTGATAAAGCTGTAATAAATGAGGTGCTGGTGGTGGTGGCCTAGCCGGGGGTGGTCCCCCAGTACGCGAGGCCGTTATGCGATGATTTGGCTCTAAACTGTGACATGGTTTAAGCTGTTTTTTTTTTGTTTGTTTTGTGGTTTAGATATTTATAAAATATGTTTATTTATTGTATTTTTATTTATTTTATATGAAGTTCATGTTTTTATGATAAAAGGACGACCGCACAATGTTATGCAACATTAGACGTACAAAATAAACCATAGAAAAGAAAAGAATAATTTAAAAAAATAAAATAAATAAAAATTAACAAGAACAATAAAGTGAGGACATAATGTTTATACATTTAATATGTATATGGTACAATTAAAGCGATAGTAATAATAGTATTTTTTTATTTATTTAAACATAAAGCTTCATTTTGTATTTAACAGGCAAAACAACTTATAACATATAAATAAACAAAACGCAAAACATTAAAATGTCCTATTAAGACTACGTTGGCACATTAAAAGGCGGAGTGTGTATTAAAAAGAACAAATATTTTAAATTCATTTAAAAAATATTATTTTTTTTAAATAAAAAAAGCATCGATTAATTTTAAATCAAAAATGTTTTTTTAATTATTCAGCTAAATATTATTCAGATGCTTAGGCAAATATTGAAATTAAAATTGCAGAAAAATTAATTGCAACTAAACTAATTGAAGTTTGAAAATTAGAACTCTATTAATCTATAAAACTATGTTCAGTGTATTAAACTATATTTGCTGTCTGTTCCTATAAATGCGAACGTACATTTCTTTCTCATTTTATATTGAAAATAATAACAAATTTTCAAATTTATTTGTTGTTTTCAATATAAAACTAAAAAATACTTGTACGTT
This sequence comes from Lucilia cuprina, assembly GCF_022045245.1. Classification (NCBI taxonomy): domain Eukaryota; kingdom Metazoa; phylum Arthropoda; class Insecta; order Diptera; family Calliphoridae; genus Lucilia; species Lucilia cuprina. Next base: position 43,280,300 of record NC_060954.1, read on the forward strand.
CGCATTTAGAGGAACAGGATCTTAGTAACTAGAGGGTATTCCAAAATAAAAAATTTATAAATAAAAAAATTCCAAGATTTTAGAATGTTTTTTTTTTGTTATAATTATTGATATTTTTCTGTTATAAATGGCTTGCATTAAACATCAATTCAGTACTTTTTTGATATCAACAATACTTTAGTCAATAGTCTAGTGTACAGTCTAGTCTATAGTATAGTCTCTAGCCTAGGCTATAGTCAATTATCTATTCTATAATCAAGTTTATAATATAGTCTATAATTCTAATCTATTGTCTAGTCTATAGTCAAGTATGAAGTCTTATCTATAGTCTAGTCTATAGTCTAATCTATGGTCTAGTCTTTAGCCTAGTCTATATTCTAGTTAATAGCATAGTCTATGATTTAGTCTATGGTCTAGTCTATGATCTAGTTTTAAGTCTAGATTATAGTCTAGTTGATAGTCCAGTCTATATTCTAGTCTATAGTCTAGTTAATAGTCTAGTCTATAGTATGGTCTAAAGTCTAGTCTATAGTCTAGTCTATAGTCAAGTCTATAGTCTAGTCTATAGTCTAGTCTATAGTCTAGTCTATAGTCTAGTCTATAGTCTAGTCTATAGTCTAGTCTATAGTCTAGTCTATAGTCTAGTCTATAGTCTAGTCTACAGTCTAGTCTATAGTCTAGTCTATAGTCTAGTCTATAGTCTAGTCTATAGTCTAGTCTATATTCTAGTCTAGTTGATAGTCTGGTCTATATTTATTACTATTGTTTGTTTTTCAATAGGTTTTCTGCTCAGTCGCAATGGTGGAATACCAATATTCCTTACTGTGATTCGCAGAAAAGTTTAATATGGTGGGTGTTGATTTCGACTTACAAGTGTTAATAGCACTGTTACAAAGATAAAACAGCCTATAATGTAAACCTAGTATTGCAATGACGTACATTGTTTAACGAAGCTAAAAAATTAGGTAATTGGAAAAGTTTTCGTTTTCCTTTAAAGAGATAGATCGGAAAGAAATTTTATAAAAACTCAAAAAAATATTTCAAAATATAAACTAAAATTTTACTCTACACATAAATATTGAACTTTGAACTTTTTCGTTTGGAATAATAAACAAAAAATTTAGCTAAAATTCCAACGCAATAAACTTTAAACTCCGCCATGACAACAGTTCAAAAAAAAAAAAAAAAAAAGAAAACGTAACAACAACAAAAAAAAAACAGTAAAAGATATACAAATAACATTTATATAAAAATGTTGTGTATTTTTGTTAAGCTTTTAAGCTTTTACTTACACTTCTATCCACAATGGGTGTCTTAAATAGCGGATGATTTTGTAATTCCTGCGATAAATTCATTTCAGATGAGCATAACGAACTCGCCGGACTGACCGTTGGAGATGAAGCCACATTATTATTAAGATTATAAGAACCAGTTGAAGATTTCGCATAACCATTTGACTGTATGTGCGTACTCGAGCTAGACATGGCCAAAGGAGTTGGAGCGCGGCGCAAATGTAAAGAGGCACTTGTAATTTGTTCTTTGGAAGCATATTGAAAACCAACCGACGAAGTGCCGGCCACACCATTAACACGTTTACCAAATATAGGAGAACTGGGTGCAGAATGACGTCCCATATATGATTTTATAGGACTATCTTTGCCATAGACAACACCATCTATACGATCATGTTGAGAATTCGAAGTTAATTGAGAACGAAAATGTGTGGTATTATGAGCGGTAGTATGTGGTGGTGTTATATCACGTAATTTCGATTTAAGATTTTTATAGGCATGTAGAGCAGTTTGTGAACTTCCTTTTACCTAAAATAAGCAGGATATATTAAAAATGTTTTTTTTTTGCCATTTAAAAAAGAAATTTATGATTTTTGTTTAAAGCCTGGCTTAAAATGTTTTTAGTGTTATGTTTTTTTTTATACTAGTTTTAGTTGGTAACTACATACTTATGGTCTAGAGTTAAGGTTAGGTGTATTTATAAATAGATAACATTCCATTTAAGTTTTTTTAAATATTTTACCACTCACCGATTTAACAGCGGACTTAACAGCAGGATTAGTCTGCAATATGTGATTTTTTTTATAGGTTTTTGTTTAAATCAACATTTAAATTAGGATGATTTTGTTTTATTTTTTTTTATATTTTAAGGAATGAACAGAGTAGTATGCAAGCAATAAAGGACAAACGTTTAAATGTTTATTTTTTTTGTAATTTGTAAAATATTTAGATGACGTTGTTGTTTCCGCGTAGATACATTTCAATATGAAAAGAATACAAAAAAAAGTACGAGAAAAAAAAGTATATATTTTGTTTTTTAAATAATTGGCTAAAAACTATTAAGCATTATTTAATGATTAAAGTTTAAATTAAAATGATAAAAATGATAAAAATTAAAAAAATAAAAAAATATTAAAAATAATGATTAATGCATTTAATAGAGCAGAAAATACTAATAATACTTTTATAATAATTTTGTTTAAAAAATAAATAAGTGCTTTTTGCTACAAACAAATTACTGTGCTGCCAACCCAACAAAAAAAAATAAAAGTTAGTAGTTAAAATACAAAATAGTTAAAAAAAATATTTGGAGTTTTACGAACTTTTTTTAAAAAATTATTTTTTCTATCTTAAGTATGTAAGGTATTTTGCTGATCACAGTAGAGTTGTTTTAAAAGTTTATATTTTAAAGTAAAAGTTTTTTTAAACTAATGTTTTTTGTTTTAAGTAGCATTAATAGTGTAGGTTTTCTTATTGAAAACTTTATTTAAACCATGTTTTCCCAAATAATACTGGAAAAAATAAATAATAAAATTAAAATATAAAAAAAGTAAATCAAAAAAAGCTTATTTAAAGAAAAAAATAAAGTGCAAATAACAAAACTAGAACTGTAAACAAAAGCGTTAATTTTCTATACATATTCCTTCTACTTGTTAAGTTTCTGATGAATTTTGTGCTTTTTATACCTACCCTACACCACTTTAGTGGGGAGGGTATATTGGGTTTGTGCTGATGTTTGTAACGCACAATAATATTAGTCCTATACCCACCTTAAAGTATACCAATCGGCTCAGAATCATTTTCTGATTTGATTTAGCTATGTCCGTTCGTCTGTCCGTCCATGTAAACCATGTAATCAAACTACAGACCGCAATTTTGAATAATTGAATGAAATTTGGTACATAATCTTCTATTGTCCCAGGGACGAACCCTATTGAAAATGGTTAAGATCGGTCCATTTTTTCACCTAGCCCCCATACAACTGTAACCACGAATAGGGCTTGTAAACATTGTAATCAAACTACAGGTCGCAATTTTGGAGATAATTCAATGAAATTTGGCACATGATCATCTATTATACCGTAGACAAATTATTAACATCGGTACGAATAGAGCTTGTAAACCTTGTAATCAAACTACAGGTCACAATTTTGGATATAATTCAATGAAATTTGGCATATGATTTTTTATGGTACTGTAGACGAAGCCTATTGAAAATAGTTAACATCGGTCCATTATTTCACCTAGGCCCCATAGAACTGAACCCGCCAAATAGGGCTTATAAGTTCATAATTATGTTTAATATATTCGTATCTCGACAAAAAGCTACAAAACCAAGTTCTATACTAGTCTTGATGACCCTGATGAACTTTATAATTATAGGGCCTCATTTGACCCTAGCCCCTCTAAAAAGCCTCCATCAAAATTTTACTTAAATATCCACAGTTTTATTAAACAGTAAATGGCTTTAGTATATCTGAGGCAAGGTACAATTTAATTTAAATACTTTATTATGAAAACTAAATCATATTTTATTCGTATACAGGTGTAGGGTATTATATGGTCGGCCTCGCCCGACTATAACTTCTTACTTGTTTGTTTTTTACATTGTTGTTATAAACCATCACCTTTCCTGTTACTTCAGGATTAAGGGCGAGTTTTTCTAATAAAGATAAACTTTATTATTTGCTTAAACCTGGTTTAATATGTGTTTTGTCTGTTTCAGCTATCAGTAATGTTACTTATCATCTTAGTTTAACTAAATGTTATTGGTCAATAAAGGGTTAATCTTTAGATAAAGGATAAGGGATTAAATTGAAATTAATCATCGAAAGTTGTATATGAGTACTCAACGAGTTAATTTTGTTTGCTAGTTTAATCGCTCAATAGAGATGGTTTAAACTTGAGCAAGAATTGCAAAAGTGTAAACAGCTGATGCAAAAAATTAATACAATTTTTTACAAAAATAAACATTAAAATGATGAATTTATCGATAAGTATAAATTATAGAAACTTCAAAGTATAATTTTTTATATTAAATTTAAGTTTTCATTAATTTTCAATTGTCAATCGTTTACAATTGTATTTTTCTTTTTTTATAAAGCATGCATTGTTTTGATAACAAGCTGAAGTTTTGAGTTTTTTTGCAAAGTTTAAAGTTTTAAACCCGCTTTTAAATGTTTATTTATATTTTTTCAAAAAAAAAATATATTTCATTTTACAAAAGTAATATTTGCAAAAAACAGCTGTTCATTGTTTACAGTTTTTGACTGAAAAGTTGGCAATACTAACATAATTAACTCATCTTTGATCCAAAGATGACCTACTAAATTTGTTCCGAGTTTAATCTTACAGTTTAACTGAGTAGTAAGAAACCCACATTTAGTTTCACTGAATCTTATTGACCAATTAAACCTAAGTTATAAGTGAGAAAACACAATCAAGAACAACTATAAAATAATGTATCCGAAAGAAGAAAAACTTAATATTTTATGTATTAATAGTAATTTTTTGATTTGTTTTATCATTATTATTGTTTTAAACGTTTATTTTAATTTTTTTCTAAAATTTTTCATTTTACAAAAGTAATATTTTTGAAAAAACAGCTGTTCATTGTTTATGTTTTCGAGTGAAAAGTTGGCAATACTAACAAAGTTAACTGATCTTAAATCCATAATTAAAAAACACAATCATCGGTTAAAGTCCGCCTAAATTTGTTCCGAATTTAATCTAACAGCAATTTAACCCTAGTTTAACTGAGTAGTAAGAAAACCGCTCTAAGATCTGTTTAGTTTAAACTAGGCTAAACTTGGAACAAAATTGAACGGAATTTAATCAATGGTTGTGTCTTTTCAAGCTGTTAGATTAAACTCGAAACAATGATAGATATATCTTAACTAATGATGGTGTTATTCAGTTATGGATTTAAAATCAGTTAACTTTATTATAATATCCATCTCTTCGGTCAAAAATATAAACAATGAACAGCTGTTTTTTTTCAAATATTACTTTTGTAAAATGAAAATTTTAAAAAAACATTAAAAGAAACAGTAAAACCAAGTAACGTTACTGATTATTGAAAAACACAAAACATGTATTAAACTAGGTTTAACCGAAGAATGTAGATTAACTTCATGTGAAAAACCCGCTCTTAGTTAGCCAATAACAATTAAACTTAGGTAATAATTAATATAACTGTTTACACAAAACATAGTGCAAACTAGGTTTTTAACGCAAAATGTAGATTATCTTTAATAGAAAAATCTCGCACCTGATCATCTCCCTATTTTCAAAATCCATATAATTTACCTACTAATGTTTGCTAAATTATCTTATTTATCTAAATGTAAAAGTTCAAAATTATAGATTCCAAATTTATTCTTTAAAGTTACGCTTTCATATCGAGCCTTAAACTTTTGCAGGAGGGGTCGGTTTAATTACCAAAACCAAGAAAACTAAACCGAAAATTTTCAAACAATTCCGATCCGATTTTTATAACAATTTTGCGATTTGAGAACATATGTCTCAGTCATAGAAAACTAAAATTTTATAACAAAAAAATATTACGTTAGAGACTAGAATAGATTAATCTATAGACTAGACTAGAAATTTACAGAAAAATAATAAGAATAATTTTCATTGACCCGATTCCCATGGTAATATGTAATTGTGTTTGCCACCTATAGCATAGAATACTTTGGTCCAGTTATAGCTCTTGTTGTTATACCATTTGTGATCGTACAAATTTCTTCTTAATCCCATTGGTCAAGCCATTATGTGGCACTAATATATGAGTAGATGTTCTCCAAATTACTTTTGGACAGACATGTATTGTCCGTGACTTCAACAAAAGGACAGGACAGAAATCATTTGAAAGGAAAGTTAGAACTTCTATAAGGTTTCTAAGGTGCAACCTGTTTTTTGTTTAAAGCAGATAGTGTCCTTTTCGTTTAATTATGAGCTAAACCTGGTGGGTCCGTTAAGCTTATTGAGTAGGAAAAGAAGAATGACAATTTCAGAGAATTTCACTATACAAAGCTTAAAGTGGTGGCCGCCTTAGCCAGGAAATATAAATATATTATGTCCTATTATTTCTATGAGGAACAATGGGCCACGACGAATTGGTTCCATTCAGATCTATTGGATTCTCTTCGTTTTATATCCTCCAGCTAAGAACGCATGAAGATATCTCAATATCAAGTCTCCATGTATGCAACGGGCGTCTTCTTATCCGTGTGTTACCCTGTGGTGTCCAGTCGATGGCTGCTTTTGCAGTGTCTCCGGGGGATCTACATAGCGTATGACCTAACCATTTCCATTTGCGATTAGTATTTCTGTTTTATAGGTCTTTTTCTGTCTATTATATGAACAATATAAAAAAGTACTTTTCTACTACCATTTTAAATTGATAAAAACTCTCAAAAAAGTAGCTTTGTTATGATTATTTACATAAAAATTCCCGTAAAATTAAATATTTAGTACAATTTTTGTATAATTTTAAATAGTACTTTTCTACTACTTTTTTTAAACAGTTAAAATTTAAAAAAAATAGCTTTAATAACTTTATTTAAATGAAAATTATAAAAAAAGAAGTATTTTGATGAGTTTTATTTTAAATAAAAAAGGTACTTTTTTACTACTATTTGTAAAATTTAAAATTTTTAGAAAATTACACCATTTATTACTTTTAAATAAGTAAATTAATTAAAAAACAATAATTCTTTTAAATTTATGCATTATTAAAAAAGTACTTTTCTACTACTTTTTATAAAATTTAAATTTTTTTTAGAAAATTTCACCAATAATATATTTGAATAGGTTAAAATAATGATAAATTTAATATATTGATCAATTTATGCATAATTAAAAAAAGTACTTTTATACTACTTTTTTCAAAAACTTAAAATTTTTGCAATAGTTTGTTTTTATAATATTATTTGAAAGAAAATTTAAGCAAATTATAATATTTTTTGGAATTTTTCATTAATTTTAAAAAGTACTTTTCTACTACTTTTTTTTAATTTGTGTAAAATTTTACTGAATGTTGCATTTTTAGCCTAATTAAAAAAAGTAAATATAAAACAGTATATTTTTCGCAATTTTTCGCTAATTTAAAAAAGTACTTTTCTACTATTTTTTTAAAATTACTAAAATTTTCGCCATTTTTTACGTTTTCTTTATATTTACAATCATACAATTTAATTATTTGTCTATTATATGCATAATATAAAAAAGTACTTTTCTACTACTTTTTTTTAAATTTTTAACAAATTTTAAAAAAGTTGCTTTGTTATGATTATTTGCATAAAAATTTAGGTAAAATATGATATTTAATTTGTATAATTTTTAAAAAGTATTTTTCTACTACTTTTTTTTAAGTTGTTAAAATTTTTAAAAATTAGTTTTAATAACTTTATTTGAATAAAACTTATTAGAAAAAGTAATATTTTGTTGAGTTTTCTCTTAAATAAAAAAGTACTTTTCTACTACTATTTGTAAAATTTATTTTTTTTACAAAATTACATCATTAAAATATTTTAATAGGTAAATGAATTAAAAATAATCAATATTTTCTTAAATTTATGCATAATTTAAAAAAGTACTTTTCTACTACTTTTTTCAAAATCTTAAAATTTTTGCAAAATTTTATTTTGGTAAGAAAATTTAAGAAAAATATAATATTTTTTTGCAATTTTTCGCTAATTTAAAAAAGTACTTTTCTACTACTTTTTTAAAATTATTTAAGTTTTCGCCGCTTTTTTACGTTTTCTTTATATTTACAATCATACAATTTTCTTATTTGTCTATTATATGCATAATATAAAAAAGTACTTTTCTACTACTTTTTTTTAAATTTTTAACAAATTTTAAAAAAGTTGCTTTGTTATGATTATTTACATAAAAATTTAGGTAAAATATAATATTTAAAGCAATATTTGTATAATTTTTTAAAAAGTACTTTTTTACTACTTTTTAAAATGTTAAATTTTTAAAAAAATGATATTTTTTTTCGTTTATTTCTATTAATATCGGAAAATTGTTTGAGAATTTATAGATTTGTTTTCCTTTATTTGAAATTCCCCCACAGTGCATTTCTGCTTAAAAAATCAAGCATGAAAACAAACGAATATTGAATTGAACTCTTTTTTTTTGTCTTGAACTCAAGTAATATTTTTTTTAATTTAAAATTTCTCAATTATTTCAGTTACTACAATTGTCTTGCAATCACATCTAACAAAACTATCATAATTGTTATATTTAAAATAATTTCGATTGCGTTTTATGATTACATTTATACATTTGCTTCCATCATAACCAAATGAATTGTGAAATGCATTTTTATACTTCTTTGCCAACACAATATGAAGCATTTAAAAGCGTTTTATAAATGAACTAAATTAGATGTATAGAAACGCAATAACGAAAAAAAAACACAAACAAATAAAGCTTACAAAATACTAAGTAAAATGAAAACGAAAACTAAAAAAAAAACACAAACATGAAATATCCTAAAATAGCTGCAAATTAAACATTATATAAAGCGAAAAGCAATCATTATTGGAACGGGGTAAAAATTGATTTCTTACCTTTTCCTTGAACTGATAGAAACGACCATGTTTTTTACGTTTTTCCGCATAACGTACAGTTTCCTGTTCGAATTCATCGGAAAAACCTAAACCGGTATTCATCATTTCCAAACGTTCGTCTATAAATTGACGAAATATTTGCAATTCCATCATTTTACGTAGGAAAGGTCTTAAATGTGAAGGCCGTGAGTCGATAAATTTATCGCTATTAAATGTTTTGCCTGTATCACGGAATTCAACAGCATCTCGATAACCACCAATAAGTTGTACCAAAACGCCCAGAAATATTTTGGAAACACGATCGCCCATATGTTCACTGGTGCGATTTAATTCTTTTTTTAAATGCGCAACAATTTCGGGAGGCATAGAATGGACATCATCAAAGGGACTTTCGAAAGTATTTCTATCACAGTTTAAAATCACAACATCGCCTAATTCTTCAGGCATCATCTTTAAAATGAAAAATTGAAAATTAGCAATAGAAAAAACACACATACAAATTCCTAGTAAAAAACTCATACCGTATCTAATACCATTGTAGGTACACCTATTAAATAAGGCATGGGAGCACTTAGATAATCTTTTAGCTTCATGGGCATCATTGGTATAAATATATGCTGCCATACCATGGGATAAAGAAATGCATTGGCCGCCTGTATGCAAGATGATAAACGATCTAAACGTTTCGAGGTAAAAATAATACGTCGCTCTGCTAACATGGCCGCAAATACGGCAATCATATTCTTTGGATAAACAAAATTATAATATAAATTCAAATTATGCTAAAAAGAAAGAAAAAAACATAAAAAATATCAATTTCAATTTAATTCTTTAAAAAAAAAAATTTTGTATATTTTCTCTTACATTCTCTGGTATACTGGGCAACTGAAACTGTTTAGGACGTTCAAATATGAATTGCTAATAGAATAAATTAAAAAATATTATTTAAATATTTGCTTAAACGATTAAATTTCCATTCTCTTACACTTTGTCCTTGACTATATACCAATAACAACTGACTGCCCACATCTGGTACACCACTATTATAAGCCTCGGTTAAAAATTGATGAAAGTCTTTTATATCAGTCCTTCTTAGCTCAGCAAGTACAGATAATAGTTTTAAAAATGTATCATGCCATGGCAAGAGTGTGATAATGACCATTGTAGTGCCAGCTTTGGGATCGTGTCGACAAAATCCAAAACGCCATTTTGAATCGTCAGTGGTTAGTACAAAAGAATATAATTGTACGGAATCACTGTAATGAAAATTTTAAATTGTTACTATGTAAATTTTTAAATAATAAGTTAGTTGATAAATTAAAAAAAAAAATAAAATCCGTTTTTATCATGCCCAATTCTTACTCAATAAAATGTGCGGATTTTTCCGTTGCTATTAAGGCCAAAAACCTTTGGTAACAAAAAAATCCCAACTCGCAACAACTTGAAAACATCTGTCTCAATAAACTGTTCGGAATTTCATGTACTTAACTTTCAAAAGGTTTAAGTGTTAAGGTCCTATAATATATACCTAAATGAAATTCCGCAAAATGTGATTTCAAAGATTTTATCATTATTCACCTAAGTTATTGAAATTAAAAAAGAACCTACACAATATTTCCAAGAATTTCAAATTGGGGACTCTGCATTTACATATTTATTGCGTATAAATATGGAAATAGATAAATAGGTCGATAGATAGATACATAGATAGATAGATAAATAGATAGATAGATAGATAGATAGATAGATAGATAGATAGATAGATAGATAGATAGATAGATAGATAGATAGATAGATAGATAGATAGATAGATAGATAGATAGATAGATAGATAGATAGATAGATAGATAGATAGATAGATAGATATATAGATAGATAGATAGATAGATAGATAGATAGATAGATAGATAGATAGATAGATAGATAGATAGACATATTGGCAAAGATCATTCTTTTGAGTTTCATGCCAAAAGACTTTACTTTTAACGCAAAATCTGTGGACACAAAGACACTTTCTCCGTCCCTACTCAGCAACGGACTTATTCGAGATGAATATCCAAAGAGTAAACAACATTGGTTGTTGAGATTCAAATTTGTATTTCGTATTAAAAATAATTATAGTAAAGGGTATTTAAACAACTGGAATACTATGGATGTATTTTAATTATATGTAATAACAATATAGTGCGCAACACTCTACCAGCATCAAAAGTCAATTATGTTTAACTGTGTGCAGCATTTCCATGCTACAGTAAGCCCTCATTTAAAAATATAGAACTTATTAAAGATTTCCTTCTACTTTAAACTACTATTTCTAGTTGGAATGGCAAACTTTAAATGCATCAATATATTTTTCAATTTCTATTTTTACAAAATGTATAAAAGTTATCCTGCTTTTAAGTTTTTTTTTCTGTTTTATTAGTTACATAAATCAAGGTCTTACTGTAGTAAACATATACATATAAATCTTTGTGTAGCAATAAGTGTTGAACTTAATTATTGTATTAAGTAATTTATTAATTAAAACCACAATAGCATGAATACTTGCTGCTAAATGACAAATATAAAAAAACAACAATGAAAAAAATTATTTTCAATGTTTTTAAGCTAATTTTCCCTAGCCTTGAAAACAGTATTTCCAAACAAAAGTTTGTAAAATAAAAATTAGGTTAATGTAAAAATAAAAAAAATAAAATAAATTTGAAATATGACATATGCATTAATTAAGACATATTATTAATAAATTTTTAAAATTGAATGATAACGAAGAAGTAAAAAAAAATATTTTATAAAAATTGACTTATTTTACAAACGTATCACAATTTGTATGAAAATAGGTTCGATTTTTAGATATCCCGGAAAAATATATATACATGTTTAAAATTATTATTTATACAATTTAAAAAATGTCTCTAATTGCGTTTGAATTTCCATAACATTATCCTCGAAATACTTTCATTGTCGAACCTTTGACATTTAACTGTCAATCATAGCATGAGTTGGAACTTCTGTATTTGCTAGGTTAATGTTCGCATTTAAATATGGTTTGGAAATTGTTTACATTTAAAAATAAATACATAATCAACAAATTAAAATAATATTGATTTTTGTTTACTTATGTACTTCCTTTTGGCTCTTAATCAAGAATTTACTTTTCTATTTAAGTTGACTTCAATAATTCCCACACATACAGTTTACTAAGCGATTACATTTAACCTCAAAAATGGAATCAAACATGTAAGGAAATAAAGTTTGCCATATTCGACTGGTTGATGACCTACATTGATATAAACTAATGGGCTAATGATGTACAATCACCAAAAGTCTTTAATGAAATCTTTGTGAACTTGCAAATAGATAGATGGATAGATAAATAGATAGATAGATAGATAGATAGATAGATAGATAGATAGATAGATAGATAGATAGATAGATAGATAGATAGATAGATAGATAGATAGATAGATAGATAGATAGATAGATAGAAAGATAGAAGATAGATAGATAGATAGATAGATA
>NC_060954.1:43295196-43306159 GCF_022045245.1 Lucilia cuprina
TATAGTCTAGTCTATAGTCTAGTCTATAGTCTAGTCTATAGTCTAGTCTATAGTCTAGTCTATAGTCTAGTCTATAGTCTAGTCTATAGTCTAGTCTATAGTCTAGTCTATAGTCTAGTCTATAGTCTAGTCTATAGTCTAGTCTATAGTCTAGTCTATAGTCTAGTCTATAGTCTAGTCTATAGTCTAGTCTATAGTCTAGTCTATAGTCTAGTCTATAGTCTAGTCTATAGTCTAGTCTATAGTCTAGTCTATAGTCTAGTCTATAGTCTAGTCTATAGTCTAGTCTATAGTCTAGTCTATAGTCTAGTCTATAGTCTAGTCTATAGTCTAGTCTATAGTCTAGTCTATAGTCTAGTCTAGTCTATAGTCTAGTCTATAGTCTAGTCTATAGTCTAGTCTATAGTCTAGTCTATAGTCTAGTCTATAGTCTAGTCTATAGTCTAGTCTATAGTCTAGTCTATAGTCTAGTCTATAGTCTAGTCTATAGTCTAGTCTATAGTCTAGTCTATAGTCTAGTCTATAGTCTAGTCTATAGTCTAGTCTATAGTCTAGTCTATAGTCTAGTCTATAGTCTAGTCTATAGTCTAGTCTATAGTCTAGTCTATAGTCTAGTTTATAGTCTAGTCTATAGTCTAGTCTATAGTTTAGTCTATAGTCTAGTCTATAGTCTAGTCTATAGTCTAGTCTATAGTCTAGTCTATAGTCTAGTCTATAGTCTAGTCTATAGTCTAGTCTTTTATATAGGCTAGTGTGTAGTCCATTCTGTAGTCTAGTCTATATTTTAGTTTATACTCTAGCTTACTGTTCAGTCTATATTTTAGTTTATACTCTAGCTTACTGTTCAGTCTATAGTCTAGTCTAGAAGAAAAAAAAAACGGTTCATTCAAAAGAATATGCTATTTTTAAATAGTATAACAAATATTCTTATTGAAATATTTGTTTGTTTACACACTCATATCTTAATTTATTGGTTTTATCTATTTATTTAAAACTATTTTAAATTAATGTTCAAAAGATAACAAATTTGTATATACTTAATTAAGATAACAGTTTTATAACAATATATTCGAAACTCTTTAGATAAATATTTTTCCGAAATAGTTTTCTACATTAATATAGGATTGTTGGAATATGGGGCAAAAATTGCCTTAAGATTGACAAAAAAGGATCACTCTTCAAGGCGGAGTTCTTTTGCTGCTTCTAGAAATGTTACAAAATCTATACTCAGGAAATTGGGTTCTCTTAAATACAAAACGGATATTTATTGCAAATGACATAACGGTAGCAGTCGTGGTTATCTGAGAATTATACTGTTTAGAATACTCATTTTCGTACAGTAAGAAATTCATAATAGTAAACTACTCAGAGTTGTTACTTTGTAACTCGATTCGAATAAAAAACCGAAACAACTTTCCTGACTAACACTGATTGGAAGATTCTTAGGAATTACGTTCAGGAAACTGAGTTTCTGAACACTATAAAATAATTTAATTAGTTCCTATCAGTCCCAATTGTAGCCTAGGTGTGTTTCTTCGGGTTTGATGTAGTATACATGCTGCTATCAAACTAACCTAACTTTATTGCCTTTAACTCCTAATAACTCCTTTAATAACAACTGAGTCAACATTTTTAGCTTTTGCCCATACTTTTTATGGTTAAGCTATCAAAGAGATAAAATATATTTTAAATAGATATAAAAAACTTTGTATATAAGAAGGACGAAAATGGGCGTAATATTTCGACAGATAAGATTAATCGATTTAAACCGATAAATATATGAATCGTATTAGATTATCATGAACAATATTTTAAACTGCGTTTACCTGAACAATCAATATTGCCAAAACGTTAACACATTAAACTGTTTAATATGTCATCAAATTTTAACTATCTGATTTTAAACAACACTTTAGTTTTGCAATTAATTTTTATAGTATTTTTCGATGATTTCATGTTAAAAGTATTTTAAAATTGTTATATTAATTATAAATAATTAGAAAAACATTTAAACATTAATACACTGATAAAAAAATATATAATTGTTAAAAAATTAAAGAGATTTTTTAATTCCAGAGAATTTTTCTAGAGCGGGTTTTTGAGTTGGCAATCAACTGCCAAAAAATAATCAGTTTAGTTAATCTAAAAATAAATTGTTTCTGATTTTAATTCCCCGTTGATGTTTTCGAGTACAAGATTACACTTCATAGTGTTGCCATACAAAACAACAGAAAACCTCACTATTTGTAAATGTAATATGAAAACTAATAAAAATTTAAATTTAAAACAAAACAAGTTAGAAGTTATAGTCGGGCGAGACCGACCATATAATACCCTACACCTGTATAGGAATGAAATGTGATTTAGTTTTCATAGTAAAGCATTTAAGTTGAATTGTACCTTGCCTCAGATATACTAAAGCCATTTACTGTTTAATAAAACTGTGGATATTTAAGTAAAATTTTGATGGGGACTTTTTAGAGGGGCTAGGGTCAAATGAGACCCTATAATTATAAAGTTCATCAGGGTCATCAAGACTAGTATAGAACTTTGTTTTGCAGCTTTTTGTCGAGATACGAGTATATTATACATAATTATGAACTTAAAAGCCCTATTTGACGGGTTCAGTTCTATGGGGCCTAGGTGAAATAATGGACCGATGTTAACTATTTTTAATAGGCTTTGTCTACAGTACCATAAAAGCTATTGTGCCAAATTTCATTGAATTATCTTCAAAATTGCGACATGTAGTTTGATTACAAGCTTTACAAGTTCAATTCGGGGGTTCAGTAGTATGGGAGCTAGGTAAAATAATGGACCGATATTAATCATTTCCAATAGACTTCGTCTATGGTATAATAAAAGATCATGTGCCAAATTTCATTGAATTATCTCCAAAATTGCGACATGTAGTTTGATTACAATGTTTACAAGAACTATTCGGGGGTACAGTTGTATGGGGGCTAGGTGAAATAATGAACCGATCTTAACCATTTTTAATAGGGTTCGTCCTTGGAACAATAGAAGATCACGTACCAAATTTCATTAAATTATCTCCAAAATTTCGACATGTAGTTTGATTACAATGTTTACAAGAACAATTCAGGGTACAGTTGTATGGGTGCTAGGTGAAATAATGGACCGATCTTAACCATTTTCAATAGGGTTCGTCCTTGGAAAAATAGAAGATCACGTACGAAATTTCATTAAATTATCTTCAAAATTGCGGCCTGTAGTTTGATTACAAGGTTTACATGGACGAACAGACGCACGGACATAGCTAAATCGACTAGAAAATGATTCTGGTATACTTTAAGGTGGGTATAGGACCAATATTATTGTGCGTTCCAAACATCAGCACAAACCCAATATACCCTCCCCACTAAAGTGGTGTAGGGTATAAAAATATATATTGCGAAGTCCCTATAATTTATACTAATCGATAAATCAATCATTTTAATGTTTATTTTAGTAAAAATTCTATTATTTCTATCAGCTGTTTAGACTTTTGCATTTCTTGCTCAAGTTTAAACCACCTTCATTGGGCGCTTAAACTAGCAATAAACGACATTATATTAAGAACAAGTCAAAGTTATACGATATTTATATAAATTTTATACGATCATGCCACCTAATTAAAATTTATAATTTCTTTTTAATGAATAATCCTAAACTTTAAAATGTCAATTAAACGTTAGACAACTAAAACAAACTTTATTTGGTATATGAACACAACATAGTGTGTGTTTATATTTAATAAATTAAAAATTATAAACATATACATTTATGAAAATCTTTCCATATTAACAATAATAAAATTAATTTATTAAATTATAATTAATTATTGTTGGTTTTTTTTCACCACCTCCTCCAACTCTTGCCAGAGACATCAGCTAATTATAAAATCTAAAAAAAACTGACTTAATCATAATACATAGTTTGAAATTTAATGCTTCACTTAACTCTACAACCATATTAAAATTACATGCCCAGAGGTCTGTCTAATTACAATAACAATTTCTCAATAACGTTTTTTTTTATGCAAAAATATTTCATTAGTGAAAATAAACAAATCGACATACATTTAAACAATATTGTGTACGTTAAACTTTATACACAAACTGTGTATTTTTTTAAGAAGACAACATCAAAACAAAACAAAACAAAAACAACAAACTAAAATGAAAATTGAATAACACTTTGTCTGATTTTCAAATAACAACTTACGAGTAAAAAAGTTGTAGTAAGTAGTGATTACTCATTCACTTACTCACTGCATTCGAAACATGTTTAAGTTGTATACACCAGCAGTCAGCTAATTAGAAACCATAACTGTTAACAGTTAAAGAAAGTGAGGTTAGTTATAAGGTTGTATATATATATATACAATAAATCCGATGAAATACACTTAGGATTCTATTGGGTCTGTTGTGCTCTAGAAACCAATAACTTGAAGTTTAAGGTGATATGTGTCTGAATTCTGGGCAGTTTAATGCGCACCATGATCTCTGGCACTATAATTTAGAGAAAAAAATCGAGGAGTATTAACAAATCGACTTCTGATGTAGCCTCACGTATTATTGATACCTGTATAAGTAAGCAACCATGCAACTAATACTCTTCTTGGATCATAGAATTCTGTTTATTCATCGTTTTTGAATTCAAGCATTACATAAGTCAAAACGAAAGCAGAATTCACCGATCGTATCCTTAATGATCTTCCATCAATAACAAACTCGCAAAAAGAGTAGAAAAGAAATTCTCCAAAACTATCACGGCAACAACCGTACCCTTTATTCTTGCTCATCTGCAATCGTAGACCAAACTTACTTTTGCCGGAGTGAGAAATAATATAAAACGGATGCGATGATATTCGGAGTAGTAACCCAAGGCTATATCTGTAGTGGGACAAAGGAAAAATCAAAATGCAAGATATCTCAAAAATTGGTAAGTTACTTTTCACGATTCAGTTTAGATGATAAAGTTATCGTGATTAAATTTTAAGATCCGACCTCAAACAGTAATCACGTCAATTTTTCCGTCTTAAAAGGATGGCTAGTTCGCAAACTTAACAACCTTTGGGTCCCAAAGTTACCACGATCCTACACCGCAGCTAAAGTTGCAGAAGCCATTAACATTGATGAGGCAAACGTCTACACAAACACATCAAAAGTTTAAAGTGTGTAACTACACAGTGTATAACTACACAGTGTGTAACTACACAGTGTGTAACTACACAGTGTGTAACTACACAGTGTGTAACTACACAGTGTGTAACTACACAGTGTGTAACTTCCCAGTGTATAACTACACAGTGTGTAACTACACAGTGTGTAACTACACAGTGTGTAACTACACAGTGTGTAACTACACAGTGTGTAACTACACAGTGTGTAACTACACAGTGTGTAACTACACAGTGTGTAACTACACAGTGTGTAACTACACAGTGTGTAACTATACAGTGTGTAACTACATGCGTTGTACGCGGCAACGCGTTATAGGCATGTTGTGTATTTCCACCTTTAGCCTTGTGAAACGACACTTCGGAATCATCAACTCAAAAATATGTTATTATTTACAAATTATATGCATCGAAATTACAAGAAAAACCGATAATTAAACGTTGTTTCAGTTAAAAGATCAAAGTTCAAATCAAGGGAAAGATTAATGTTCAAATCAAGGAAAACCACATTCGTAAAGACAACATCTCACTTGGAGTTTGCTTAACCCCAATACATGACAAACACAGAAGAAGCACTGAGTAATTTGAAACAACAGATATTGGGATATAGTTAAAGCCTCATTGCCTACTGGTCTGCCATCGAAGTTTACCGAACATGTCTGTTTCTACTGTTGCCGATGCAGTAGAAGATATTCTATGGTTGTGGATGCTCTAGAAATTAATTGAAGTTTTTCGCATATTAAGCAACGGTACTACAATAATAGGCATTAGATAGATCAAGTACTTGGCAAAATGCTTTTACATGGACTGTCATCTGTTATTTGTATAATAAATGCCTGACATCTGTACGTGATTATAAAGTTTCAGCTCTTACTCACACCGAGATAGAGCTAAACTTTTGGACTGGGGAGTTTTCTGGTTTGTAACTTTTAGTAATGAGAGCCAATCTTTAGGTGAAAGATTAGGGATTAAATTAAAATTTATCCTTGAAAGTTGTTTTTTAGTACTCAGGGCGAGTTTTTCTGATAAAGATAATCTTCATTCTTTGGTTAAACCTGGTTTAATATATGTTTCGTGTTTTTCAGTTATCAGTAAAGTTACTTATTATCTTAGTTTAACTGAGTGTAATTAGGCAATTAAACTCAAGTTATAAGTGAGAAAACACAATTAACAAATACAATAAAACAATGATTTCGGAAGAACAAAAACTTAATATTTTAAGTAAATTGCAATTTTCTGATTTATTTTGTTTCATTAATTATTGTTTTAAATGTTTATATAACATTTTTCCAAAATTTTCCATTTTACAAAAGTACTGTTTGCAAAAAAACAGCTGTTCATTGTTTATGTTTTTGAGTGAAAACTTGGCAATACTAACAAAGTTAACTCTGCTTAAATCTAAAACTGAAAAACACAATCATCGGTTAAAGTCCGCCTAAATTTGTTCCGAGTTTAATCTAACAGCAAGTTAAGCCTAGCTTAACTGAGAAGTAAGAAATCCGCCCTCAGTTAGTTAATTTTGTTTGCTAGTTTTAGCGTCCAATAGAGGTGGTATAAACTTGAGCAAGAAATGCTAAAGTGTAAACAGCTGATGCAAAAAAATAATAAAAGTTTTACTAAAATAAACATTAAAATAATTGATTTATCGATTAGTATAAATTATAGGGACTTTACATTATATTTTTTTATTTTAAATATAAATTTTCATTTTATAGTTACAATTGTCTTCTTCTTTTTTATAAAATAAGCATTTTTTGATAACAAATAGTGACGTTTTCTGTTGTTTTGTATGGCAACACTGCAAAGTTTAATCTTGTACTCAAAAACTTCAAAGGGGATTAACTTAAGAATCAATTTATTTTTAGATTAACTAATATTAATTGACTTTTGATTGCCAACATAAAAACCAGCTCTAAGAAGTCCAACAACAGTTGAGTCCTAACTGTTACTTGAACAAAATTTTCTACTTAGTTAATCAAGGCTGTATATTTTTACTCATACATATATACGAGTATATTTGTTAACATATTAGGTTTCGTTTAAAGAGTTAAATTTACTAAATAACTTTGCAATATTTTCTGTTAGACATATTTGTATATATATTTTTTTGGATTTTGACCATTTTAAAGCCATGTATAAATTGTATATAAAAAAGTATATTTTCCAGTTGTTTTACCTTTTCTAATAGTTTTGTATTTCACACTTTTTTTTAAATTTTATCATCATTAGACACACTTTTACTATAAAATCATAACAAATGCAAAATTGTGTGTATTATTTTTATCAAATATTTTTATTTTTATTTCTTAAAATTTCATTTTTTTCATAATTTGTCCTCGAGCTAAACAATTGTAATATTTTATATATGCGCGTCATATATAAACTGTAAAACAGAGGCGTAATTAAAAAATTCTAATAAAAAGAGAGATGAGATATAAAAAAATATTTTTGTGTGAGGAAAAAGTTTCTATAGAACTTATTCCGAATAGATCTAATAACTAAGATAGATTAGCTCCTGACATGTTTTAAGTATTCTTAGTTGAAAGATTTTATTCTACTTTCTTCACCTATTTTATTTTCATTTTATTATCAACGCCTCTGTGTTCTATGTTAAATGTATTTATTTTATTATATGAATGTTTTTTCTTTCTTCGTCAATGGGCTGGCGGCTGCCTTGCCCAGTCATATTAAAAAAAAAAAAAATTATACATTAAAATATCGTTTTTTCACTTTTTGTTGTATTGTGTGCTCATTATCTTATTAAAAATATGTCTTGATTTGGCCTACAGTGTGACACTTCATTTGTGTTGTTTTTATTGTTCTTTTGAATTATATACAAGTAATATACACATACTTACATACTCTATATAAAAATTTTCGATTTTATTTATTTGGCAATATATTTTTTTCTTTTCAATAAATGAAATGACCAGATAACTATAGAAATAATGAAATAAATCAAAACAACTACTTCAACTGTTTTGATTTAGGTGTTAACAATTTATGCTTCACTTAATTAAATATTTTTGTTAATAGTCAATTTATTAAAAGTATTGAGTAATAGCTTTTGTATTTAACACGGAAGTAAATCAAAGTTGGAGGAAAAAATTCAACATTTTTTTCTTAGAATTTTTTACATGTATCATTTGATCTGTCTGTAAGTTATGCAGCTGTTATCATTTACTAGGATGTAAGTCAATCATTATAAATAAAATTATATTCATAATAGCCTTGTAAATTAAGTGTCAAGGTTATTTTACAAAAAAGATCTTAATGCATTAGCATTCTAAAAAATCAAACGTCTCCCTTATGGTTAAGAAGATTCTGGCTACATGATTAAGATTTTATATTTGATATATTGATCAGTAGATTTACTAGTCCCTGGACATGCCTATGGGCTAAAAAGTATTTCTACAAGAGTCTAAATTTATCTATCTACTGAACTAGAACTGTACTAACACTAAATTAGAACTGAACTAGAACTGAACTGAAACAGAACTAAAACTGAACTAGAACTGAACTCGACATGGACTACAACTGAACGAGGACTAGAACTGAACTAGAACTGAACTAGAATTGAACTAGAACTGAACTAAAACTGAACTAGAACTGAACTAGAACTAAACTATAACTGAACTAGAACTGAATAAGAACTAGAACTGAACTAGAACTAGAACTGAACTAGAATTCAACTAGAACTGAATTTGAACTCAACTAGAACTGAATTAAAACTAGAACTGAACTAGAACTAGAACTGAACTAGAACTGAACTAGAACTGAACTAGAACTGAACTAGAACTGAACTAGAACTGAACTAGAACTGAACTAGAACTGAACTAGAACTGAACTAGAACTGAACTAGAACTGAACTAGAACTGAACTAGAACTGAACTAGAACTGAACTAGAACTGAACTAGAACTGAACTAGAACTGAACTAGAACTGAACTAGAACTGAACTAGAACTGAACTAGAACTGAACTAGAACTGAACTAGAACTGAACTAAAACTAAACTAGAACTAAACTAGAACTAAACTAGAACTTAACTAGAACTCAACTAGAACTGAACTAGAACTAAACTAGAACTGAACTAGAAGTGAACTAGAACTGAACTAGACATGAACTAGAACTGAACCTGAACTGAACTAGAACTAGAACTGAACTAGAACTGAACTAGAACTGAACTGAACTAGAACTGAACTAGAACTGAACTAGAACTGAACTAGAACTGAACTAGAACTGAACTAGAACTGAACTAGAACTGAACTAGAACTGAACTAGAACTGAACTAGAACTGAACTAGAACTGAACTAGAACTGAACTAGAACTGAACTAGAACTGAACTAGAACTGAACTAGAACTAGAACTGAACGAGAACTGAACTAGAACTTAACTAGAATTGAACTAGAATTTAAATAGAACTGAACTAAAACTGAACTAGAACTAGAACTAAACTAGAATTGAACTAGCAGTGAACTAGAATTGAACTAGAACTGAACTAGAACTAAACTAAAACAGAACCAAAATTGAACTAGAACTGAACAAGATCTGGACTAAAACTGAACCAGAACTAATCTAGAACCGAACTGAAAATATTTATTAGTTAAAAATGAATAGACCTCTTATATGTTTTACTATTGCCATACATATTTAGCATATATTCTGCACTCCTGACATCAGCAATAGCAAATAAATTAACATTCTTATATATAAATAAAATATATTTAGCTTTTTTTTATCAGACAGCTAATGATCTAAACATTAATAAACAAATACTCTATAAATACACATCAATATGAGTAATGATAGTAAATAAAATATATATATTTTTTTAAATAAACAATCAATAAACAAATTTTGTAAACTTAATAGAGGGCATAAAAATTGTAAACTATAGAAGCTACTAATAATAAAATGAAAAACTTAATATATATTTGAGATACTTGAAAGCCAGAATAAATGACGTAAAACGCATAAACAAATAAACAATTTTTAAAGAAAAACAAAAAGATACATATAAAACGTTACAATCAATGTATGAATGAATGAATGAATGAATCATCAGATACAAATAAGTGTATAAAAACAAAAAACAAGAAAAAACCAAATAAAAATTTAATAGACCTTAAGAAAAAAAATATGTGTGTAAGAGTTATAAAGTTGATATCAAATTTAGTTGCGAAAAAAAAATAATAAACCCAAGATGTGCAGAAGGTCTTGGTAACTTGTTAATAGGAAAAATCAACAATAAACACTGAGACGGCTAAAGAGACAGACAGACAATAACCTGACTTGTTTAGTGGAAAAAATAAAAAGTAAAAGGAGGGAATTATAAACTTTGTATGTAAAAAAAATATACAGAAAATAACAATTCAGGTTTAGAAAACAAGATCTTTTGTTTTAATGGTTGTTTTTGTAGAGCAGAGTGCAACCAATTAAAAATATTCGGTTGTGTTATTTAAATGTTATATTCGGCTTAAAGTAGGTTTTAGTAATAATTTGTTTTGTAAAAATGAGTCATTCAATGGAACTGAAATAAAAATAAACTAGAATTGAACTAGAACTGAACTAGAACTGAACTAGATCTGAACTAGAACTGAACTAGAACTGAACTAGAACTGAACTAGAACTGAACTACAACTGAACTACAACTGAACTACAACTGAACTACAACTGAACTAGAACTGGACTAGAACTGGACTAGAACTGGACTAGAACTGAACTAGAACTGAACTAGAACTGAACTAGAACTGAACTAGAACTGAACTAGAACTGAACT
>NC_060954.1:43306259-43328984 GCF_022045245.1 Lucilia cuprina
GTTCTAGTTCTGTTCTAGTTCTGTTCTAGTTCTGTTCTAGTTCTGTTCTAGTTCTGTTGTAGTTCTGTTTTAGTTCTGTTCTAGTTCTGTTCTAGTTCTGTTCTAGTTTAGTTCTAGTTCTGTTCTAGTTTAGTTCCAGTATAATTCCAGTTCAGTTCTAGTTGAATGCTAGTTCAGCTTTTGTTCAGTTTTAGTGCAACTCTAATACATATATATCATGAAGTACTTACAGTTTTGTACATATACTGTTAGTCTAACTATTGACAGCTGTTTAAATTGTTTTCGCTTATTGACAGTTGGCATTTTGCACAAGTTTGTTTTGATTTTGAAATTCGTTAATTGTGGTTGTTTTTTTGTCATCTGCCGTGTCTCTTGAAAGAAAAAATTTTCTTTTTTGTTGTCTCGCGGAGAAATTAAATTAAATTTTTGTGTTTTGTTTAATTATTTAAAAACGAAAATAAAAAAATTATTTGTTTTAATAAATAACTTCATAAAAATATGAAAAGTGCAAACGTTTAAATATAAAACAAATACATATTAGAAAAAAATTAAAAAAAAGGTGGTGCAAAAATTTATACTTAAATTTTTTGTTTTAGCAATAAAAAAATCAGCTTATTATTGTTGTTTTTACATTGTTTAATTAAAAGATAATTAAAACGACAATAAATTACAAATTAAAGAAACAAATATAAAATCAACAATATGGATCATATAAAATTAGCAAAGGTAAGTAAGTTGTCTATCTGCCTTTTCGATTTGTCAGAGGTCTGAGTAATGTGCATTTGTTTCCATATTAAGTACTCATTTAGAAAGTATTTTAGTTGTTAAATAAATGTAATGGAATTTTAATTTAGTACAAGGACATTTTAACTATTCAAACGTGACAATATATCTACCATGGAAAATTATGTCTTCTTCTTTAGTGGCAATGGATGCTGTGTTGCAGTCAGTAGTTTAAGGCCGATTTCTTATATCTACAGGTGTTGTTATGGTATATTAATGATTTATACAATATTATGCATATATTGTATGTAGCTCTCAGGGAGAATACGTTTTGCGCAGGATTGCTATA
Organism: Lucilia cuprina; assembly: GCF_022045245.1. Lineage (NCBI taxonomy): Eukaryota > Metazoa > Arthropoda > Insecta > Diptera > Calliphoridae > Lucilia > Lucilia cuprina. Next base: position 43,307,332 of record NC_060954.1, read on the forward strand.
AAAAGGAAATTTTTTATAGTTTTACTATGTTTTACAGTAGTAATTTGAAGCTACACAAGAACTGAACTTAAACTGAAAAAAATTTAACTAGAATTGAACTAGAACTGAAATAGAACTAAACTTAAACTGTACTGAAACTGAACTAGAACTGAAATAGAACTAAACTTAAACTGTACTGAAACTGAACTAGAACTGAACTAGAACTGAACTAGGACTGAACTAGAACTGAACTAGAACTGAACTAGAACTAGAACTGAACTAGAACTGAACTAGAACTGAACTAGAACTGAACTAGAACTGAACTAGAACTGAACTAGAACTGAACTAGAACTGAACTAGAACTGAACTAGAACTGAACTAGAACTGAACTAGAACTGAACTAGAACTGAACTAGAACTGAACTAGAACTGAACTAGAACTGAACTAGAACTGAACTAGAACTGAACTAGTACTGAAGTAGAACTGAAATTGCACTGAACTCAAATTAAAACTAAACTTAAGTAAGAAGTGAACATGATAATATTTCAAAAATTTTAAAGTTCTAAAATAAATTTTCTATATTTTATCCAAAAACATGTCTATAAAATATATAAGAAAGGTCAATAAACCCGTCAACAAATTGATGAATAGGCTATTTAATAGACAAATCGTAACCGAAAATTATTTCAGTACTTTGAATCTATAAAAATATTTTACCAAATATTCTAGACAGGTTTAAATTGTTGGATGTCGTTGACTGATACCATTTTTTGTGTCATAAAACATTGCAATTAAAAGTGAAATCAAAAATTTTGTTTTCAAAGTTAATTTTTATCATTAACATAATAAATGCGCATTTTGGTTATAATTAAAATATAATCGGTCAAATTCGACTTTAATACAAGATATTTGTTTAGGCCACTCTGATATTCCAAAGATAATTAAATAGTCATCCTTGTGAAAATAAAGATTCAGATTTAAATTCAGCACTGTTGTCTTTGAAGTTAATCTGAAATATATCTAACGTTACTGAAAATATATCTAACGTTACTGAAAATATATCTAACGTTACTGAAAATGATCGATGATCATGGTAGTAGATTGTGGCACTTTAAGGAAGTGAGATCAGATATTGTATGTTAAAGAGTTTCCTTTAAAAGACATTTTTATCCTGAAGTAGTTTAAAATTTATCCTACATTCAAACTAAAGAACTGTAAAAAAAGTGCTGTGGTACAAGACCGCTGCTAAATAGTGAACGATGACAACTTTCGTCCTGCTATGAGATGCCCTGAAACAAAGCTATTGAATGGCGGGCAAATTTTGTTGTTTGAGGGATGGATATAGTGGTGTTTCTAAACATTTGTTACTAGTGATGATAATCAAATTATTACCTCCAACTGGTGAATGGGAACTTCGATAAGATTAGTGATATATTCTATTACTTAAATTTCTTAAACATCAGCCATCATTAGAAGGTACCATCAGAACCAAGAAGTTTAGAAGGTCTTGATTTAAATATAAAGTTTTTAACTTTAGCACTAGTCAAAGTAAAGATCATAGAGAATCATTTTAGATTATTGTATTATAGCTTATTTGTCCTGGATCCGAACATTTTTAATTTAACCCAGTAGGTCGACAAAGACTCAATGCATCTAACCTGGTTGGCTCTATTTCGACACGGATGTACTCTTTGTAAATGAGAGTGAAGTCATTTTAGTGTCCCCTTTGTAAGCGAAAAGGTGGATACTTAAAAAAACAAACTTAAGCGATTCCCGTTCGTAATCTAAGGCATGACGATTGACTTCTCAAAGCACAAGAACGTGTTAAATAGCAAAACACTCTGTGGCTAGGGTTAACCCTAAATCCGTTAAATAGACAGTTTGGATTGTCTGACCGAACTGCTAACACTGTATATAGTCCAAAAAAGGGTCTTCAAATTAATAAACACAACAGTCTATAGACTTGATAATATAATAGACCATAATCTTAATTATAGAATAGGTTATAGTCTTGACTATCCATAGTCCATAGTCTTGCTTATAGAACAGCCTATAGTATTGACTATAGAACAATCTATAGTCTATAGTCTTGCATATAGAACTGTCTATAGTCTTGACTCTAGTCTGTATTCTTGACTCTAGTCTAGAGTCTTGACTCTAGCCTGTAGTCTTATCTCTAGTCTATAGTCTTGACTCTAGTCTATAGTCTTGACTCCAGTCTGTAGTCTTGACTATAGTCTATAGTCTTGACTATAGTCTATAGTCTTGACTATAGGTTATAGTCTTGACTATAGGTTATAGTCTGTAGTCTTGACTATAGTCTATAGTCTTGACTATAGTCTATAGTCCTGACTATAGTCTATAGTCTAAAGTCTTGACTATAGTCTATAGTCTTGACTATAGTCTAAAGTCTTGACTATAGTCTTGACTATAGTCTATAGTCTTGACTATAGTCTATAGTCTTAACTATAGTCTATAGTCTTGACTATAGTCTATAGTGTTGACTATAGTCTTGTCTAGAGTCTTGACTCTAGTCTAGAGTCTTGACTATAGTCTAGAGTCTTGACTCTAGTCTAGAGTCTTGACTATAGTCTAGAGTCTTGACTCTAGTGTATAGTCTTGACTATAGTCTAGAGTCATGACTCTAGTGTATAGTCTTGACTATAGTCTAGAGTCTTGACTCTAGTGTATAGTCTTGACTCTAGTGTATAGTCTTGACTATAGTCTAGAGTCTTGACTATAATCTATAGTCTGGACTATAGTCTAAAGTCTTGACTATAGTCTATAGTCTTGACTATAGTCTAGAGTCTTGACTATAGTCTATAGTCTTGACTATAGTCTAGAGTCTTGACTATAGTCGATAATATTGACTATAGTCTATAGTATTGACTATAGTCTATAGTCTTGACCATATTCTATGGTCTTGACTATAGTCTATAGTCTTGACTATAGTCTATAGTCTTGACTATAGTCTATAGCCTTGACTATAGTCTATAGTCTTGACTATAGAACAGTCTTTAGTTTTCTCTATAGAACCGCTTTTAGTCTTGTCTATAGAACAGTTTTTAGTCTTGTCTATAGAACAGTCTATAGTCTAGTGACTAGAGTCAAGACTATAGTCTTGACTTTGGTACAGTCACCAAAGTCAAGACTTTAGACTGTTCTGTAGTCAAGACTATAGAACAGTCTATATACTTGACTCTAGTCAATAGTCTTGACTCTAGTCAATAGTCTTGACTCTAGTCAATAGTCTTGACTATAGTCTATAGTCTTACCTATAGAACAGTCAATAGTCTTGACTCTAGTCTATAGTCTTGACTATAGAACAGTCTATATTCTTGACTATAGAACAGTCTATAGTCTTGTCTTTAGAACAGTCTATAGTCTTGACTTTAGAAGAATAATCTATAGTCTCAATTGTGGAATAGTCTCCTTCCTATAAATTAAAATAAAAAATTTATATTAATTTCAAGTTCAATACTAAACTCTGTGTCTCTTAAATCTTTAAAAGAGAAAATTTCCCTTAATTACAAAAACAAAAATTTCCTTTTATATATATATATTATGTTAAGCAAAACCTTAGACACTTAAATAAACAATGAGATACAAATGAAAACACTAAGTTTCTAGTTGAACCTCGGACAAGACGGTTTTACATACAACGGAAAATCGTGCACGGAAAGTTTTGTATACTACAGGAATTATTTTGTGTGTTTTTTGTTTCTACAGCAACTTTTTTCTATCCTTTTAAGCAACAAACACGAAATGAAAAGGATAGCAATATATTTTTGAAAAACATACACTTTTAAACTTGTGAACGACGTCATAACCTAGAGACATCATTTTTGTTGCTGTTACTTCCTTGTTGTTGTTTTTGCTCTGGTTCAATATCAATGTAAAGATAAAGTGGAGTTTGAGAGCGAGTTGTTGGGTCCATGTGTGAGGGAGTGAAATTTTCATATTGTTAAAGATATAAAGTGAAAGTGTTTTTTTGTGTATATTTGTGGATGATGATGATTGTCTAAGGTGTTGCTAAATAATTTCAAATTCTGTATTTAATGTTAGACATAAAAGTGAAAAAATATAAAAAAAAACTTTAAGAAAAAAAGTACAAACGTTTTTCTTAATTCACGTGACCCTATTTTTTATTAGTATTGATGGCTTCTTCTACTACTTGAAATACATAAATTACTAAATCAATATTTACACCTTATTTGGTGATTGTGGTGTTGGTCAATAACTGTGAAAAGAACGTAAACCAAACCAAACCAAAACAAAACGTATTTGTTTTTATTTGATATATAATGGATTTTACAAAATTTATGAATAAATTTAATGAAATCGAGCGACAATTGTCGCCAACTTCTGCTTTACGCTTAAGTTTCGACAATATTTCACCCGAAACGGAAGAACCCGAAAATAAACGCCTTTGGGGTGTACCAGTACCACCGTTTGTTTCCGATAAAGTTGTTTCCTGGATTGAAGAGGAATTTACAGATCCACCTATATTTTTTAATGATTTTTTAGTATTGAAAAAAGTGAGTAAAATAAAAAGGAATTAAGAAAATTATCAAACGAAAACTAAATGTAGATATTAAGAAAAATATAATTTGTATTCGGATAGTTTCAAAATTCCTTTCAATTTTGACTAAAACTCTAATCGATAAATATTTACATTTCAACAACCTGAACGGTTTTTATCTTTAGAAAAATTTACACAGGATATAATAGGACAAGTCATCAAATTATACTGGATTTTTTTTTGGAAGGTTTTGCACCAGAAAAGCATACCAGAGACAGAATTTGTTTAGAACTTTAAGGCACTGATACCAATGTAGAACGTGGGCTGTAAGAGTATTCACTTAAGTTGCCTAAAAAGCAAGAAGAACGGAAACTAGAGGAAATGAACCTAACGAATGCAAAACATATACTGCAGGCTAAATTACAAACATTGGACTATAGAACAGTCTATAGCATTGACTATGGAACAGTCCATAGCCTTGACTATGGAACAGTCTATAGTCTTGACTATAGAACAGTCTATAGTCTTGACTATAGAACAGTCTATAGTCTTGACTATAGAACAGTCTATAGTCTTGACTATAGAACTGTCTATAGTCTTGACTATAGAACAGTCTATAGTCTTGACTATAGAAGAGTATATAGTCTTGACTATAGAACAGTATTGACTATATAACAGTCTATAGTCTTGACTATAGAAGAGTCTATAGTATTGACTACAGAACAATCTATAGTCTTGACTACAGAACAATCTATAGTCTTGACTATAGAACAGTCTATAGTCTTGACTATAGAACAGTCTATGGTTTTGACTATAGAACAGTCTATAGTCTTGACTATAGAACAGTCTATAGTCTTAACTATAGAACAGTCAACAGTCTTGACTATAGAACAGTCTATAGTCTTGACTATAGAACAGTCTATAGTCTTGACTATAGAACAGTCTATAGTCTTGACTATAGAACAGTCTATAGTCTTGACTATAGAACAGTCTATAGTATTGACTATAAAACAGTCTATAGTCTTGACTATAAAACAGTCTATAGTCTTGACTATAAAACAGTCTATAGTCTTGACTATAGAACAGTCTATAGTCTTGGCTATAGAACAGTCTATAGTCTTGACTATAGAAGAGTCTATAGTCTTGACTATAGAACAGACTATAGTCTTGACTATTGAACAGTCTATAGTCTTGGCTATAGAACATTCTATAGTCTTGACTATAGAACAGTCTATAGTCTTGACTATAGAACAGTCTATAGTCTTGACCATAAAACAGTCTATAGTCTTGACTATAGAACAGTCTATAGTCTTGACTATAGTCTTGACTATAGAACAGCTTACAGTCTTGACAATAGAAAATTCTATATTCTTGGCAATTTATAGCCTTGACTATTAAAAAATCTATAGTCTTAACTATTAAAAAATCTATAGTCTTAACTATAGAACAGTCTATAGTCTTAGTCTATAGAGCAGTCTATAGTCTTAACTATAGAACAATCTACAGTATTGACTGTAGAATAGTCTATAGTTTTGACTTTGGAGTAGTCTACAGTTTTGACTATAGAACAGTTTACAGTTTTACTTTAGAGTAGTCTACAGTCTTAACTATAGAATAGTCTACAGTCTTGACTATATTTAAGTCGATAGTCTTGACAATATTTAGTCAAGACTTTAGACTGAAATTCACCATAAAATGCTAGCGCATTAATCGACATATTAAGGGTCATAGATTACAAAACTCTTACAATAATTATATTTATTATTATTATTTTTTTCCTGACGAAAGTTCATTATCAGCAGCCTTTCTCTTTTATATTAAATCAATTAGTTAATTGCTAATTAAATACATAAGTAATTCATTAAACATTTCTTTTTTTTTTCAGGTTGAAAATGTTCGCATGATTGATCGTTATAATACGAAAAATCCAATTGTTGGTACTTTATATTTGACAGCAACACATTTAATATTTGTTGAACCGGACAGCAATAAAGAGACATGGGTAAGTCATAACTTACATAAATATTAACAAATTGTTGTTCTAGTTGTTCATGCATTTTTATTTAAAACAATTTTACAAACTTAATATTAAATCGATATAGTTTTTCTTTTACCACAACACAACGACACATAAGGAGATTTAAAACAATTGTATACAATAGAGTTCATTTACCTCTATTATGAATATAAATTGTTTGCAATTGTTTGAAAATATGTTTAGTGTTTCAGCCTAGAATGTGATTGTGTCACTATGTGTTTTATGCAAATTGTATTTTTTTGAAAACTTAAATTGTGGCTTTTAAAAGGGCCTAAAAAAGCTGTGTTATTCTATGAATGTGAATCGTGAAGAGTAGAGTGAGCATTTTCTTTATAATATTAAGTATATAGTTAATGTTTAAATTTTTAAATCAGTAATTATATAAATAAGCTTCACCTGATATTCTCAACAAATTGAAAATATTGTATTTTTATTTAACTATGATTGAGGGATAAACATCGAATAATTGCAAATCAGCCCTTCAGCTACGATAGAAACTATACAGGTTTTTCTCACTGGGACGGATACCGAATGATTGGACCTTAGAGTTTTTAAATGAACACACTAGACTAAATATGACATAGCATCAGGTCCACCATTACAGTTTAATAGTTTATGGTGATCCTTTTGAATTAGCCTACAGATCTTCGCCATGAACAAACGGCATTCCATCTACATCATAGTATCATCGATCAATCCAATGCTCTGCAGATCTTAAGTACGAAATATTTTATTCAAAGTACAAAAGCCTTCATGTTTAAAAGGCTTATATTTTAACGTTATTTGAACCATTTTTCGGATTAAAGTGCTTATCTATGTCCACTTACATACATCGCAATTTCGTTGATCAGTAGTCAAAATCATCTATTCGAATATGAATATGAATAATCGGATTTCTGCCTCGACAGGCAAGTGCTTGAGATGTAAAGATTGTAGTGTTAGTATGAAAGTTCTCGTAAATACGTCACAATGAATGTAGAGTTGTCCTCTGGCTCCTCTACTTTTTGCTATAGTTGAAAAATTTGCAAAAGAATAAGGAAGATTTGTATAGAAATTTTACCGTCAAATTGTATATATTTGTCTTTTTAAGCTTTAAAAGTTAAAGCATCAAAAAAAATTATAAACAGATTCAAATTTATAAACATTTTTTGTTTAATAAAAATTCGCTTTGATTTATTTGTCAGCTGTTTTTGAAACATTTCCCTAATAGCCAATTCGCCTTCAAGTGTTGGCACAATGTCATCATATAAAAAATATAACGAATTCGATTGGTATTCAAAATTCGCCGATGACACTACCTTATAAAATTAATATACCTTGGACCGAAACTCTCTGTGCTGCAAGCAAAAACGCAAAGATGGGGCTCTCCAGCATGATGGTTATAATCGAGACTTTACAGAATAGTAAAGAATGTCTTCTAAAAAAGTTTTATTGTTGAATTTTATTATTCTTTCGCTAGTAGTAATTTTCTGCTAAAGAGGTTACACATATTGAGACTTTATATGAGAAATACGATCAATTATAAACTGGTCCTCACAATATTTGGTAGAGAATATGTATATAAGGAGTGAGATCGAAAAATTCTTAACACACGTTTTTCATTACATTTTTCAACCAAAGTATTATTTGATTTTTTTTTTTTGATCAACCTTACCTTTGAAAAACATGTCAGTTATTATGTGTAATGTCAATTATATTAATTTTGTTGTTAATCTGATTAAAATGAGTGACCAGAAAAAAGTGCGTACTGAAATTATTAAATATTTTCAACTAAACCCAACTTGGTCTTACAAAAAGTTGGCCAAGCATACAAAGGTCTGCCGTCAAACTGTTTCCAATGTTATTAAACAGTACCGGGAGAACTTGTCAGTTTATAGAAAACCTGGTTCAAGTAGAAAGAATGGTCCACTCGATGTTTCTAAAGCCAAAAAATAGAACGCATTTTCAAAAGAGCTCCCAACACATCCGGTAGGAAAGCAGCTCGGTTAGCTCAGACTATTTGGTACGACTATTTGGTACGAAAAGTTAAAGCTAATGCAGGTTTAAAAACATACAAGGCTCAAAAAGTTCCTGACAGGAACGCTGCAAAAAATTTAGAGGCCAAAAACAGAGCACGGAAATTGAAGTCAAGTTTTATAAAAAAATATTCTTGCTGCATAATGGATGACGAAACGTATGTTCTGGCAGATTTTTCGCAACTTCCAGGTCAAAAGTTTTATGTTGTTGATGCTCGAGGGAATGTTGAAGAAAAGTTTAGGACCCAAAAGCAGACAAAATTTCCCAGAAAGTTCTTGGTATGGCAAGCAATATGCAGTTGCGGCAAAAGAAGCCAATCATTTGTTACAACGGGCTCTATAAATACCGAAATTTACATCAAGGAATGTTTACAAAAAAGGCTGCTTCCATTCATAAGACCTCATAATGTGTCCACTTATTTTTGGCCTGACTTGGCATCCTGTCACTATGGTAAACAAGCCCTTGAGTGGTACAAGAACAATAATGTGGTATTTGTACCAAGAGAGGCAAATCCTCCAAACTGCCCGGAGCTAAGGCCAGTGGAGAGATATTGGGCTCTTGTTAAAAGAGAATTGAAGAGTACAAAAAAGGTGTCCAAAAGTGTGGTAGATTTTAAACGGAGATGGACTACATGTTCGAGCAAAGTGACAGAAAGCACTATAAAAACGTTAATGGAAGGGTTTCCGAAAAGGGTTCAAAATTTCATCACTAGTGATTAAAACTATAAAAATATTTTTTTTGTAAATTGTAATAATAATTTGAATCAAATAAAAAAAATAAAGCTGTAAGTTTAGTGGTTTCTTTTTTATAAACATATATGTATGTTAAGAATTTTTCGATCTCACTCCTTATTTATGTCTAATCTGAAGGGGGCCATATAGGGGAGATAGGTTTAATGACTCTTACTTATGCAGTGCAGTTTTTGTTTGGACTAGGAAAATAGGTTGTAGGGGTGGGGATAGAGGGAGTAGAGTTTGTTAACATTTCATTTAAATATTTTTTCATTGAAATTAATAAGAACGTTTACAGCTGAAGAATAAATTTTCTCTGTGATGCGTCGTGCGGTCCACTGGGCAACCATAAATAGGTGTCTTCTTGATAAAAGTCGTGTGTTGCTAAAAAGAAATATGCTAGTATCGGGAATAAGTTTTCTAATTTCACAGCAACACACTTTATTGTAGTTTCGATAGAACAGTGAAATACACCCCACGTTGCGACGGTGCTTAAGTGAATCAATAGTCTTTAAAACTCCCGCCAATGTATAAGAGTTCTATACCATTTTCGGTCGGATAGAATTGCTAGAAGTCAATATATACAATTTTTATTTTTTTCATCTAAATGTAATTAAAAATTCATTTATTTTCATAAACATTGAAGTCAGACAAACTTTATTAGTATTTTCACAATCTGTAAAATCAATTTTTGCAACACCCTACAGACAAACACATGTATTTTATCTTCACACACAATCAGTAGCCATTTTAAATATATAGTAACTGTAAATAGCAGTTGTATTAGTTTTAGACGCCACATATATAATAACATTTGTCTAAGGATAACTAAATGACTCATAAACTACCGCCATTATATAATTTTAACCTTCAGTTAGTACATATTCCTAAGAAGTAAATTGTTTATGTTTTTATACTCGATATCAAACGATTTTGCTCTGTCTCTCTCTCTCTCTCTCTCTCTTAATCCCTATTGTATATCGTCGTCATCATCTACTTGTCGCCACCAACGCTACCGCGTAAGTTTTATGATGGTTAGTACATGCAATCTTTACTTTTTATAAATGTTTGTAACCAACACGTCCTCTGTGTAAAGTAACTCCATATAAAAGTCATTAAATGGTTTGTTTTATGTTTTTTTTTGTGGTTTGTTAAAAAAAAAACTTCTATTGGGGGCAATGTAACGAGAAATGCGTTTTATACAAAGTATTTATTACTTTAAAATGTAGTTTAAAATATACACATTTTATTAAATTTAAAATTGTAGTTTCGTTATTGATCGATTTTTACTATTCTAATTTTTTACTATTAATCCGTTTTTACTAGTCCTACGCAGACTAAAATCTTAATCATTTCCAACGTCGATGCATATATGACCAAATTGAGTGTCAGTTTGATGTCATAAACGTGTTTATTATGAGCTGAAAGGAGAAGGTGGTCGACTGGCCAAACAAATGATCTTTTACGATTTGGTCCCTTTATAAATTTTCATTTGGTTATATCGAAGGTTAAAGAAGACGTTAAACCTTTATTATAAAATCGACAGATTTAACTTTCAGATGATATAACTATTAAACTGTATTCGTGTTGCTAAACAATCTTGAAAAGATCTTAAAATTTATGACATTGTATCTCGATACCTCAATCGGATATAGAAATTTTGAGGCCAAATTCAGATTGGCCTGTACAATCCAAAAATGATTTACATTCTAAAGTTTTAAAATGTGATTTGCCTCAGATATATTTAAGCCCTTTATTGCTTAATAGAACTGTAGATATTTAAGTTAAATTTTGTAGGGGCTATATATTACAAAGTTCATTAGAGTCATTAAGTTTAGTATAGAACTTGGTTTTGCAGTTTTTTCTTGAGATACGAGTATATTAAACATAATTATGAACTTAAAAGCCCTATTCGGCGGGTTCAGTTGTATTATTAGTTTGAAGCGAACTTTGAAAAACGACTAATCATGAGACCGTACTAATACAGCATGACAACGATCTGCTTCCGCCTTAAAGTATAGATCTAAGGTTAGCTTAAGAAGGGTTATGCACCATATAAACAATGATGTATATCTACTCGCAGACCATTAGGTTCATTGTGATTCCCTTCATGAAATGAAGATTCAAAAACAGAAACACAAAGAACACTACAAAATCAACACAAGATAATAAGAAGATAAATAAAAGAGAATATTAAATAGAAAGACAGAATAGAGAGGGAGAGAGAAACCCTGTCCTCTTATAAAGCCCAGCCAAAAAAGTGACTAATTACCCCTACAAAACATAGTGGATTGCAAGAGTTCAGTCCCGCAATTTCCTCCAGTTCGTCGTAGAACCCTAGCCAGATCAGCCTGAGATTTTGGGACATTAGCTAAAAATGTACTCTATCGTTTCTACTTCCCCCTCATCCTCGTATAACCTGCAGTAGTCCGCTACACTGCTTTACCATTTACTGACCAAGTTTCTGACTGAATTCTTAGACTGCGTCTATGCAGTCCTACTAGTATCTTTAGTTTTGTTAGACATATAGGGCAGCTGCCAGAAAAGCAGCTCACTTGAGTCCATTAAGTTGGTCCTGTTGTGTTACTCTTGTCGTCGTAGGTCGTAGGAAGTGTGTTCTAATGTCACTCTCTGTTTTCAGAACTAAACTAACCGGTTACATTTGTAAAACAAAGGATATTCTTCAGACCTATCCCAGAAAGCTCTCCATGCCTGTCAAGAAGAGAGCATAAAAGTATATTGGTGGAACCCAAATCAAGTTTTGGCTATAGGGGCTTTGATATTTTGCAAACCAAGCTAATATTTCAGGACTGGTTGATGATATCGTATTTTAACAAATATCAACCTATTATAGTGACAAATGGGTGGTTTTACCATCCTTTATCTGTCCGAAACTAATCTAGCTCGTCCGCAACCTCGTTACCATGCAGGTTACAGTGCCCTGCCACAGGGTAACTGAAATCGGTTTAATTCGTACATATATTATCAGAAAGATGAATAAATAAACTCCCAAAACTTTTTAGGGCTTAGTATATAATTGATCTAAGCTTTTATATACATAGATGATCTTAATATGTCCGTCCTTAATATAAAAACATAATTTCTTGATAGCGACTTTTTAGACTTATTACGGAATTGATTAAAAAAGTTTGAAATTCGATAAATACAAATATATATCTAAAGAACTTCACGTACCGATTCTTCGCAATAACTGTTACATGTGATGCCAATAAGATTTATATAATAAGCCTATTAAAAGCGAAAAGAGTCAAGAGGATCAAGGTCCTTTCCCGTGAAAAATTGTTCCAAAGCATTTTGATCAATTAAGTTTTTAGTGTATTTAGTCCCCGGAAAAGAAAATATCTATATCCAGGCAAATCGGGAATTTCTAGCGAATTACTTTTATATTAAAGTCATTAAAACAATGTGGAACGTATTTTGTTCTTTCCTTGTAATTATCAAAACTACCTTCGTAAGTTTTAAATATTTAATGCGTGTGGAAATAATGCTGAAATCATAAAAACATACAACTTGTACAAAACCCATAACAGACATACATTTTATTTACCCACTCCAATAATTATGAAAGGCACATCAAAAGAATACTTTGTTGTGTGGTTGTCTTTTCCTTCTCCTTTTTAATATGGCTTATTTTCAACATGTTTTTCTCATACTACTACTTTATTTGGATTTTCTCCTTCCTACCGAGTTATATTTTTATTTCTTTATATTTATACATTAAGGTGGTTCGTTATCTTAAAGAATGAACGTGGTTGACTGTCTGTTACTTTTTGAAATTCGAACGGTATGATATTTTGTTTTCTTTTATATTTTTTTTTATAACTGCATGTAATAAACTATATTTGTTACGATTTTTTCCATTTAATTCTTAGGGGGACTTCAAGCCACTCCACCCTCAAATGAAAACTTGCCTTTCTTTTTTCTCAAAATGTTCAGATTAAGAATAAAGTTCTTCGTGAAATATTTGAAGATTCTTATTGTATTTGTTTCCTAGATTAAAGAATTTTTGTATTTAATTCATATGGGAGGTGCCATGCACTCCATTAAAAGTCCGTCCGTTGTTTTTTAAATGCTCATATGAATGTTGAAGTTTTTCATGTGAAATTTACAGATTCTAGCTCTAATAGTTTATCAGATATAGGATTTTTTTTATTTAATGATGGCCCCAATCCTCCAAGCCTGACGGCCTTATCTTACGGTGGTCTTTTTCATCCACTGGGTAGACTAGAGACGGTATACCATGCGCCACTGAATTCCTCAATGAAGAACACAGGTAGCAATTTTTGTACATGGATGGTCCGGTCCATGTACAAGCACTTTGTTGAAGTAATCGAGCTATCTAATCTCTTGCCATAGCAGCCCCATTGCGGAATGACAGGCAGCGTAGGATCAAATCCCTAATGCGAACCCCGACAAGGAAAAAGCAATTATTTGTCTAAACGGGGTGACAAGTCCCAACATTAGGTGAAATCAATCTTCCGGCAATGCGGAAGTGACCACCCTTATGATGTCATGAAAGACTGCATTATTCAATAATGTAATCTAATGACCCAATCCATTGCATTCCTTAAGCATACACCAGTGTCTCACTACGCGAACGGTAAGAGATACCGATCGGGTTTAGAAATCCAGCATATGCTGCTTTGTACACAGACCTGTTCGAAGAGAGAATTATCCAACCCATTTGATATAGGATATATAAGTCCTTAAACCAACATTCTCTCCAACTGACCAGCCAAGACATAGTCCTGCGGGCAACTGGCCATCCGTAGTGCCAGTTTATATGGTGCTCGGGTTAGTCCTCATGCCAAATCATTCTGAGACCAAGGATACATTTGACATTACCAGTTTATAATCCCGGCAGACTAGAGGTATTGAGGACTAGAGGTTCAGATGCAAAATTTGAAGAATTTGGTTCTATTATTTTCCCAGATAAACGAATTTTTGTATTTTATTCATATGGGAGGTGCCATGTGCCCCATTAAACGTTGTCCTATTGAAAGTCCGCCCGTTATTTTCTAAATGTTCACATGAATGTAAACATTATATGTGAATGAAATGTGAATAGTACTATTCTATTTAATTCTTATGTGGTCCCTAAGACCCCCTCCAATTAAACGTCCGCACTTTTTTCTCCAAAATGTTCAGATGAATAATAAAGTTTTTCGTGTTAAATTTTAAGAAACTAGTTCTATTTGTTTCCCAGATAAACGAATTTATTTAATTGATATAGCAGATGCCACGCCCCCTGCTGCTAGTCCGCCTACTTGGAGTTAGTAATTATATTGACACAAAAGTGGCTCGGCTTATTAGCTTTTTACTCACTACTTTTCAATGTAAGTTTTTTCTAGTTATTTAGATTACCAGCAACCTACCTTATTCATCGATTTCCATAAACTATGTACTAAACTTAACTTTATAAAAAAAAATCCAAATATGTTTGTTTGCTAAATTTGCGAAAATTTGTTTTCATATTTATGTGTTTGTTTACCAAACGTAATATTTTGTTATTGTTGTAGGGATATAGACTAGGGTGTTCGATTATTTAAAATTTCCCCATGAATTTGTATGCGAATAATGAACTGAATACTTGCCCACATCTAAAATAGACTATAATGAGATTTGTATGTTATGGGGAAAAAAGCATAATATTCATTTCTATTATAAATCTATATACATATCTTCAACACGTCTATGGGGCTTTCTTAAATAAGAATCAATAATGTTAAGTTTTTGCTTCAATGTAAACCCTAATTCCCACATTTAAGAATATAATGTTAAATATATTTATATACACAAAACGTAGCTACATATTTCTATAATAAATATTTATTTATATTATACAAATAAAATTAGACATAAAAAATATATTTAACTAATCGGAGATTATAATTTGCATACACGCAGAGAAAAAACATGATTGTGGATATTATGTTCTCAGAGTAATATATGGTTAAAATTATGATTGTAGTGTTAACATATTATAATTGTTGAAACAATTTTTAAATATCAAATAATGATTAAATTCAGTTGAAATATTTCATCATTATATATTTTTATTTATCATAATATTGTTATACATAATCATATTATGATCTAATGTTATCAAATTTCTAATTGCGATGAATTTGAAAATGTTTGTAGTAACTAAAATATTGTTTAAATCTAATTGATAACATGGTTATCATGTTTTAACGGTTAAAATTTTGATTGTATTCTTAACATATTATGTTTATTGAAACAATTTTAAAATATCATTAATGATTAAATACAATTGAAATATTTTATCATTATATTATTTTATTTATCGCAATATTGTTATACATGATTATATTATGATCCAATATTATGAAATTTATAATTGCGATAAACATTAAAATGTTTGCAGTAACTAAAATATTGTTTAAAACGCATTTAAATGACAATAATATGTCTTTGATAACTACATATGGTTACAGTAAACATAATATAGTTATAGTAACCATTTCGAAAGATATTTTTTCTCTGTGTGTAAACAAACTATAAGACGCGCAATTAAATGGCTATGTAAGTACAACAGTTGATAAACAAACACGAAGTTCCTGGTTCATATTCTCGCTAGCTCTTTAAGCATAAGCATTTTAAGCAGCTTAAGTTCAAAACTTTCAACTTTATAACACCCAAACCAGAATCAGGATCTGTATCAAAACAACTAAATATATAAATATGTAGTTTTTAGAATATAAACCTTTTGCCAGGTTTGTGCTTTGGTTGTAACAATAATTGACAATCTAGAATAATAGAATACCGACGCAAAAATGTGCCCCTGAAAATAAAAGTGCCAATTTAACTGTATGTAAGAATATGATGAAATCGATGCCGGAATACTACTGTTTCACTTACAAACTTTATTTCATTTCAACTACTATATGAAATGGAAAAACTTTGGGGTATAAAGGGGGGCACTTGATAGACCTCGATACCTTCTTGGCGTCTAACAAGATGCCCCTAAGCCATGCCTACTTTAACCCATAGTAGAGTGAAGATAATGCACTGTACCATGGCCATAGCGAAATTGAAAACTGATTCTATAATATAATGATTTCAGTAGAAGCCTTCATAATAAAAAGCTTCACTCTGCTTCAGCCCAATAGCCACTGAGAGTAGTAAACGTTACCATGTATTTCCTTTTACTTTAGTTATGAAGGAGCTAAATAAATCGTTTATATATATCCAAAACCGAATAGTTTCATTGAAGTAGTAATGACTTGGTGACCATTGAGGTCATCACAGTTAGATCAACAATTAAATAGACTCAAGGAATCCGCTTATGAAACGAATGCCCTTTGAACCTAATCGAATAATTCTTAGCTATGACAGCTCTTGCAGAAATCATTGGAAGATCATTTCAATCTACTAAAACAAATTTTTAATAAGTCCTAAAAGTGTTAGTCGGAGTATATCCATTTAGGTAGTGTTCTCTACCGGGTCACTGTAACAAGATCACAGATAAATTTACTAAACAGGATTTAGTTCTTGAGCTTCATAGTAGAGTATTTATTATTACCAGGGCAAGGATTTTCATGCACTAAAAAATTCAAAATATTTTGTTATTAAATCGAAATATGTTGATATTTCTTAAAAAAATTCTAAATATATAAATACAAAATTGTTTGTAAAAATATGAAATACAGAGAAAACAAATTGTTTATTTTAGAAAAATTAAAAAAATATGCGAAATATGCTATAAAAATGTTGGAAATATGCAATTTAAAACAAAATATGTAATTTATGCATTTATAATAAAATATGCAACAACAAATCGATGCCATTTTGTAGCAAACTCTTTGATTCGAAATGAAAACTAGTTAAAAGTTATTTCGAGTTACTGACTACAAACATGTATTTGCATAGAAATCCTTGCCCTGGTTATTACTTACAGGCCCTTTATAGTTTCTGTGAAAACGAACATTATCCACGATGAGCTGGATGTGACTTGGGCCACATTCAGGTCTTTGTTATTCAGTTAAGGGACCCTTCAATGACATTGTTTTTACATTTCACCTATTTTCCCTCTTATTCATATGTCTTCTTCCTAAATTTCTTGTTCTTTCAACTAAATACAATGGACCCTTTGGGTCTCTGAGTGGTGTACAATATTTTTAAAGTAAACTAAACCGTTTAAAATATAGAAAAAACTGCTGCTCCAAAATACAAATGTACTATTTTTAGCATGATAAATTCTAGATGTCGTTATGTTTTATAAGGGAAGGTATATAAGTTTTGAAACAACCACTCATTTGGTATTTTTATTTTAAGAATAAATTATTTGGAGGAAAAATTGCTTTTGTCAAAAATACACAGATGTGGGTAAATGGAAAAAAATGAACTCATTATTTTTCATCACCGACAGTAATTAACCCATAATTACGCTCTTATGAACAAAACAAATGAACAGTTCTCACGTAGACGTCATTAAAGTTTTGCATGAAAACACACAGTCGCACACACACTCAATGGAAATGCAACAACTTTGACATTTACTAACTATGAATGAGCTCTCGTAGCAACAATTAATCCTCTCTAAAAAACCACTTATATGTTGATTCTACCCTATTCTGATTTTGTCAAAGAATATACTTTCCTTATTTCTTTATATTCTATTGTTTTATAACAAATCAAAAACTAAACTTTTAGTTAAGTCCGTTATATTTATATTATTTAATATAAACTTGTATGTATTAATAAAAGTTCACATGCAAGCTATAACTGTCTGTCAGGCAGTCAGTCACTTGCGTTTATAACATGAACATTTTGTTTAGTTTCGATAAAAAGATATTTTTAATATATTTTTCATACGATTGATGTCATGTTGTTTATTGCATATCTACTTGATAAATTGCTTACAGCCAATGAACAAAACAACAATATGTCCTTAAAAATATTTGTACCAATAGTATGTATAAAAAATGTTTAGATACATACATATATACATATATTTTCTAAAGGATGAGTAGTATGTCAAGTGGAAAATCTTACATGAAAATACTATACAATAATGAAATGTGTTTGTGTGTGTAATAAATAATTGTAAAATTATTGAGATACAAGATTTATTTCCTTGTTTAAAAATAAAAAATGTCATTTTACTCAAATGATTATCGACTTTTTTAAAGTCATGACTACAGTCAGGACTATTCTAAAGTCAGGACTATAGACTATTCTATAAACAGGACTACAGACTATTCTATAGTCAATACTAAAGAACATTCTATAGTCAATACTATATAACATTCTATAGTCAACACTATAGAATATTCTAAAGTCAACACTATAGATAATTCTATAGTTAAGATTATAGACTATTCTATAATCTTGACTATAGACTATTCTATAGTCAACACTATAGACCATTCTATAGTCAAGTCTATAGAATTATTCTTTAGTGAAAACTATAGACTACTGTATAGTCAAGACTAAAGACTATTTTATAATCAAGACTATAGACTGTTCTATAGTGAAGATTATAGACTATTCTATAGTCAAGATTATAGACTATTCTATAATTAAGACTATGGACTGTTCTATAGTGAAGGCAATAGATTATTCTATAGTTAAGACTATAGACTATATAGTCTTGACTATTAAATATTCTATAATCAGGACTATAGACTATTCTATAGTCAAGACTGTGGACTATTCTATAGTCAAGACTGTAGACTATTCTCTGCTCAAGACTATAGACTATTCTATAGTCAAGACTATAGACTATTTAATAGTCAAGACTATAGACTATTCTACAGTCAAGACTATAGACTATTCTATAGTCAAGACTATAGACTATTCTATAGTCAAGACTATAGACTATTCTATAGTCAAGACCATAGACTATTGTATAGTCAATACTATAGACTATTTTATAGTCAAGCCTATAGACTATTCTATAGTCAAGACTATAGACTATTCTATAGTCAATACTATAGACTATTCTATAGACAAGACTATAGACTATTCTATAGTCAAGACTATAGACTATTCTATAGTCAAGACTATAGACTATTCTATAGTCAAGACCATAGACTATTGTATAGTCAATCCTATAGACTATTCTATAGTCAAGACTATAGACTATTCTATAGTCAATACTATAGACTATTCTATAGACAAGACTATATACTATTCTATAGTCAAGACTGTAGACTACTCTATAGTCAAGACTATAGACTATTCTATAGTCAAGACTATAGAGTATTCTATAATCAAGACGTCGTGACTATAGAATAATATATAGTCTTGACTATAAAATATTCTATAATCAGGACTATGTACTATTCTATAGTCACGACTATAGACTATTCTATAGTCAAGACTATAGACCATTCTATAGTCAAGACTATAGAACTATTGTATAGTCAAAACTATAGACTATTCTATAGTCAAGACTATAGACTATTCTATAGTCAAGACTATAGACTATTCTATAGTCAAGACTATAGACTATTCTACAGTCAAGACTATAGACTATTCTATAGTCAAGACTATAGACTATTCTATAGTCAAGACTATATACTATTCTATAGTCACGACTACAGACTATTCTATAGTCAAGACTATAGACTATTCTATAATCAAGACTATGGACTATTCTATAATCAAGACTATAGACTATTCTATAATCAAGACTATAGACTATTCTATAGTCCAGACTATAGACTATTTTATAGCTAAGACTATAGACTATTTTATAGTCAAAACAATAGACTATCCTATAGAACTATTCCTATAGACTATTCTAACT
Organism: Lucilia cuprina; assembly: GCF_022045245.1. NCBI lineage: Eukaryota > Metazoa > Arthropoda > Insecta > Diptera > Calliphoridae > Lucilia > Lucilia cuprina. The sequence continues at coordinate 43,327,416 of NC_060954.1, forward strand.
ATAGACTATACTATAGTCAAGACTATAGACTATTCTATAATCAAGACTATACACTATTCTATAGTCAAAACTATAGACTATACTATAGTCAAGACTATGGACTATACTGCAGTCAAGACTATAGTAGTCTATAGTCTCTGCCATAGAGTAGTCTATAGTACTTTAGTACTACGCTACAGTCAAGTCTATTCCATATTCTACATTCTAAACAGTTCTATAATCGAGGCTATATGCTTTATAATTACATAAAAAAATACATATTAAATAAACTATAGTTAGATAACTTTTTAAAAGTGTTCATATATATACACTTCATTATGGACAACTTAATAGGATAATTCTATTAAATCCATTGAGTTTAAATCTATTATAATTTTCTCACCACAAACGATATTCTTTCTATAAGTAGTGGTTTACTTTAAGAATGCAATATAACAGGAAATTAGGTTGATGATACGGAACTAAAAAATTCATTTTGAAAAACTTCAAAGAAATATTTTGCTTACGTAACAAGTGGGTATTTTATATATCAACTAAGAAAAAAAATAAACAATAAAGTGTGCTAGTTTGTTTTAAGTGTTAGAGTTTTTTTTTCTTTAATTTCCGCATGGCTCCAAGAACATACAAGTTTTTAGAAATAAAAACCCTGCTGAAAGCTTTTTTATATTTTGCCTCTACTACTTTAAACATGTTTTTTCCTGTATTTTTTGCATTTAAATTATTTGAGGCATAGTTTCGCTTACCACCAGCAATATAAACATTTATATTCATTCTTAGACATTCCCCCAAATAACAAATATAAACCTACATTTATGGAATTTTATGTTTTTAGCAATTACTTTGAATGAGCAGAATGTGACGTGTTGAAAAAAAGATATGTAAATGTTTGCTTATGTATACAGGGTGTTTAATAAGTTAAACTACATACATAAATATTTAAATAAAAATTAAACAATAAATCTATTATTGATCAATGATCATCAAATATGATTTTCTATTTAGAATTGAATTATCTGAATATATTTCCTGATATAAAACTTATATTGTAATACCCTGTATCATAAAATACAGTCACATATATATTTTATTATAATTAGTAGCAGAGTTTTCACAAATGCTAATAAACTGTGGTACTTAAAATGTTCATAAAATATTATTATTATGGTTAATTACAAGTGCATACAAAGTATGGTGAGAAATTGTCGTTAAAGGCTTTTAAAACACATTTGACAACACAGCTTTACATAAATATGAGACTATATTCTATAATGATAACTGTAAACTATTTTATAGTCAACACTATTGACTATTATATAGTACAGACTAGTATATAGTATAAACTATACTATAAACTATTTTATAGTCCAGACTATAAACTATTTTATAGTCCAGACTATAAATTATTCTATAGTCCAGACTATACATTATTCTATAGTCCAGACTATAAATTATTCTATAGTTCAGACTATAGATTATTCTATAGTCCAGACTATAGATTATTCTATAGTCCAGACTATAGATTATTCTATAGTCCAGACTATAGATTATTCTATAGTCCAGACTATAGAT
>NC_060954.1:43329084-43334844 GCF_022045245.1 Lucilia cuprina
ATAGTCCAGACTATAGACAGTTCTATAGTCCAGACTATAGACAGTTCTATAGTCCAGACTATAGACAGTTCTATAGTCCAGACTATAGACAGTTCTATAGTCCAGACTTGAGACAGTTCTATAGTCCAGACTTGAGACAGTTCTATAGTCCAGACTATAGACTATATTGTTCTAAAGTCAATAAAAGTATCTTAATTTCTTGTAGATTTTACTGCATATACATTTTCTATGGAATATATCTATATTTTGCATATATTTGTTTATGAGTCCAAAATATGCGTAAATATAATTGAAAATATTTAAAAATTTACATTTTATTTTTAATGTCAAAGAACACAATGTTCATCTGCAAATTGCTTTTTTTATGTAAATTTGAAATTACCAACGAAAAAGTTTTATTTTTTCGTAATTCATTATAAATTCTGTTTTATTTATAATTTTGTGTACACACACAAAACAGTGGCTGCAAATAGCATTTTAATGGCATCAATTCAAAAGGATTTCTTTTAATTAAATCATAAATTAAATACTATACCTGAAGTTTTTATGATTTATTTAGTAAATAATATGTTCATTTGTAAAAAGAGGGGTTTTGTTAAATATTATAGAAAAAACAACAATTACACAATGTCCAGCTGAACTTAAAAAAGGGCAAGGAAATAAAAATATGAAAAAAAATTCCAAAAATTTTTATTGAAAGTTTGATGCAACCTAGTTTTTTTTCATATTTATACTCTACACCACTATAGTGGGGACTATTTACGCGTTTGTGTTGAAATTTGTAATACCCAAAAATATTGGTCCTAGACCCACCTTACTAATCGGCTCAGAATCACTTTCTGAGTCGATTTAGCTTTGTCCGTCTGTCTGCGTGTCCATGTAAACCTTGTGCGCACGCTACAGGTCGCAATTTTCAAGATAAATTGATGAAATTTGGCACTTACACTTTTTCAAGGTTCAAGTACAAACGCTATTGAAAATGGTTGAAATCGGTCCATTATTTCTCCTAGCCCCCATACAACCGTACCCCCGTATTACAATTACGTTAAATGTTTTATAATGTCAACAAAAATCAGCAAACATTAGTTTTATAGAACAATAAATGATAATATTAATTTTTATAGTGATCGGGCCTCATTTGACTCTAGCCCCCATACAAACTCCCCTTCAGATAATGACATGTAGGTCAAAATTAACTTATAATTACTAATAAAACGATCAAAATCTACATAAATGACTTTGAAACAGACGTACATTCATTTACCAAAATTTATAAGGATAGGCCCATATTTACCCCTTCCCCCCTATAAGCCCACTTGAAGAAAATCTCTTTTTTGTCAACAATAAAAAATTTCACAATAAAACCTTTATATAAAAAAATCCACAATTTTAACATACTGACTGGTGTAGGGTATCATATGGTCGGCAATGTCCGACTTTAAATTCATACTTGTTAAAAAGTTAATTTATATAAAATACAATTTTTTTAATATGTTTTATAATTACATGTTTAACAACATGACGTATAAGCGATATTTAATTAATTAAAAATATCACATTACTCATACCACCAGGTGTAATAAATTGAAACGTGTAACTTGTATAATCTTCTTATAGCAATTCGCTATTGGCATTTTACAAAATGTCATCATAATTTAAACATATTTTCTTGGATTTTGTAGTTTATTTTTTCTTATTTTAAAATTAATGTAATTATTTTTAAACATCTTCCTTCTATTTGTTCAAAGTTCACAATTGTAAGTGCCTTTTTTGCAAGAAAACTTAACGAAATTTGAACTATACTGTAAAGTACTTCAAAACAACTTTATTTCAAACTATTTTTATCATTGTTGACCACATATTTTTTCAAGTATTTTTCTCTAGCTCAAGGCATAGTTTCATATTTTTATCATTTTCTTTAGTTTTTAGTTGTTTCAGCAAACTGTTTTCTATTGTTGACTTCTACTTATTTATGAGTTTATCACAACATTTGGACAATTTCCAAAGATTTGGGCAGCATTTTACAATATTGAATATAATAGCTGCAAGCAAAAAGAATGTAATCAATAAATCATAGTATGAGACATTAGAATACAAAAAAAAATAATAAATAAAAAGAAAGATAATGTATCTTTATGGATTTTTAAATTCTCTTTTCCAATAAGACTAAAACAAAATCTGTGGGTTTTAATTGTGCGTAAAGAAATAGATAAATCTGATAATATTACTATTATGTTTTCCTTCATTTTGTACCATTTCTTCTACATTTATTACTATAACTTAAATATTGGTAATGTTAAAGATTTTTCTTTTTTTTAATTTTAATCATCATACAACATAGTTCTATTTTACAAATTTACCCCTTACCAAAAAAAGAAAAAAAAACAAAATTAAAAAGTTCTAAAGCAATTAAACTGGAAAAACATTTTTTGGTTGAAATTTAATACAAAAAGAACTTGTTCACAATCACCCACTTTTTTCGCATAAATCGATAGTTGTATATTTTGAAAGTAATTATACTTACGTCATATAACCTTTAAGGATTATTTCGCATCAATGCACATTATTTCATTTACTACATATCGAACATTAAGTTTACACCTGTTATGGAATGCAACCTTTTCTACAAAATATACATTTTCGTATATTATACCATTCCCTAAAGAGAAATAGTTCGACTATATGCTAATAAAGCACATGTTCATTAAGTGATATTGAAATTACTAACAAGTGATTAAAAAAACTTAAACAAAGTATATGCATTCACTACAACTTATTGTACACAGACTAGGGGTTTTATTCATAACAATTTATCGCAGTTTTATAAGACAGGAACGTGAGCACCTGCCTTGACGGCCTTAACTCATGGTGGTCTTTTTCATCCACTGGGTAGACTTGAGGACGGTCTACCATCGCTCTTTTGTTCTTCAATGAAGAACGCAGGTGGCAATTTTTGTACATTGGTTCTGACCGGTCCATGCACATTTTTACTTTGTTGGAGTATTCGAGCTATCTAATCTCTTGACCATTGGATGTTGATTCGGCAACAGCACCTAGAGACGTAACCGGTAGACCGAAGGGACACACTGTGGTAATTCTGATATGAACAGAGTAAACTCTGAACATATCTGGACAAGGAAGGAAAATTCTAATTCTAGCACACATCTCATTTATACGACACATTCATAAGAGAAAAACATACGACACATTTATTATAGGTAGACGGGTGGGTGAGGCCCGCCGTACCCCACATTCATCCCGTACCATATACAATTATAACAACTCATTTCCAATGCTTAGTCCCACAGTCACTCAACTGTGGGATATCTGTTGTTTTCGGCAACAGATAGCATGCATCAGTCTTTTAACCGCCACTTACTCTCCCCGCGAATTTGGGTTTAAACCACAGCCACTACGTGGATCACGAAGGAACCTCAACAAACTGACCAGCCAGGACATAGTCCTGCGGGCAACTGGCCACCCGTAGTACCGGATTATGCGGTGCTCTGGTCTGATCTCTGGCAATCTATGCAAGGACTAAGTCAAGCAGTAGACTGTAACCAATTTTTCAGTCCCAGTCAGACTGGAGGTATTGGCCACCTCTTCATACCCCGCGATTGCAATAACACCAATGAATATTACCAGACGGAAATCTCGTCAAGGTAACATGCCCCCGAGGGGAAGGTTTATAAGACAATTTTCATATAAAATTTGTTCAATAAACCTTTGATAAATTGTTATGAATAAAGCAGTAAATGTGTGTGTGGTTCCACCATTCAGCCATTTTCATAAAACGACATAAACAGATGTAAAAGAACTATAATGTATTCTATAGTCCGAAAAATTGGTAATTCTATAGACCATACTTTAGACTATGCTATACTATAGACTCTGGTGTAGTCTGTAGAACATTGGTGGTGGTCATGATCATCCATTAAGCTCCAGCTAGTTGGTTATCCGCCTCGCTCTTTGAATTTGAATCCTCAGGGTAGCTTGAAGTACAGTGAGTACTGTTGATGGTACTGTGGTGTTTTTTTTTTAATTGACATCTTGTTAACTTTAGAAAGCACTGCTGAACTGCCTTCTGGCTTGGAGTTAGTGTATTCCTTCTTGATTTTATAATTTGACTCCTCAACATTACCACTACATGCTAATGATGCTTTAGGTACTGTCTGTTTTCATGTCATTGTGTTGACAACTGAGAATAAACCTAAGAAGAGCACCCCGTCTTCTAATACACAGTCGAAGTAAAGCCATACTTCACTCAAAGGTCCAGTCTGTTCTATAGTCCAGACTATTCTACAGTCCAGACTATTCCATAGTCCAGACTATTCTATCCAGACAATTCTATATTCCAGACTATAGACTATTCTATAGTCCAGACTTTAGACTATTCTATAGTCCAGACTTTAGACCATTCTAAAGTTCAGACTATAGACTATTCTATAGTCCAGACTATAGACTATTCTATAGACAAAACAAAAATTTTCTATAGTCCAGACTATAGACAATTCTATAGTGCAGACTATAGACTATTCTATAGGCCAGACTGTAGATTATTCTATAGTCCAGATTATAGACTATTCTATAGTACAGACTCTAGACTATTCTATAGTCCAGACTATATACTATTCTATAGTCCAGACACATCTATTATTCAGACTATATGCTATTCTACAATCCAGACTATAGACAATTACACAATCCAGAATATTCTGTATTCCAGGCCACCATCCTTAACTAAATGTTCCAATAATTAACCAATTTATTAAACTTGTTTTTGTTCTTAGAAATCATTATTATCGAATTGAAAATAAATAATGTTTTTGCCAAACAAATCTCCATATAATTTACATTTTTATTTTCTATATGATAAAAGAAATGGAAAATAAATTAACATTTTAAATTACCATTGATCATTCTGAAATACATACAAATGGCATATAATATTGGCATTTCATATAACTTTTTGTAGTTTTTTTTTTCTTTACACATTGTTAAATTGTCTGCTGTTACTTTGGTGAATTGAATTTTATAGCATTCTATGGTATCGCATTCCCAAGAGTACCCTAAGAAAGGTTGTGAAGGTACATTTGTATGCTTCATTTATTTTAACAAAAAGTGCTGTAAGATTATTTCAATATACATCTTTATCTATGTATATGTAATTGTTATAGTTAGCTATATAGAGAGTAATCAATTATTTATTTCTTTTTTTATTTTGTTCTTTTTATTAAATATTTTATTGTTAAATAATATTGAGAATTATATAGTTCTGACTGTGTACTATTCTATAGTCCATATCTTAGACTATTTGCAGTTTAGACAATAGACCATTCTGCAGTTTAAACTATAGACTATTATGTAGTTCAGACTATAAACTATTCTATAGTCCAGAATATACACTATTCAATAGTCCAGACTATAGACTATTCTATAATCCATACTATAGACCATTCTATAGTCTAGACTATAGACTATTCTATAGTCCAGACTATAGACTATTCTATAGTCCAGCCTATAGACTATTCTATAGTCCAGACTATAGACTATTCTATAGTCCAGCCTATAGACTATTCTATAGTCCAGACTCTAGACTATTCTATAGTCCAGACTATAGACTATTCTATAGTCCAGACTATACACTATAGACCAGACTATAGACTATTCTATAGTCCAGACTATAGAATATTCTATAGTCCAGACTATAGACTATTCTATAGTCCAGACTATAGACTATTCTATAGTCCAGACTATAGA
>NC_060954.1:43334944-43337209 GCF_022045245.1 Lucilia cuprina
TCTATCTATCTATCTATCTATCTATCTATCTATCTATCTATCTATCTATCTATCTATCTATCTATCTATCTATCTATCTATCTATCTATCTATCTATCTATCTCCATTTATAAAGTTGGATAGATGTAAGTTTTTCATATTTGTTTTTTTTAGTTCAATGATTTAATACTCTCTTTTATTCGGTTTTTTGTTGTTGCTTGAATTCAGCTGCTGTAAGTTTTGCATATTTTATTGTTTTTTTATTTAGTGCAATGATTTAAAATTCTGTTCTATTCCGTTTTGCAGTTGCTTGTTTTCAGCATGATTCAACTTACCCTGGGTCTCGTATCCACAACGTACATGTAGTCGGTATTTGGATTTGTTTTGCGTATAGCTTCAAGCATCTGTTCATCCTCTAAGCAACGTGCACTGAAACCTGACAATGGCTGACTACAACGACAAATGGAAGCCTGTGGAGAAACGGAAATGAAAATGGAAAACTTATTATATTTTACAACAAATAAAAAGAATTAAAACAAAAAGGCATAAAAAGCACAATAGTATTTAAATATTTTATAAGATTTATGTTTAGACAAAACGGAATTTCTTTGAAATAAATTTATGCATAACAAACGAATTAGGTTTTTAATTAAGTACACACATAAGAGACAAGCGTAATGCCTATTAAATGGTATTAAATAAATATCAACCACGTGAAGCACTTACCTTATTGGAATGTAAATACGTTAATGCTGGCAATCTGCCTTTGGAACGAAAACGTGAACTACCAATTAACATGGCTGTGTTAGCCTCCTGTGGTACATAGATTTGTCTGGGATACGTGTCACACAATTCATAATTCGTATTTAAATTGCACAATGTCCAGGTATCGTTCGGTACACGCATACGTTTAAATTCATTTTCCAATTTGAAATATTCCCAGCCCGCATTTTTTGGAAAATCATCTTTGGCGGGTTGATAATTAAAACAATACAACTTATTAATAGAAACTGTAATAAGAAATTATTAGTTAGACAAAATAGTGTTAAATATAGCTGAAATAGCAATATTTACCAGGTTGATAGAGCTTCAATAGTGAAGTGTAAACATCATGACATTCTGAGTCTTTAGGTATGACAAAAGTAACGGAAAGAAAGGTTTTACAACGTATCAATAATGGTGATCCTGTGGTGGTTAATGGTAACTTTTCAATATTTGCAATATGCATGTGTGGTATCTGAAAATTAAAAAAAAAAAAAAAAAATAAAAATTGAAATATTTTATTTGTTTATCATCTCAAATTAACATAATTTTTATAATAAATCTACACTTTAGCATAGTCTCTAGTCAGAACTAAAGATTATTTATAGCCAATTATATTGATTTTTCTATATAGTTTAGACTATAAACTATTCTATACTATTCTATATTCTAGTCTATAGTCTGGACTATAGAATAGTCTATTGTCTGGACTATATAGTCTGGACTATAGAATAGTATATAGTCTAGACTATATAATAGTCTATAGTCTGTACTATAGAAAAATCTATAGTCTGTACTATAGAATAGTCTATACTCTGTACTATAGAATAGTCTATACTCTGGACTATAGAATAGTATATAGTCTGGACTATAGAATAGTCTATAGTCTGGACTATAGAATAGTATATAGTTTGGACTATAGAATAGTCTATAGTCTGGACTATAGAACAGTCTATAGTCTGGACTATAGAATTGTCATTAGGCTAGACTATAGAATAGTCTATAGTCTGGACTACGGAATCGTCTACAGTGTGGACTATAGAATCGTCTACTATAGAATATTTTATAATCTGGACTATAAAATAGTCTATAATCTGGATTATAAAATAGTCTATAGTCTGGACTATAGAATGGTCTATAGTCAGGACTATAGCATAGTCTATAGTCTGGACTATAGAACAGTCTATAGTCTGGACTATAGAACAGTCTATAGTCTGGACTATAGAACAGTCTATAGTCTGGACTAAAGAATTGTCATTAGGTTAGACTATGGAAAGCTATATTTTCTGGACTATAGAATCGTCAACAGTCTGGACTATAGAATAGTCTATAATCTGGACTATAGAATAGTCTATAGTCTGGACTATAGAATAGTCTATAGTCAGGACTATAGCATATAGTCTGGACTATAGAATTGTCTATAGTCTGGACTATAGAATAGTCTATAATCTGGACTATAGAATAGTCTATAGTCTGGACTATAGAATAGTCTATAGTCTGGACTATAGAATAGTCTATAGTCTG
>NC_060954.1:43337309-43382309 GCF_022045245.1 Lucilia cuprina
GATAGATAGATAGATAGATAGATATATAGATAGATAGATAGATAGATAGATAGATAGATAGATAGATAGATAGATAGATAGATAGATAGATAGATAGATAGATAGATGCTATAAAATCAAGCAAATTTGTTGTTGGGTTTAGCAGCTCTTGTGGAAAATGTTTGACGTTCAAATAACTCTATATATAGTAAATAACTGCTCAAATTTGAATGCAATGATGTAGAACAATCCCTACACCCACATGTACTTTGGTTTTTGAAGAATCCTTTTAGTTGCATTACATTCTTAAAATTTATTTCTCTATTCTATTTGTCTTTACAAACATACATACATGTTTTAAAGCTTGTTTTAAACTTTATACAAAATGTTCATGCTTCTTCGCTTGATATTAAAAATATTTTCTTTTTGTTATTGTTTACATTTTTATTATTTTTCTTTTTGTAGATAAATGCTTTGGCTAATCGTGCTGCTGGCAAAGGTTATGAAAATGAGGCATTTTATGAAAATATTAAATTTCATTTTCTTGGTATTGAAAATATTCACACACAAAGAGCTAGTTTGCAAAAGTTAATTGAGGCATGCGAACAGAAAAGCCCAACAATGAGTGGATTTCTGAATGCTTTAGAATCTTCTGGTTGGCTTAAGCATATACGTTCTATTTTGGATACATCAAGGTAAATTATTTACAAATTTAAATACTTAGTTATAGAAATGTAATAAATTTCTATATTTAAAACAGTTTTATTTCGAATGTTGTTGACAAGGGTGTATCAGTGGTAGTACACTGTTCGGACGGTTGGGATCGTACCGCACAAGTATGTTCATTGGCTTCCTTAATGTTGGATCCCTATTATAGGACCATTAAGGGTTTTCAGGTAAGTTATTAATTAAATATTGGAAAATTTATAGATGTTTTCATTTTTCTTTCATCTTCAGGCTCTTATTGAAAAAGACTGGTTGGCTTTTGGTCATAAATTTAGTGATCGTTGTGGTCATGTACAGAATGATGCTCGTGAAGTCTCCCCTATTTTTACACAATTTCTCGATTGTACTTGGCAATTGATGTCGCAACGTACGGATGCTTTTGAATTTAATGAACGTTTTCTTTTAATTCTACACGATCATGTGCACTCCTGTCAGTATGGTACATTTGTGGGTAATTGTGAAAAGGATCGTTTAGATTTGAAATTGGCCGAAAGGACATTTTCTCTATGGGGCTATATGGCCAATCATATGAATGAGTATATTAATCCATTGTATAAACCCAATATTGATGAAACAATTAAAGCTAATTTGGCACCGCAGTGTATTAAGTGAGTGTCATCTTCAGAAATGTGTGTGTAAAGTGTGTTTGTTTGTGTGTAATTGTTTTTTTTTTCATTTAAGATTTTGGCGTGGCATGTATAGTCGCTTTGAAAGTGGTGTACATCCTCGAGAACCTTTAGGTGATTTGCTTTTAGCCAGCAAAGATCATACCACATCTTTAGAGGATCATGTACAGCATTTAACAAAGGTTGGTTTTGGTTTTTTTATTTCATTTTTATATGTTTAAATTCTAAACTAAGTTTATCATTTATAGCGTATTGCAAGTTTTAAAAATTATATTTCAAAATCTGCTAAAAAATTACAAGATGCTACTTCTACTAAGACAACAACCAAAGAACCTACCAATACCACAGATACTAATGATAATAAGTAAGTTTGCTTTTTATTGCTTCATTTTTGCTGTTTAAGTTTGTTACTAAATTTTGAATTGAATTTTTGAACCAATTAGTTTGTTGCGGAACGACCAAATCATATTTGGACTTTTTAGTTCTTTTTCCTAGAAAAGAACTATTGGCTACGGTCGAACTGTTACAACAACTTATTGATTTAGTAAATAGACTAGTCCATATACTAGTTAATAAACTAGTCATTAGACTAATCAATAGATAAGTTATTAAAGTAGACATTAGACTAATCAATAGCGAGTCTATTGACTCGCCGATTTAAGCTAGCCAATAGATTAGTTTATAGACTGGACAAGGCAAGATACTTGTTTAAACTAATCAACAGTATAATAGACTAGACTACAAACGTTTCTATAGTCTAGTCAATAGTCAAGAGATTATTCATTAGTCTAGACCATAACTACTCATTAGAATAGTAAATAAACCAGCTTTTAGACTAGTTATTAGACTAGTCATTAGACCAGTCATTATACTATTCTTTAGACCAGTCAATAGACTAGTCAATAGTCATAGTAATAAACTAGTTCATAGTTAATATACATACTACTCTAAAGTCTTATCAAAAATGCTAATCAATAAATAGTCTAAACAATAGTCTGGTCAATAAACTAGTCGATATTAGTTTACTTCTCATTAGATTAGTAAATATACTAGATCATATACTAGTTAATAAACTAATGAATAGATAGTCATTAGAGTAGCTGTTGGACTAGTCAATAGAATAGTCTTTATACTAGTTTAAAAATTAGATAAGATCCTCATCAACAGACAAGCCAACGTTCCCACGACAATTGGATCTTCGCTCCGGAACGACCCGAGTCATAATCGGCCAAAGATTGTCAACCCAGCGACAGTTGTATCAACCGAAAGTTTTTTCCCCAGGAAAGAACTATCGGCCTTAGTCGAGCTGTTACAACAACAACAGACAAGACAAGTTATTTTACTAGAATAGACTAAATACTAGGCTAGTAAATAGTCAGTAGACTATTCAATAGTTTAGACAATATATACTAGTGTGATGACTAGTCTATAGACTATACAAAATACTAGTCTATAGCCTCATCAAAGCCTAGTCAAAGGACTAGCCAATAGTCTGGTCAACAGTCCGATCATGTATAGTCTTGACAATAGACTAGTCAATAGTCTATTCATTGCGCTAATCAATAGACTACTAATCATTGTACTAGACAAAAAACTAATTCATAAACAACAGACAAGCCAATATATTTTAATAGAATAGACTATATACTAGGCTAGTAAATAGTCAGTAGACTAGTGTGATGACTAGTCAATAGACTATACAAAATACTAGTCAATAGTCTGGTCAACAGTCCGATCAATAGTCTTGACAATAGACTAGTCAATAGACTATTCATTACACTAATCAATAGGCTACTAATCATTGTACTAGACAAAAAACTAATTCATAAACTAGACAATATACTAGTCATTAGACTAGTGAAAAAACTAGTCAATACACTACTCAAAAGACTACTCCCAATAGACTAAAATTTGAATACGAAAATCGTAAATTTTTCTTAAAGTAAACGTTTTCTAATGCTAATTTAGATACAATTATGATAAAAAGATGAGTGAATTATCATCAGCCGATGATGATCATCCTTTAAAACCTGCCGGAGGAGTTGGAGAAACTGTTACTAGCAGCAGTGGAGGTGGTGGCATGTCATTTGCTAGTTTGTCGGTAAGTTAATTTGCATAACATTAAACATATAATAAAAATGAAAATAACAAACATTTTCTATCTCTCTCTCTCTCTCTCTCTCTCAGCTCTCCGATGAAGTCGATCCCAGCACCCTAAATGAGGAAATCAATTCAGTGGCCGTTGATTGGAAATCAATGCGCAATGTAACCGCTTGTTCTTGCTCCACACCATTCGATCAGTTTAGTAAGAAAACACATTGTTGGAAATGTGGTGATATATTCTGTGAACGTTGTATCGATAAGAGTATTGCATTGCCGGGACAGGATAGTGGCAAACCGGTGCCAGTATGTCGTACATGTTTTCGTTTGGTACAAAAGATTAGCCCATAAATTCATAATGAAACAAAAATTATTCGGTCAAACGGAATTCCTTTATCGCTTGTTTACTAAGCGCAAATCTGCTGTGTTAAATGTATGGGATGGATGAGACTAAAAATGAGTTTTGTTGGATGACTTATAGATGGATAATGGCTAATGCTTACAAAGAAAACTATATTACTAAAGAAAACATAATAGCGTGTCTCTACTCACTCTGTGTGTGTGTGTCGTCTGTGTGAATGTCTTAATCGAAAGATTATTGAAAAAATACAATTATTCCAAAATCAAAAAACAAAAACTTGTATGTCTGTAGTAAGCATGGATGTGTTTTCTTCTTTTATGTATAAAAAAACGTTAAAGGCTAAAAACAAAAAAAGCATCATAATTATTAAAATATGTATTAAAAACAATATAAAATTAAACAAATCACAAAAGAATTATATTAAAAAAAAACAAACATGCATTTCAATCTGAATTATTATGAAAATTAAAAAAAAATGTAGAAAAGAACATGTTCTTAGAAAAATTATTTACTAGACTTACCATATTTAGTTTTATTAAGTACATTTTTAAATATACCATCATACATACATATATTTTTAAACGTTTTGTTATTAATTTCTCTATATATTATATAACTTCTATAGAAACTTTGTGTATTTTATTTAATCTCATTAGTTTTTACAATAGAACAAAACAGTAAACTATATTATTTTGTAGCACAAATTATAATCTGAAAATGAAACAATTATACTTACATATATCCAAAAAAAACAGCCTCGTATTAATAAATAAAAAAAGAAATGTTATTATTAAAAGAAAAACTATGAAAAATGTGTTTGGTATGAAGCATAATGGGGGTGTAATGTATGTCTTTAGTAGTTAATTATTTGCAATTCAAAATAACTAAATTGTTCCACAACTAATTTTATTTTTATAATACATTTTCATTTTAAGAATTCATATTGTAATAATGCTTAATTACAATATGAAAAATCTTAAAATATAATCTAAATGCATTTGTACATAAATAATAAATCTTTTCACTAATGGATTACTCATATGTGAATATCGTTATATCTCGATAGATAGATAGATAGATAGATAGATAGATAGATAGATAGATAGATAGATAGATAGATAGATAGATAGATAGATAGAAAGATAGATAGATAGATAGATAGATAGATAGATAGATAGATAGATAGATAGATAGATAGATAGATAGATAGATAGATAGATAGATAGATAGATAGATAGATAGATAGATAGATAGATAGATAGATTAGTTATTAAGTTAGTCACTTATTCAATTCCCCTGCAAAAAATTGTTGATATGAATGTTGATATAACTTTATCACCATATAAATAAATGCTTAATAAAGTTATTAATGGTTTATTGTAGGAATTTTGTAAGGAAAGTGTAAGTGATTTAAATATTTATGAATATGGTGGTTAAATTTCAAAGGAAATCTGTAATACTGTACAAAAGTATAACAGTTTTGTAAAGATTTTAGGATAAGAAGGAAAGATATCAAATATCATACTTAAAAATGGCTGTCAATCTAATATTTGAACATATCCATATACATACATATATGTACATATATTTTGGTAGGTACCACTATTAAAGTCATTAAATAAAAAGTAATAACCATATGGTAATAACATTCATGCTTCACAAATAATTGTGAATATAGTGTTTTAGTTTAAATTCAAATTTCAGTCATATAAAGTGGCAAAATGTCATTTTCGTTTATTCATAGACGTAAAATACAAATTGCTTTACGATTTATTGTGGATTTTCTCAAGCATAATCCCATACATTGTACATCGTATTTGGCAAAAACTCAGATTCATTGGTTAGAATTGTACGTTAAAAAAACACTAAAAAAACACTAATCACCTAAAAATAATAAGCAAAATTGTTTAAATTTTTTTTGATATTTAAATATTTACAGAATGTTCTGGATTTTAGCGCTTTTTATATTTCTTATTATTGGTTTAATATGTGGCATGGATTTAGTTGCCGACTATGTATCCAGAAATACAGCATTGACAACTAATGTTGTCAATGCAGCTACTCGAACTTTTTATCCGTCATTAACTTTGTGTCCTCATGATATATTGGATGAGAAGAAATTAAAAGAGTTCAAAAGGTAAGTAAGGGTCTTTTGAAAATATGACTCTAACGACTTGGAATATATAATTTATAGGTTCAGAAGATATACAAATTTTAATTAATAAATAAAATTTTTCTTAGAGAATATGCTAAAAAGCTTCTTAAAATGCAATATTTTCCTAATCCTTATAAATTTCTTAAGGAAATATGGAAATTGGAGGAATTTTTACAACAACTTTCAAAAACAACAAGTAGAACTGCATATCCATATGCATCCGTTAGTACCATACCACAAGAGGATTATATGCAGTTGATCTTTAAGTATGAACACAACTAGTTTTCTAATTTTAAAGAATATGGAGGAACTATATGCTAAACTTTCTTTCTGAAAAACTTCATAGTTTATATTTTTGACAACAAGAACTCATATTGATATAAATCTAAGAAAGAGTTTTCATTTTAGTTCCTCGATGTAAATATCACAATTTCACCTAAAATTGTAATAAAAATTGTTTAAATTTTATAAAGTTTATCGCGTAACTACGATGTAAGAATTGAGGGCAAAACTGCAGTTAAAATAATGACAGAAATTGGAATTTGTTATACCATCAATAATATTCTCAGTAAACAACTATATACAAAGTATTAATATGAATAGAAAAAAAGAGGAATAAAGAAATAATTATTAAACTATTTTTTTTCAACTTCACAGATATTGGCAGGATTTAGAACCATATCCGAAAATGTACAGTGATCATTTTACGCAAAACCCTTTTACTTTTCACAGCGCCTTTCCCTTGCGAACTAATATAAATCATAATATTACTGGTAAGATAACAGTTTACGCCCATAATCCCTTTGAGGTGCCGACAATTTGGACTCGACCAGCTTTAATAATTAATAATCATAACAAACTGTATATTTTAAAAGCTGCTATTAAACAAATCACATTTGATGAAACTGCCTTTAAGTAAGTTGTAATAGGAGTTACAGTTCATCTCAAAATTTATATCGTTTTTTTCTTTCGTTTGCAGAAAAAAATTTAACGAATTCACATTTTTTCAAAAAAAGTTATCCGCTCCATTCTCATCCTCGAGAAATCTCTGCGTAATGCAATGTCGCGCTCATTACATTAGGAAACTATGTAATTGTTTACCACACTTTTATGCTCACACATATTGGAGAGATTCAAATGTTTGCAACATACAAGGACTAAATTGTTTTAATCAATATATTCAAATTATTCGTACCATAAATACCAATACAATTTCACCGACATTTAGGTGTGATCACTGTCAACCAAATCATATTGAACAAATTGTTGTGGTTAAGGTGAGTTTTACAAGTTCTAGTTTAGTTCAAATTCAGTTCTAGTTCAGTTCTAGTTCAGTTCTAGTTCAGTTCTAGTTCTGTTCTAGTTCAGTTCTAGTTCAGTTCTAGTTCAGTTCTAGTTCAGTTCTAGTTCAGTTCTAGTTCAGTTCTAGTTCAGTTCTAGTTCAGTTCTAGTTCAGTTCTAGTTCAGTTCTAGTTCAGTTCTAGTTCAGTTCTAGTTCAGTTCTAGTTCAGTTCTAGTTCAGTTCTAGTTCAGTTCTAGTTCAGTTCTAGTTCAGTTCTAGTTCAGTTCTAGTTCAGTTCTAGTTCAGTTCTAGGTCAGTTCTAGTACAGTTCTAGTTCAGTTCTAGTTTAGTTTTGTTCAGATCTAGTTCAGTTGTAATTCAGTTCTAGTTCAGTTGTAGTTCAGTTGTAGTTCCGTTCTAGGTCAGTTCTAGTTCTAGTTCAGTTCTAGTTCAGTTTTAGTTCAGTTCTAGTCCAGTTCTAGTTCAGTTCTAATTTAGTTCTAGTTCAGTTCTAGTTCAGTTCTAGATCAGTTCTAGGTCAGTTCTAGGTCAGTTCTAGTTCCGTTCTAGTTCAGTTCTAGTTCAGTTCTAGTTCAGGTCTAGTTCAGGTCTAGTTCAGTTCTAATTCAGTTCTAGTTCAGCTCTAGTTCAGTTCTAATTCAGTTCTTGTTCAGTTCTAGTTCAGTTCTAGTTCAGTTCTAGTTCAGTTCTAGTTCAGTTCTAGTTCAGTTCTAGTTAAGTTCTAGTTCAGTCCTAGTTCAGTCCTAGTTCAGTTCTAGTTCAGTTCTAGTTCAGTTCTAGTTCAGTTCTAGTTCAGTTCTAGTTCAGTTCTAGTTCAGTTCTAGTCTAGTTCAGTTCTAGTTCAGTTCTAGTTCAGTTCTAGTTCAGTTCAGTTCTAGTTCAGTTCTAGTTCAGTTCTAGTTCAGTTCTAGTTCAGTTCTAGTTCAGTTCTAGTTCAGTTCTAGTTCAGTTCTAGTTCAGTTCTAGTTCAGTTCTAGTTCAGTTCTAGTTCAGTTCTAGTTCAGTTCTAGTTCAGTTCTAGTTCAGTTCTAGTTCAGTTCTAGTTCAGTTCTAGTTCAGTTCTAGTTCAGTTCTAGTTCAGTTCTAGTTCAGTTCTAGTTCAGTTCTAGTTCAGTTCTAGTTCAGTTCTAGTTCAGTTCTAGTTCAGTTCTAGTTCAGTTCTAGTTCAGTTCTAGGTCAGTTCTAGTTCTAGTTCAGTTCTATTTCAGTTCTAGTTCTAGTTCAGTTCTAGTTCAGGTCTTGTTCAGGTCTAATTCAGTTCTAGTTCAGTTCTAGTTCAGTTCTAGTTCAGTTCTAGTTCAGTTCTAGTTCAGTTCTAGTTCAGTTCTAGTTAAGTTCTAGTTCAGTTCTAGTTCAGTTCTAGTTCAGTTCTAGTTCAGTCCTAGTTCAGTTCTAGTTCAGTTCTAGTCCAATTCTAGTTCGATTCTCGTTCTATATATTTAGTTCTAGTTTAGCTCTATATCAATCCTACTTCAGTTCTAGTTAAGTTTTAGTTGATTTGCAGTTCAGTTCTCTTTTAGCATAGATTTGGTTCAGTTTTAGTCCAAGGATTAGAGCCAATTTTCAAAACCAAAATATTATTTCAGAGCTACAATGAAAAAATAAGTGAAAATAGTACAACAAATTTAATTTTTCAAATCGAACATCCACCAGTTGAGTCGTACACTAGAATTATCATGTACAACAAATTCGATTATGTTGGTAAGTACAGAAACAACTTAATTCTGAAAAATCCTACAGTTTTTATTCCCTACTCTATGTTTAAATATAAGAGTAGTAGAAATCCTTAAAAATAACAATTTTTAAGGATTTTTAATTTTAAGGATTAATAGTTTTAATAATTTGCAGTTTCATTATCTGGTGCCTTGTCATCATTCTTTGGATTTACAATATATGGTTTATGTGATTTCATATATTTTTTTACCATACGAATATATTGGTTTCAAAAAGGATTTCGAGGAGCAATCGATGAACTAATTGAATTTTAATTAAGTTTTTATACAAAATATGCTGAAAAATTTTAATTTGCTGCAATATTTTTTCAAATTTTCCACATAAATTTTGAATTATCTAAAATCTCTACTTCAATTCATATTAACAGCGGATAATTTGAAAAGGACAATGTTACATATTTATTAATATTTGTATGTTTACTATTTAACAATATAATCTTTAAGAAATAAAATAGAAAAAGATGTTTGCAAAATATTAAATATTTTGTTAAAGTCCTTATTATATTATTCTTCTTACTACACCAGCCAATCGGGTTTCATACGCAATATAACAGGAACACTGGTGCATGGTAAGACGGAAACCTCAGTAACTACGGCAGTCACTAGTTCGGGTGGTGTTATGTCGTAATTTAAATTTAATGGAGACATTTTATGTTTGGCCTGCCAATTCGAAAGACAACACTTATCGTCTACGACAATATCATCGGGATTGCCGAGTTCATTGTAAACAATGGCATCCGTTTGAAAACGTTCACTGAACTTGTGCGTCTCACAACACACAAGAACGGGAACATTAAACGAGCGCGCCACTAAAGCCACTTGAGCTGTACCGGCACGTGCCATAACATAACCATTGGCCAACAGAGCATGAGCACCCAACAGAACTTTTGTTACTTCGGGCATAACAAAACTAACAGCATTGATTAAAACATAAGAACAGGAAATTTCATTGGCAGTGAGGCGTCTAAGCAGCTCTTGGCCTTCACAGAAGGGACGTGAGTCAACCACAATGACGCGAAAATCGACTTTACGTGCTTGGGCTTCCTCGCAGATGAAGTTGATTAGAGAAGAACTAAAATTTGAAATAAAAAACTTCAATTCTAAACTTTTTTTTTTTGTTTATATAATCTTACCATCCAAAAGTTAATATAACATCACCATTATTGATTTTCGTTTGCATCATGGAATTAATAGCCTGGGCTGCTTTGAAAATTTGATTTTCAATATAAGTGTCAATAAATATGAAAAGTCTTTCTTTTAACTTAAAGAAAAAATAAAAAAGTTAAAAAATTATTAAAACATTTATTTTTTTATAAATATGTATGTAGTTTACCTCTGATTCTGGTTCATCTTTAGGTAACTGCATTAAAACTTGCTTAAGACTTTTATGGGCATTAATAACGGAAACAGCCAATGTTCGACATTTTTGTAAGTACTCAACACAGTTGGCTATAAAGGATTCTAAACTACGACTAAACTCTTTTTTAGCTGGTGTCTCATAATCTTCTATGACCTTTGAACAATATTTTTTTTTTAAAAACATAATATAAATTTATAAAACAATTGAAAATTTACCATTTTAATGGCACCTAAAAATGCCAAACATCTGGCATTGGAACCGACTATAGTACGCTTGGCATATTGTTCTCCTAACCGTGCTATACTGGGGTGAATGTGTGTATTATTAACAAATAAATTGACATTTGTATTGGGCTTTTCCAAGTGACTAAAGAGTTTAACATTGCCATCATTAAAGCGTACAGTTTTAACTGGTGAACTACTTGTGGCTCTTTTAGCAGACCTTGTCTCTGATGAGGGTGAAGGTGATGATGCTTTAATGGGTGTTTTGTTGACTGTTGCTGCTGTCGTTGTTGGTGTAGTTTTAACAGCAGCTGATTTACCTTTAGTTGCTGCTGCACTTTGAGCTTGAGCCTTTGCAGCTCTTTGAGCTTCTTGTATTGCTCTTCTTTCGGCCTTTGTTAGGGCAGTTTTTTTCTATAAAAAGAAGAAATTGTTCACTTTAATTTTTGAAAACTAAAAGACTAGTGTTGAATCTATCTATCTATCTATCTATCTATCTATCTATCTGTCTGTCTGTCCGCCTGCCTATCTATCTATTTATCTATCTATCTATCTATCTATCTATCTATCTATCTATCTATCTATCTATCTATCTGTCTGTCTGTCTGTCTGTCTGTCTGTCTGTCTGTCTGTCTGTCTTTCTGTCTGTCTGTCTGTCTGTCTGTCTGTCTGTCTGTCTGTCTGTCTGTCTATCTGTCTGTCTGTCTGCCTGTCTATCTATCTATTTATCTTTCTATCTATCTATCTATCTATCTATCTATCTATATATATATATCTATCTATTTATCAATCTTACCTTATCCCCTTCCACACTATTCACAGCATCACCAGCACTTTTTCCATTTCTTTCATTGATTTTCACTTGTTTCAATTGTTCGGTTACCGCGGCCACAGCTATATTGCCGCCAGCAGCTTTTGCAGATTTGGCTGCCTGTTTAGCTAATTTTTTAGCCTCACGTTCTGCTTTAATTTGTTCGCGGGATTTTTCACTGCCATCCTCCGGTTTACCAGCAGTATTACTAACATTCTCGGCCTTGCAATTTGTATTTGCTGGAGGAGAGTTATTGATCGATTCAGCTACATCAGTTGCAACGACACCACCTGCCTTTTGTTTTTTAGCTTGTTTCGCTAATTTCTTAGCTTCACGTTCAGCTTTTATTTCATCACGAGTTTTCTCCTTTTCCACCTCCACTTTATTTGACATCATACCGATGGCTTTTTGTGTGGAAACTTCGGTATTTTCAATGCCTCCTACAGCCTTTGTTTCCACTTTAACAATAGAAGCAGTTTCCAATTGGACTTCCACTTTAATTTCTGTGTTAATTTCTGTTGTTATAATTTCTCCAGTATTCATTGTTTGTCGATTTTGTGACTTTCGATTCCGTTTCGATTTTACAACTAAGGGCTGAGGAGTAAAAATTAGATCATTAATTAGCTTTTCGAAAATGAAGAATTAAACATTTTAATATAATAAATCTTAATATGGAGATATGTACCTTCATTTTAATATCCTTGTATTAGCATAATATAAAATAAAGGAATTAAATTACAAAATAAACATATAAATTAGTTCATTTTTAGAATGTCTAAATACCCAGCTGTTGGGTGTTGCAATTTCTTGCCTCTATTCGTCAAAATATTAGTTATTGTTGGAAACATTTTATTTGTAGTAAATAATAACAGTTTGAATATAGTTTTTTTAGACTTACCTTTATTTGAAACCTTTATTTTTATTAATTTTTTGTAAATTATTTAATATTTGCACACGAAGACAAATGTGTTTAAAAAAAGAGAGAAAATGCACTAAGCAGAGATGTTTTTTTCGTAATGACATATTTAACCCATTGCTAACAATGAAATCAAAAAGTCGTTAAAAATCCTAAAATAATTTTGTTAGGTATGTAGTAAAAATGGCTACAAAAATAGTTTTTGATAAACTTTTAAATTTATTTATCATAGCGAATTCTTTTAATTTCAAAATTTAGTCGATTTCGATTTTAGCTCAAGTTCTATTATTTAATAGTCAATAATAAAACGCTATGCTATAATGAATTTTAGAAAATCCGGCAATACTTACCACCTGACAGTTCTGTAAATAGCTGTCAAAATTTTTCGTAGTGTTGCTTGAGCATTGGAAAAATTATTTATTTCATCGAGTCGTTAAAGAAATCATAGATATCTAAAAAATGTCTGCTATCCTATCCCAAATTCTTCGCCGCAAGATTGCAACCTCTGCTCCCAGGATGGCCACCGCAGCCACTGCTGGTGAACACTCAGGTAAGATGATTAAAACAGAAATTTCCAAAGAAAAACTATAACTTTGGTAGGGTTAGGAGATGCGAGGTTATGTAATGAAAAAAAGTATATCAAAAAACACAACTATTACTCCAAATTAATGACCAATATTAAATCATAGTAAATTACTAACACATTCGTCCAACAATAATATGTTTCGTTGTTTTTTCCAGGTGGTTACAAGATGTGGAAGCGTTTGACTTTCTTCGTTGCCTTCCCATCTGTTGGTTTGTGCATGTTGAACGCTTATTTGGCTCACCAGGAACATGCCCACCATGCCCGTCCTGAATTCGTTAAATACGAATATTTGGCCAAGCGCGACAAACGTTTCCCCTGGGGTGAAGGTAACAAATCTTTGTTCCACAACCCCCATACCAATGCTTTGCCTGACGGTTATGAGGCCTAAGGTGTTGTGAACATTCTATCGATCGATGTTTAGTTTAAATATGTTATGATAACAAATACTTATAATTACAATGAATGATAAATGAAGTATTTCATATAAATAAAAACAAAAACATGAAAAAAACAAAATAATTAAAAGATGTGAATAATTCTTAAAATATGTATGTAGATCTTATGTTCCAGTATTAAACAAATGTTTACATTTTAGTTAAAAATAAATATAGAGGAGCAAAAATAGGTAAGTGTGGAACAATTCTTTTTTGCGACCATTGGATTTAGACTCTATAAGTTCGTTGAATTTTAGTTACGAAAAAGAAACAAAAAGTTCCAGTTGTAATGGCGTCCAAAGTAATACCTTTGTGACGCTGTAGTTAGTAGTAGTTATTGCTGGGGTTGACAGCCCTTGGCCGATAATTTCGGGTCATTCCGGTACGCGGAACCGACTTTCGGGGAATGTTTGTGACGCTCATTACAGTTGCTGTGTTTTCAGGTGAGTTTTAGAAGAATAATTATTAAAATATCTCTCAAAAAAATTTATTAGTTCCACAACTAGTTCTAAAAGGCATTTCACCTTGAACTTCTTCTACTTTTTTTTTTTTTTGAGACCAATAATCAGAAAAGTCAGTCACAAATATTGAAAATATGAGGAAAAAATGTATGGAGTTAGAAGAACTTGTATAAGGTAAGGGCACCTAATATAAGGTAAGGGAACCATGTATGGGATTAAGAAGAAAAATGTATGTAGTTAGGGGAACTTGTATAAGGTAAGGGCACCTAGTATAAGGTTAAGGGAACCTTATATAAGGTAAGGAAACCATGTATGTGATTAAGGTCCATTCGCGGCGCGATTCTCGTAAAATTTTGTACAACTATTTTTGTTTATATAGGTCTTATTTATATTGAATATCATCGCTGTACACGTATTGTTAACAATGTTATGCATAACACTTATTTTCTGATCCGATCCTTAAAAAATGTAACGAAGATATTAAGGTTCCTATAAAAAATATTCCTGGCAAATTCCATCACTATAAAGCTAGGGGCTGGGCGAAATAGTGCACCGATATTTCCAATACCAAAAACTTGCTTACATCGTGAAAGGTGTTTTTATTTTTCAGCCAATTTTAAAATTTGAGTGGTATATAGATCAAAGGTTTAAAATTGTTAAGCCTTAATTCAATTTTTTAAATCAAATTAAAATTTATTACTTCACCATTCTATAATATCATTCATTCGAATTAATTCATAAGCTGAATTCTTTAGGACTTTAAAAATGTTGAATTCATTACTTGTATAATTCATTCTTTAAAGGCTTAATTCCTTGCTGAATGATTTAAATTTTTTCGAATTCAAATCTATTACAAAATAGCTTTAATCGATTTTTCTTTATTCTTTTTGTAGGGGATTAAAGAAAAATTTTTAAATAAAAATGTATATACATTAGGGGGCTTTTGTTTTTAGAAATTTTATTTTGTATTTTACAAATACAATTTTGTATTTTAATTTCAGCTAATGATTAAACAAAAAACAAGCCCTATATTATAGATAAAATTTAACTAAAATAAATATAGCCCCTATTTAAATTTACATAAATGACAAATCTTACTCGAAACATATTATTTATAAAGTTTTTTAAAAAGTTATAAAGTTTTTGGAACATTTTAATAATATTTTCCAAATACAATTTTCATTCGTTTGAACATTTACGTATAAACAGAATTATAAATATTTCAAATTTTAAATTTCAAATTAAAAAATATATTTTCAAAATAATTGCTATCATGAGTAAATTTGAATTTTCATCTGATGAATCCATCAAAATTATGTGGTTCCTAGGCAAAAGCTAAAAAGAAAGGTTATACGAAACCAAATATAACAACTGATATACATATGTATTATTTAAGAACTATTTTCAAATTAAACATTTATTTGAACAATCCTAATATACACATGTTTTAATATTTGTCAAATAAATTATAATTTATTTTATTGTAATTTAAATTTTCATGTATTATGTATTGGATATCAATGGAATGTTAATGAAAACTTACTATAAAGCGTATAAATCCTTATACTGCAGTAAATGCAATAAAATACTATGATTAATCTGAGTCCCTCTAAGTTAAAGTTTTCAGAAGGTTTGAGAAGGAAAACTTAGCACCACAAAAGGCGTTCCATGGCTGATTCTTTAGCGTTAGGGACCGATTCTGTTCTGAGCAAACTTCAACGGATTTGTTATGTTTTATGATCATAAACCTATGGTCACATACTATGAATGTATGTTTGTATATTGTACATAAATATTATGTATCTTTATTTGCAGCAATATTGTTATAACTAAAAAATATAAAAATTTTCTTGTGCCCACAACTTGACATTATTATTAGTCAGAATTATCATTCTTATTATACAAACATACAAATATCAACTGTAAACTAGGCTATTTAAAATTTTTACGCAAAAACTTTTTTATATAGAGATAAAAACATAAAAATTTATGAACCTTTTAAGTTGAAATTTTAGTTTTTGAGATACAACACTCTGGCTGCAAAGGAAAAATTTTTCATTCAGTCTACTACAAAATGAATTTAAGAAAAATTTCGTAATTCAATTTGGAGTAGATTTGAATTAAAGAAAAATTGAATCATTCAAAGTAGAATGTAATTCAAACATGAATGAATTCAGTATATGAATGAATTAAAATAATCTGAAAGTCTTTGAATTAAGCTATTGAATTAATTCCTGAGAATTAAAAAAAGGATTGGAAGATTAAACTTTATATTTCTGAATTCAGATTTTGGTGAATTCAGCTCAAATTTAATTAATTAATTCGAAGCTCTGATATAGATCATTATGTTTAGTGTCCACATATTTTTTTAAAGGGGAGCTGCAACGCTGACCGTTCACCACACTGAAATTTTCTATTTATTTCGTTAATTACAAAAGTTTTCCTATTTAATAAATTTGACATTTTCTAGCGTCTTTTACAAAAACCTAAATCTGACGGGTTTTTTCACATAGTGAAACGCAAAAAGGTCAAAAGTATTAGCAGCACTGCTTAAGAGTGCACCCAAGATATATTAATTATAACCCTACAAGAAATGTATGACCGAAACTAACACATACAAAATGATTTTACTAACACACTTGCAACATTTTTCTTTAAAAATTGCAAAAAAAAATAGTTAATGGATAATTCCATCAATAATGACGGTCAAATGACCGGTAAAATGACTGTTGATGTACTCAATGTGTGATAAAGGGTTTCATTTGCATATGAAAGAGTGAAACAACTACATTTGACTGTTACTGTGTTTTCCGTGGCATAAATTAATTATTTCAGTGAAAGCCAAAGATCAAGGAGCAAAAAATTAAAAAAATTGAGACTAACATTATTAAAAATAAAGAGATTTATTATAATTTAAAAACGGTGCAGGAAGTGGAGCTGAGAATATACACTTCGGAGTTTAATCTATTTGTGGTAATATGAATACATATTTATTTTTAATTTTTATATTTCAATATTTTTATGCATTTCTTTACAGACAATTTATTTCCACAAATTAAAAGGAGCATAGGAGGATTTTACATTCTGTGAGGTATGTAAAATGGTGAAATGATAGTTAATTTATGTATATTAATAAAATTAAAAATATATGTCTTAAAATGTTAATAAATTGTGTTTTATTATAAATTGGCATAGCCGTCAGATTTGACGGATAAATTCATCAAGTGTGATCGGTCAACTGTGATGGATATATCCATAAAGAATGATTAGTCAATCGTGACTAACATTTCCATCATCCTTGATTGGTAAAAAGCAAAAGAGTGAGCAGCTCAAATATATGTTTTAAAGTCGATAGAATTCATAAGTGCGAGGGTGATGCAAAATCACATGTACACAAAAGTTTCCATCACTTTTTACATATTGCCCTTAAGAAACAGATAGAAACTTTTGATGGAAACTTTGATCGATTTGCCAGTCAAATGACCGGTTAAATGACTGTCACTGTTCTTGTAGGGAAGGTAGTGTTAACAAAACAGCTGATGTTTTTTTGCCAATACACTTTTGATTAAATGTAGTTTGACAACATGCTGGTACTTTTTAGTGTAACCATACTGTCAAACTCTATACATAAAAAAACAAAATGATAACGACAACACTACCTTATAATTAATATATGTAGCTTGGTGCACCCTGTCTGATGCATTCGTTTTTTTATATTTAGTTATTGTTGTGATTTAGTAGCGAATTGATGTTTTTAAAAACGAACAAAAAGCATTGGTGGAGTAATTAAAGGCTAAAGAGAAAGAGAGAAATAAACCGCCTAATGCATTTTTTCATTAAAAAAAAACTTTTAAGCCTAACTTAATAGTAAAGTGTGTTCTATTAAAATGTTATTAGTTGCTAATAAAAATAAATAAACAATAACCTTGATACAATGTTAAATAAACGTCACAAAAAAACATACATTTATAACGACGACGACAACAATAGCAACAATAATAATAAAAGCGGTCTTTTACCTTAAATGTAAAAATAAATTTTTGGAAAATATCAATTGATGATAAAAAGTGATGACAAATAATTTAAAATTAGTTTGTATATTGTGCGAAAATTCTATGAAATACAAAGAAAAATATAGGAACAAATAGATTTTCTGTGGTTTTATGGCAAAATTATAATTCTATTAAAGAAAATCCTAAGTTTCTAGCCTTGAAAACAATAGTTAAAATTTGTATTTGGCGTGGTAGCGTGTCTGGCATTTGTTTTTTTTTAAGTGCACTAGGGAGGATAGTGAAGAAGTTATTGAGTGTGTGGTTATGAATAAAAAGGATTTGCAATAAACATAGAATAAAGAGTCAATAAAATGAAATAATAACAAAATTCATCTTCAATTAGAAATTCTTTAAATATGTTTAACAATTAAAGTGGTTTAGTTGTATTATTTAAAAAAATACCTACTTATATAAATCATCTTATAAACATTTTTAATAATAGTAAAAAAATACGAATATACATACAATAGCAATCAATCATGACAGATGAATGCATATCGACAACGGTGGAGTACATAACAAGTGCTACTTTAAAAATGAACAACAATTCCTCCCACCAACAACAACGTGATGTCTATGATGGATCTGTTGATGACGAAGACGATACCGTTGGCAGTCACGGTCTTGGTCAACGCAACAGCTTTGATCGACCTGATGCTTTGGGTATGGGCTGTGAAGAGAGTTCCAATAACTCATCAGCAGTACATTCCACAAATGGCAAACCTATGTAAGTTCTATTTAAATTACTGTATTGTAAATAAAGTATACAGGTAGAAATAGATCCTTAAAATATGTATGTATAAAAAATGTCGGTAACAGTTGCACTAATTCTGTTACATTCAATAACATACATTTTCATCATTACATTAATAATGTTATTTAACAGAATTATAAATATGTTATTTGCTGATAAAATGTTATACAGTTGAATAAACAGTGGGAAAATTTCTAAAAAATTAAAAAATAAATTTTAATAAAATATAAATTTTATAAAATATTATCATACCCTGGGTGTTTCGCTACCCTATGTTCAATATCGTAAAAATATCAAAAAGTACCATCGAAAAACGAAAAAGTACAAAGATCTCTCTCAATAAATTCTCATTTAATAAGGGTCGTGAGTTCCGGTTAACCATTATAAAGAATCCATTTAAAGAATAGAAAAGTACTAAATAGTTCCCACTTCCAGAATATCATTCAGTCAAGACCATGTATGTTAAAATTAATGTTCGTAGGTTGAATATTTTAGAAAATTAAAAAAGTACAATTTATGAGATAAAAAGTACTAAAAAGTTGTCTCTTAAAGGATCTTATTCAATGAGGACCGTGTATGTGTAATAATCATGTGTTTTCAGTTCATATTAAAGAACATACATAGAGTATCATTTGAAGGAAGAAAAAGTACCAAAAGTAAAATAAAGTTTACCTAAATGGAAAGTACTAATAAAAAGAGTACAATGTTTCCCCTTTTCGCTTAGAAGTATACTTTTTCGAGAATTAAGTTTATAAAATGTTCCGTATTTAAATCTACATATATATCACAGATAAAACTCAAACGATTTAAATCTGTATTCATTTATTGTGCTTTAATAATTTACTCGAATTTGGTCCTATATAGGCTTTAGTACTCGAATTCCAAAATAATATACCAAAAGCTTATTTTGTGTGAGTAAATAAACTACTTTTTGCAATTTTATAAAAGTTGGCTCAATGAGTTTGAATAAAGCTAAATTTCCCATTTTTCCCCTTTTTGGTACTTTTTAACCCAGTGAAATAGCAAAAATTTTATTACAATAATTATTACAGCGTTAGTCCGTAATTTAATATGAATAATTCAATAAACCGAAGAAGTTTTCTTAATTTGCTAAAAAAAGGACCGTAAATACAATTTTGTCCCTTTTACACCCAAAAAGGACGGAATTTTAAAAAAGTACGAAACATGTGTCTCATAATTTTGAGAGATGTATCCAAAATATTTAGAAAAATTCGATTATGTTAATTATTTTAAAAGTTATAAAAGTTATAAAAAACTAAATTTTGTTCAATTGTGAGGGAAACTTCCCTTTTTTAAAAATTATATTTATTAAAATAACTTAACAAAGGAATAAGATTCATTTTTCCCATAATAAAACAATAATAATTCTATGGTTGTATCATGTATTTTTTTTCAAAATAATTGAAAATATGCAATGAAAAACTTATTGCGTTTAGTGCGTAAACTTTTTCACCAACCACGAAAAAATAATTCGGTGGTTTTTAATATTTTTATATGTTTTATACCACTATAACATACCAATTATCATACATATTCGCAAAAAATGTCAATAGTTATGTATATACCAACTGTGCTTTCTAAAAATAAATAAATAAATATCCTTATCACTTAAATACAAATTTTTTATATACATATTTTTAACCCATTTTATAGCTCAGTTTCAGAGATAAAATGTATGGTGGCTCGTATGCCAACTGAACGCAATGCCATGGAATACAATATGAACCATAAGAAACGTGGTTTAGCTATAATCTTTAATCATGAATTTTTTGATATACCATCATTGGAGAATCGTAAAGGCACTAATGTTGATTGTGAGAAATTAAAGAAGACATTTAATAGTCTAGATTTTGAAGTATCAATATATAAGGATTGTAAATTACGGGAAGTTTTTGAACATATCGATAAGGGTAAGTATATAATATGAACACTAGATTAAAGACTAGACAAAACTGAACCAGACTAAAGTCTAAACTACAGACTGGACAATAGACTAGAGTCTAGTCACTAGACTATAGACTAGAAAATATACTAGATACAATAGACTAGAGTCTAGACTATAGACTAGACTAAATTACATACTTGACTATAGACGAGATTATACTATACTAGACAATAGACTATACCATAGACTAGAATAGATAGATAGATAGATAGATAGATAGATAGATAGATAGATAGATAGATAGATAGATAGATAGATAGATAGATAGATAGATATGTAGATATATAGATAGATAGATAGATAGATAGATAGATAGATAGATAGATAGATAGATAGATAGATAGATAGATAGATAGATAGATAGATAGATAGATAGATAGATAGATAGATATATAGATAGATAGATAGATACATAGATACATAGATACATAAATAGATAGATAGATAGATAGATAGATAGATAGATAGATAGATAGATAGATAGATAGATAGATAAATAGATAGACTCTAATAATTACCCTAGTTTTGAATACATGTCCTTTTTAAATTCAATATACTTTTCCAGCTGCTTCACAGGATCATAGTGAACACGATTGTATTGCAGTTGCAATATTAACACATGGTGAACAGGGTTATTTATACGCCAAAGATGTCATGTACAAATTAGATACTATTTGGCATTATTTCTCAGCCAGAGATTGTCCAACACTGGCTGGTAAACCGAAATTATTTTTTATACAAGCCTGCCGTGGTGATCGTTTAGATCCAGGTATTAAACTACAAAAGACTGAAACAGATGGTGAGACATCATCTGATATGAGTTATCGTATACCAATACATGCTGATTTCCTAATAGCATACTCAACAATACCAGGTGAATATTAAAAAAATTATATATTTGAAAGAAATATATAGCAAATCTATATCTGTATACTTAAAAGATGAAAATGGTTTAATATAAATGTACTAGTTTAAGTTTTTTTTTAAATTATGCCTTAATTTGTTTATAATTTATAAAATAAAATTTACTGTTTAATTAAAGGTTTCTATTCCTGGCGCAATACTTCAAATGGTTCATGGTTTATACAGTCTCTGGTCGAGGAATTAAATAATAATGGCAAAAAATATGATTTACTCACACTGTTAACATTTGTTAATCGTCGTGTGGCCATGGATTATGAATCGTGTGTACCATCGCGTCCCATAATGGATCAACAAAAGCAAATACCTTGCATTACATCAATGTTAACACGCATTTTACGTTTTACCGATAAACCTAAACAGAATTAATTAGTTTAGGTTTGAAACATAATAATTACTCTAAAAAAAAAGCTACAAAAACAACAACAACAAGAACAATGTGTCATACAAATTGCGTACAAATTTACAAACAAAACGAAGAAATAACAAAAATTCTTTTTGAACACAATTGTTAAAAGATTTTCTTTTTTGTTAATTTAAGCATTAGAACAAAATTTTTTTAACAAAAAAAAATAATGAATTCACTTTTGATAATATGTATTATTACTTAATTCTTAATCTCAATGCCTTGTATTTGCAAATATGTATTTCTCTTTTTTTTGAATTTCATATGTATAATTCACATTCATTTATTCTCACATTAACTTGGAACTGAAATATTTTGATAGGGCTACTATTGTCATGTTCATCATTAGTACTTGCCATTCATTTACATGTTCACTAAACTTTATTTAAATGTATTTTTTTTAGATACATTTTATTTACTTACTTAACACATAAGTCTATAAAGCAATTAGTTTTATAGAAGATTTTTAGAATTATTAGATTATTGTTTAATTATTTTTTTTTTATTAAAAGAAAGAAAAAAACTTAATGTGTACTTTCCTGCCTTCCACAATGGTTGCCATTTATTAATATTTAAGTTCTATTAGTTTAATCCATTTAACATTTTCTTAAATTAAACAAAAAATATTAAAATATATGAATTCGAAAGCAAACAAAAAAAGGGGTTTTTTATTGATTTATTTACAATGTAGAGTATTAGCATTAGTGGACTCGTGTCCTCTGCCATGCCTATAAAGAGAAAATCTCAGCTTAAAGAAGTTGTTGGCTTTTTCTTTTTGAAAAAATCCGCTTTGTCCTGCAGAAGACGGCAGACAAACTTGTTAAACCTAAATTCCACTAAGGCCTGGCATTAACAAAGGATGTTGTTGTAATAGGATGGCTGTAAGTAGATGTTCTTCCCTGGAGAAAAAACTTTCTGTTGATACAGCTGTTGCTGAGTTGACAATCTTTGGCCGATTGAGAATCGGGTCGTTCCGAAGCGGAGATTTAATTGTCGTGGGAACGAACAAAAAATGTCATGACCTTTACGAATGTCCTAGTCAGGGTCCCCAACACACATTGAACTGCTCAACTAACACTACTACACTCCGTTTAATAGATTTTCAAAAGCATCCAATTGAAGTATCACAATTTTAAGGCATGAACATTGATCTAAGATCGGGATGGAGCCACAGGCTCAATGTCTACTGGTCACGTATAGACCGTACCGTCCCCAACCTGCATGTGGTCAGAGCCCTCATGACACCCACCACACATTCAACTGCTCAGCCAACCCTACTTCACTCTGTTCAATGGATTTATGAACGTATCCAGTTGAAGTAGCCCAATTTTTAGGCCTGGACATTTATGTAGAACCCTCCCAACAACCATATACTGTTAAATTAGTTTCCCATCTGTCATCAAGTCGAGAGGTCCAGTCAACATTGCAATTGTAATCCGTATCGTACTGAATTGTACAAGATGTT
This sequence comes from Lucilia cuprina, assembly GCF_022045245.1. Classification (NCBI taxonomy): domain Eukaryota; kingdom Metazoa; phylum Arthropoda; class Insecta; order Diptera; family Calliphoridae; genus Lucilia; species Lucilia cuprina. The sequence goes on from NC_060954.1 coordinate 43,360,646, forward strand.
CGCCATTCAACAGGAAGCCTTGGTTAATCATCGAAGCTGGAAAGCGGTATGACAACACAGCTGTTGTTGTTGTAACAGCTAAAACTATACAATAATCTAGTTGGTGGTTTCTACATCAATGCCCAAGGCATAAAAATTGGGCTACTTTTACTGAATGCGTTCATAAATCCATTGGACAGAGTGAAGTAGGGTTGGCTACTACGTGACCAGTAGGCATTAAGCCTGTGGCTCCATCCCGATCTTAGTTGTGCCAGAACTATTCTTGTTTTCCGCGGCAAGTTTTCTTCCGTGTATGGGCGGTGGTGCGACCTTCAAGTACGACATTCATGCAGTATCCTGCAAAGGCGGAATTAATGACGTCTCTATGAATGTCCTTCAAAGATGTCGAATACGAGGGCTGATCCAGTAGATCCTGTACATATCTGCATATGTTTTCCTCGTATATACGAAGATCTTTCCTGACATGCCTCGAGGGAGTATCCAACTGTGTTATGTTAAAATTGACTTCTCCGATGACATCCCAGGAGGAACTGTTTGGTCAACATGACATTATGTTTCTTGACTGCGAGGACCTTCGTTTCCTCGTGCAGGTGATAATCTGAGATAATTTGTAGGCAGCCCGTTACATTCCTTAGGGCGCCATTTTGGTAGCTTTGAATCTTTCTCCACTGGGTATCACAGAGCCAAGGTGATCACACTGGAGCAGCATAATTATCCATTGACCGACCAATTGTTTTATATGCAGCCAACAAGGTTTCTTTATCCATACCTTAAGTGCTGCCGGCTAGAGCATCAAGGACCTTGCTTGACTGTAGCTATCTTCTCTTGCTAGTAAAATTCCAATTATCGCAGTTGATGAGCTGGAATCCAGTTTGGTCTTACTGTGAAATGTTTAGCCATCACGTTAAGAGATTTAAACTTGGGCAGCATGATTGCCGGTATAAAACCGAATATATACAACTCGTTAGAACATAAGCCAGTCAATAGCCCGCTAATAGTTCTGCCTACAGAACGTTGGTTACCCCAACGTTGGTCAAAGAGAGCCTTCAATGTTCTTATGAGATTTATCACGAAGGACTAACTTCATATCATTCGCATTACATTGCATCAATACGGAGAAGTCTTTATCTAAGAGTGCTTCAGCAAAAAGCTTAAACATACTAATGAAAAGTATTTTGTTAAAAATTGAAATTTCTGTAGCTACTTCCGTAATTAATCATAATTTCAAAATATTGTTTAAATTGCATCATTCATTTTTTTTAAATAAATTGTATTTATTTAATATTTTTATTATAAGATTATCTTTCATATCGTCATATAAGTCAAGGTTAATTTTTCAAACAAGAATTTAGATTTAGATATGAATGACAAAAAACTACGTTATAACATATTTTTTTAAATAAAAATATTAAAATAACTTTGTAATGCATTAGGATTTTGCGTTTCGTATTATCAAAATAAGAAACATATGCACTGTTTTACTTCAATATTGTAACTTGTATATTACGTTTCAGTGATAAAAAGAAAGAAAACAAAATGTTTTAGAATAAAAATAAAACAAAATTGATAAGATTTTAATATTATACATTAATATCTAAAAAAATAATTATGTAAACATACATAAGATTTATGTAAGTATGTATTATAAACAATTAATGTATATAATAATAATATTATTGGTTATAAAATATTTATTTGTTTAAGATAATTTTACCATCTTTGATTTTAATACGACCCTCTTTAGCCATAGCAGCTGCTTGAGCTTTTGTTACGGTAATTTTCTGCACTTTAACCTTTCTATCGCCAAGTTTCTTTTTAACAAGATCATCGATACTGGATTCTTCAACTGTTGTTGTGGACGTTGCAGAGGTTGACGTTTCAGCAGAAGTATTTTTTTCAACTTTAATTACTTTTGGTTTGGGTAATGCGTTGGCTGGTGTCATTGTCTTTGTTGGAGACTTTTTGGTAACAGTTGCCGTTTTAGGCGTTTTCAATAGAGATTGAATCGTTGGTTGATTTGCTTCCCTTGCTGGTGTCGCACTTGCATTTGGAGTTTTTCGTCTTAATTGTGGTGATTGCTTTGTTTGTTGTTGTGGTTTTGTTTGTGCTGCAGCTTTTTTTCCACTTTCATCAAGTTTGCGTTGTTTTAATGGTATCAATAGACTGTTGTTATCTTCCACCTTATTTTCATCATTCTGATCATTTGTTGCGCTTCGTATTATAATTTGGTTAATAATCTTAGGTGATTGTTTTTCTAAAATAAGAATGTTTTAAAAAATGATGCTATAAATGTTTATATATGTAAATTGTATATATATTTATTTATCTATCTATCTATCTATCTATCTATCTATCTATCTATCTATCTATCTATCTATCTATCTATCTATCTATCTATTTATCTATCTATCTATTTATCTATCTATTTATCTATCGATCTATCTATCTATCTATCTATCTATCTATCTATCTATCTATCTATCTATCTATCTATCTATCTATCTATCTATCTATCTATCTATCTATCTATCTATTTATCTATCTATCTGTCTACCTATCTATCTATCTATCTATCTATCTATCTATCTATCTATCTATCTATCTATCTATCTATCTATCTATTTCTCTATCTATTTATCTCTATATTTATTCCTAAATCATAGGTAAACCTACCTTTTTCAGTTTTAATCCTTTTCTTCACCGATTCCAGCGATTCGTTTGCTTCGTCAGACATGTCATCAACAAGAAATTCATTAACAGCATTCTGCAACTTTTCGTCATTAAAAGCTTCTTGCTTTTGAGACTCTTCCATTTGCTTATCGGCCTGAGCACGATCGTCGGCATGATAAGCTTCCATTTCTTGAGCATGATCTTGATCCGTATGTAATTGTAATTTATCTGCTGTCATAAAGATGAAATCGCAAAATTCACAAGCATAAGCTTCGCCTTCAGAGTGATCTTGAATGTGAGTGGTTAAACTGTTCATATCATCAAATACGTCCTTGCATAGAGGACAGGCAAGATTGCCATCATTTGCATGGGTAGCAGAATGAGCTATAAGTTCATCACGCGTAACAAAACTGGTGTTGCAGGAACTGCACGTAAATTGAATGGAATGGATGGGATCCACTACGTTTTTATGGGAGCGCATGTGCCGCGTAAGATGGTGGGATAGTAAATAAGATTTTTTGCAAATTTTACAAGGATATGGCCTGAGACCAGCGTGAGCAGTCAAATGACGAGACAGTTTAGAAGTGGTTGAAAAACTCTGATCGCAGTACTGACAAGGGTAGGGCTGCTGGCGTGAATGCACGACCTCATGACGTTCAAGACCTTGTTTAAAAGCAAATGACTTATTGCAAACTTTACAAGCGAATGGTCGATGTATATTGTGACGCTCAGCATGTTTCTCCATATCGTCTTTCGATATAAAGGAACGTTCACAGTGCACGCATATAAATTTGGGTATGTCGGTATGGGTCTTTTCGTGTCGCGTCAACAGGCCGGTACGTGAAAAAGCCTTATCGCAAGCTGAACATTTATAGGGCTTTTCACCATTGTGTATGTAAGAATGACGATGCAGGTCATATTTAGAAAAGAATGATTTATCACAATGTTCGCATTGGAATTTACGGTCACGTGAATGCATTTTTAAATGTATTTCACGCAACTGTAACAAGGGAAATGTGCGCTCGCAACAAGGACAAGGAAATACATTAGTCTCAACGGGAACCGCATTTTTCGGATCCGGTTCTTCTTCATATTTATCATCAATATTTAAAATTTCAGCAACAATTTCCATTTTACCATCAACGTCTTGCTTTATCATTGGCATACTTAAACGAGGTTCAGTTCCACGATCTGCTTCCTTATTTAAAATCCTTACAGAGGATTTGTTTAACAATTTGGGTTTAGTAGTTTTATTACCAGAATCTAACACCACTACGGGTAAAGAATCCATATTGACAAATTCCGTTTCTTGTATATCTTCGGCTGCCACCAATTGATGTATGTCATCTAGGGATAATTCATCATTGTTCTCAATTTTATCCAAAAAACTAATGCTGCAATCCTCATCCAACTGCTCTACTTTAGAATCTTGAAGTTTTGGAGCGCTCTCGCATTCTACTGTGTTTTGGGGCGGTTTGCTTACAGTAGCTGTTATCTTGGCTTTGGCCACCGACGAATTCAATATTTTTTTGGGCAATAGTAGAGATTCTTGTGCTACTACATTCGATTTATTGTGTTGCACACGTACTTGAGTCGTTTTATTATACTGCTTGCCAGGTGCTACCGGCAGTGTTTGCTGAGAAAGCACTTTCCTCAAAATGGGTTTATCCAAACTCTCTGGACATTTGCCTGTTAAAGGAAACTGGCGCAAAAGATTGTCGGCTTTTTTGCACATTTGTTTAAATTGATAACTGTACTCAAAAATTTCTGTACAATCGCTGCAGACATAAGGAGGCATGCCGTCGTTACTAAAACACTAGGGAAAATGAAAAGTGGAAAAATACACAAAATGAATATGATTTGAAGAGAAAAAAACATTTTAATTAAAAATCCATTAAAGAAAAATTTAGTTCATAAACCCACCAAAAAATGGGGAGAACTAAGTCACAAATTTTTTTATGGGGCGCAAATTTGCTGTGCATTGGCTTAGTCGTGGCGCAGGCCAGCATTTTGTGTCAACCATAGCAAAATACCTATCTCAAGAAAAATGTTATTTGTATGTATACACACTCACCTCTATAGAAGCTATAGCCATTATTTGTATGGGCAAAGGAGCTGATGATTTGATGCGTGTATCACGACAAAAAATATTTGTTAATTTTCCCACATCCTGACACAAACAAAAGCGACATATTCGCTTTCTTTTCAGCTCAGCTTGCAAAGCATCAAAATCCAAAGTAGCCATTGTTTATAAAATAATTATATTTTATTCTTTTTTATATTTTATATAGTTTTTTTTTTTTGCAAAAATAAAATGATTTTCTTTTTCTTCACGTACAATTTTCTATGAAAATCTTTATAAATAATTTCACTTTGTTCTTGTGCACACAAGATGGTGGATGACTTTACTTTCCAACACAGCTGTCAAAATCCAAGCCATAAGTTGTAATAACATTTTCAACCGTCAGATGGCGTTTTATATGAAGCAAAACATTTAGCATTATTGTGACTTATGGAAAATTACAGCATTACATTCACAATAGCAGGTGATGCTAGTTAATTGAAAATTGCATTATAGATAAAGTATTTTTTGTTTTTTTTTACGTTTTCTTGTTTTAAAATGCTTTTATTATAAATTTAATTATATATTTGTTTTATATAAAGAGTTTTGTTTAATTCGATTTATGTTTTATTTACATTTTTGTGTTGTTTTTTTATATCTTTGTGGTTTGTTGCTTTGTTAACCATAAAATACTTTTTTAAAACATTCACAATTGCCGGACATAGTTTTTTTATATTTTCTTAAATCTTGAGAATTTTATACGATCTTTAAACCAGAACCAGATGTCCTTCAGTTTTTTTAATAAATGTTTGTTTACTCTTGTTTTTCCAACTCTTTTTTTATTGTTATTTATTTATACTGAACATTTTTTTTACATAATTTTGTTATAAAAAAAAGAATATGTTTTAAACATTATAGTTAAATATATGTAATTTTTTTTTTAAATATTACTGTTATAAAAAAATTTGCGTTTATTAGTTTTAGTTTGTTCTAAACAAATTGTTCATCACCATTAATTGCTATACGATTTTGATATTATTATAATTGTATTAAAAACGATTTGAAAATACAAATTATATTTGAAATAAAAAAAATTATATATTTGTATATACAAAGCAAATAAAAATAAAGCTTTTTTAATTAATTATTATAAAAATTATTCGCCTCAAATAAAAAAGTTAAAAATGAAACTTTTTAAAACACAAAACACATATTTATGAATAAAACTTGAGGTTGGTTTTGTTAATTAAAATCAAAATTATAAATAATTATATTAAAAACGCTTAAAAGTATTTTTAACATTATAAAATCATAACTTTATCTCAAATTTCTATATAAAAATCAAATTCAAAATTTTAATTATTGAAATTTATATAAATAATTATAAATTCTACTTTAAAGGTTAATTTTATGTAAAATTAATTTTGAAATAATTTTAAGCTCTTTTATTTCAAAAAAAACTTATTTTGAAAAATCTAACAATTCGTCAACTAACAATTTATTATACAACAACACACACACACTGTAGATTTAACACTATATAAAAACTGTTAATAACAATACAAATTGTTTTCTTAGGTAGAGGTAGTCGTCGATTTTTGTCCACCATTCAGTTTGGGAAAGTTTTGTGTTAAAGCATGCATTTTTCGATGTGCATCTAAATCATTTTGCATCAATACCTGTTTACAAGTTGAACAAACTTCCAATTTTGGCAGTGATTTACGTTGTTGGGGTGACATATTATTTAAACGCTGTTGATGTACCAAATATAGGGCCTTGGAAAAGGGAAGGAAATATACATATGTTTTTTGTATAAATTACTATAACATATGTTTTACTATTGTTTACCCACCTGTTGTTTACTTATATCTGGTAGTAAAACCAAAAGTTCAGGAAAAACTTTATCAAATTTATCCTTTAAGGCAGCTTGACAATGTTCATAGTAGGCATCTGTCTTATAGACACCCTCTCGAAATTTTTGCGATATATGTCGGAATTCTTCTAAACCTTCGGGGGTTTTTAAGGCATCTTTAAAGAATCCCACTAGTTTCTGGAACACGAAAAGGTTTAAACTTTTAAAAAATTCTTCAATTTATTTTGCAATTGTTTTTAACCTTTACCTGATTACGTGCTAAAGCATCGGCTGGTGCGGTATATGAATGAGCTGGCAAAATGCTGTAACTCTCACCCAATGAACTGGTAAATGTTAAATTATTTGGCGATTTGGCCACCGAATTAACGGTTACATTGGTTGTTTGAAATCCCGGTGGTGGTTTCATTGATGAGTTGTTACTTTGAAAACCTGGTGGAGGACGTAAAGGTGATGATGATGATGATTGTTGTGTATTGTTGCCATTTGTTAAATTATTTTTCGATGTTTTATTTTCATTGTTTTTGGTTTCCATATTATTGTTATCCTTTTTCTCCTTGGGTTTTTTATATTTTTGTTTATTATTCGCCACATTGTTTTGATTGTTACTATTCGTAATGTTCGCTTGCTTAGCAGACGCTGCACCACCAGCAGCATTATTGTTTTTGGGCAATAGAGGAGCAGGAGCTATTTTATTTTTGCGATTTTCTAAATCTTTTTGTTTTTTATCACTCATTGTTGACTTAATCCAGGAATTGCTGGCTGAGGATTTGGCCGCTGAGGAACCACCGCCTAGAGAGGGAAAATCTTGGTTAGTCAACTTGGGAGCATTTCTAGCGGCCGCTTCTTTGCGTGCCTTTGTTTCCATCTCTTCCTTTTGTACCATTTGGATTTTTTGGAAATTGGCAGGATTTGCTACAGAAACATAGTCGTCCACTAAGGAACGATGCTTTGAAGGAACCGAAGACATGGGCAAGTTTACACCTGATGAAGGCATATCCTCTTCCAATATGGCTTGTTTTGCTAAAGATTTTTTTGATTTGCCCATTGGTAAAGCTGGGAAATCCATAGCATTTGATTTTTTATTGGAAGAGGCCGTTGCATTCGATGTAGAGGGTCGATTTGAAACATGTATGACCATGCCGTTTGTACTTGTTGAAGGCATATTACTGGATAAGCTATGGCGTGGTATTGCACCAGTTGCGCTAGCAGGTTGTTTTCTTAATACATTCGATATGTGCGGTGGAGCCCGGCCGCCTCCGCCACCACTACTTGCGCTACCACTGTTTGAACCTATACTACTGACTGCGCCACCTAAAGCCGGAAAGTTTTCTTTTGTACGAGCCAAACCGGACATACGACTGCGATTAAGTATGGCAGGCGGTGGTGGTCGTGTTAAAGACACACTCGGACCTGTTGAAGTGCCAGCTAAAGAGGGAAATTCTTGTTCACTACCAGGATCTATATTGGGACGTTGTTGATTAGTATTTTGGGTTTGATAATATGAAGGTTCTTCCATTTCGGGTTCAACATCATTGTTGCTGCAATTAATCCAAATTTATATATAAAATAACAAATCATTGTTTTCATATAAACTCCCACTTACCCTCTTGTTCTCATATTTGCTACACCCTGCTCAGTTTGTCCTGATCTACCACGCGGTCCCAGCGTTATTTCCAATTGCAAAGTACGTGTTTGTTTTGCCTGCTGCTTATTCATGCCCTTACCATGAACATTAGCCACATGAGCTTTATAATCGATCTCTGTACGAAAGGCTCCCGTAAATTCTTCGGTCGCGCAACGACCCTCTTCACACAGATAGTGATCGCGACGGAAATGCTCTGACAAAGCATTGTAATCACGATAGAACTCATTACAGCCATCAGCATCGCAAAAATGACAATAGTAATGTTCACGCCGTAAATGACGAAACAGCTCATCACGATCCAAATAACGTTTATTACAATATTCACACAAAGGATGACCACGATGTGAACGATTGTCGGGATCACCTTTTGTACGATGCAGACCCAATTCAGCTTGAGTATAACAGCGTCTTTCAAAAGTGAAAATTTTCAAATTTTCAACACAAAGATCACAATAGTAGAGATCATGCTCTTTGCGCACATGATTACGCAGACCTTGAAATGTGCGATAAGGTGGACAGTTGCATCTGCAAATTAAAAGAAATTAGGCTTAGAATTAAAGTGGATATCAAAAATAACTTACTTTGGACAGGGATGATCAAGTAATTCAAAGAATTTTTGTTGTATTTCGCTGGTATAGAAACCAATCTTATACTTTTTACTATAGTATTCCGAACGATTTTTCGCTTCAAGTTCTCGATAGGACAATTTATTGTAGGTAAATATTACCTAAAGAGAAATAATGGGAAAAAACAAGAGTGAATATTCGGAACTTTAAGTTGAATTAAAGTTCCTTACCTTGGACAACACTTGACGACATATGGGACATTCGTTTTGTTGGCATAAAACTCTCATACGTGTTGAACATTCATAACAAACTGGATGATCACACTCTCCCACTGAAAAGAGATCGACATTTTTGAAGCAAACCACACAAGCATTGTCATCAACTGTGACATTGTTATTCGATTCTCCTTGTTGTTGCTGACCATCACCTTGAGCAGCAGCATCATCAACCTGCTGCTTGTTGTTGTTGGCCATGGCCTTGTCGTTGTATTTTTTCTCAGCGTTCATCGTGTACTTCTTCCAATTGTATTAACTACTTGATTGCAAATTCCAAATCTAATCTGTGATAATTCTTCAGTTTTAATTTTTTTTTACTCTTAGGCAAACGTGTGCGTGTCTTCAAAAAATTATGACGTGAATTTATTACAACAATAAAAAACCAATGTCGATGTGTCTGCCAATAAAATGAATTTTTGACGTTTCTTTTATCTGGCGAAACTTGTGTAAACAAATTTGGCTTTTTCCACAAACTTATCCAAAGTTGGTAGTTTTTTTTGTCAGAAAATTAAAAGTTTTTTCTTTTTTTCTTTTGTTGTATTTTTGAAAAAGGCAAAATTTCACTTTTTAGCGTGGATGTCGTGATTTTTTTTAATCGTAATTCTTCAATATTTTTGTCGAACAATGTGAAGATGCCATATTGGGTTTTGCAAGAAGTTGACAGCTGATTGGATTAACCCATAGGGAAACAAAAATAACTAACTAATATGTTAAGCCGAATAGCTATTCATAAAAATTTCGATCTTTAAAGCAGAAGAAGCATGAGCAATAGATAAATGGCCTCAGAATTCCTTCATTTGGCATCCAAATTTATCCACCGTATTAGGGTTTTGAGATATCATGCTATAAAGAGTACAAAACACCGGTTTTTTGTCATATTTGAAATCGATCAAACTCAATAAAAAACTTAAATCTAATCTATTCTTTTAAAAAGAAGTTTCTTATTCATAGCTTTTTTGTGACATAAGTTTTCGATCCTTTTATAATTTCTATTACACCGACTTATTATCCAAAAAATATGATTCTTTCAAAATTTTTTTAAAATATTAAAATATGTTGAAGAGTATAAAAGATTCCCCATAACCGAATTTAGAATTTTTACTTGTTTGTATGTAATTTAACACTCAACTAGTTATCCAAACTCCATGCATATATAAATTGCTACACCTTGTCTTAATTTACCTCTTAAAAATCTAGTACAATGCTGCCATATCGTTATTTATTTTGCGAAAAAGAAGAGGCATTGGCAACAGCCGTTTTTCGCTTTTCTCTTTTCTACTGTTTGACAAATTAGAAAACAGTGTTGATAAGTGTGTTTTCTTTGCCTGTTTTTTGTTTGTCAAACACATCAAAATTTGAAATAACTAGAATGACAGCAACGGCAACTTCATTATTATCATTACGATTTTTATTCACAAAAATTCCTTCGACTGCTTTGCATCGTCACAACGTGTTTTGCAAACCGGCTTCTTCAGCAAATTTTATTATAGAAAATTTGAGTTCGTCAGCAAATTTTCAACAACACAAACGGTCAGTGGCGACTACAGCAGTCTCATTAAATAGACAAAATAAATTTGAATTAAAAAACAATAAAATGTCAGCAACACAAGAATATCAAACCATCGAAAAGGGTGCACCCAATTCCACCAACTATAGCATTTATTTCAGTAAGTATAAGAGTAAAAAAAAGTGAAAAATATTTTTTGCAAAAAGTTATTTAAATGACATTGACCATCAACATTTAAAGGCATTATTTAAGTGGAAGTTTTTTTATTTATTATCATTAATTGAATAGGCTTTTAATTCTTGTCTGTTAATCATTTACAACAACACATTATAGTTTAGCTGTTGTACACAAGTACTCACACCAGCTTATGCAACGGTGGCGACCGAAGATGACGATATTGTTTTTATTTGTTTAGTGATAAGAACCCAATTGAAATCTACTTTAGTTTACCGGAAAAGTTCTCATTATTGTTTCCCGGTATTCCCCTGTCTAGATGAAGATTCATTTTATAGTGTTTATTGTGTTTATTGATTAGGTACTTAATGTATGCAAAATTATGGTTTATGTATACAATTGAAATTAAGGTGACATTTTTTCTACACTATCGATTTATTGTGTATTGTCTAGTTTTGGACTTTGTGTCAAGTGCACTTACATTTCTGGGTTAAACTTATAGGTACTAGTGATAGTACCTATAACGATGTCGTTTTTGTGTTTTACATTAAATTAGGACATCTTTTGGGTCAAGTTACCAATATCTGTCTAAAATCGATCCTTTTAATAGATATAAATATGTTAAATTTGAAACCAAATTTATTATCCTTTTTCATCTTTTTTATATAAAAAAGTAGATTAGATTAAAACTCTTGTATTCTTATATTTCAATTGTTCTTTGGCACTTTCTACAATAGCTTGATATAAAAAACTAATAAAAACTGTAGGTACTTTTCATTAGATCTTGATAAATCTTTATAAAAATAAAATTAAAATTGTTTATCTATAAACTAAAATAATCTCATGAGTCAAACCAACTTAAATTTTTTCTAGCTATAAGTGACTTTCGCTTTTTAACTGTTTCCAATTTAGTTTTAAAAACTTTTTCAATATTTAAATGATAACTTGTTAAAAAAAATCAAGAAGTAGAAATATAAGTTCTAATTTACATGAAGAAATGGTGTAATTTTATTGGAATGTATAAATAGCTTACAAAAATTGTATTAAAATATTAAATGGTTTCATTAAGTTAATATTATGTAAAAAAAATATTTTATTTTAGCTTATCTGTTTTATTAGAAGATAAAAAATTCCATATAATTAAAGCAACTTATCGCTCAGTTAATGCTAGACCATAACATTTAAAGCAAGTAACGTTTCTAAATTCGGTTATAACGAATCTAATATACCCTTCAGCCTAGTATAGTTTAAAAATTTTAGACTAGACTAGACTATAGACTAGTCTAAAGTCTAGTCTATAGTCTAGTCTATAGTCTAGTCTATAGTCTAGTCTATAGTCTAGTCTATAGTCTAGTCTATAGTCTAGTCTATAGTCTAGTCTATAGTCTAGTCTATAGTCTAGTCTATAGTCTAGTCTATAGTCTAGTCTATAGTCTAGTCTATAGTCTAGTCTATAGTCTAGTCTATAGTCTAGTCTATAGTCTAGTCTATAGTCTAGTCTATAGTCTAGTCTATAGTCTTCTCCATAATCTAATCTATAGTCTACTCCATAATCTAGTTTATAGGCTAGTCTATAATCTATTCTTTAGTCTAGTCTATAGCCTATTCTATAGTCTAGTCTATGGTCTAGTCTGTAGTCTATAATCTAGTCTAAAATATGGTTTATAGTCTAGTCTATAGTGTAGTTTGTACTCTATTCTTGCCTATAGTATAATATATAGACAAGCCTTTTGTACCTAACTTCCAATTGCGAAAAAAACAAATTAAAACAATTCTTAAACTCTTGCAGAAACTGCTTGCGGTAAAGGAGTCTCACCACTACACGATATCCCTTTGTATGCCAATGAAGAGAAGACCGTTTATAATATGGTGGTTGAAGTACCACGTTGGACCAACGCCAAAATGGAAGTAAGTAAAGAAAATGTTTTCAATTATAAAAAAAATTCAATTGCTAAATGGCGTGCATATTCTTGTATTGTTAATTTAGATTAGTTTGAACAATCCTTTGAATCCCATTAAACAAGACGTGAAAAAGGGTAAATTGCGCTTCGTAGCCAATTGTTTCCCACACAAGGGTTATATTTGGAATTATGGTGCTTTCCCACAAACCTGGGAAAATCCCGATCACATTGAACCCAGCACTGGTTGCAAGGGTGACAATGATCCCATTGATGTTTTGGAAATTGGCTATCGTGTAGCTAAACGTGGAGCTGTTGTACAGGTTAAGATTTTAGGTACCATTGCTTTGATTGATGAAGGTGAAACCGATTGGAAAATCATTGCCATTGATGTTAATGATCCTTTGGCTGAGAAAATGAATGATATTACCGATGTTGATAAGTACTTCCCTGGTTTGTTGCGTGCTACCGTTGAATGGTTTAAAATCTATAAGATTCCCGATGGCAAACCTGAAAATCAATTTGCCTTCAATGGTGATGCCAAGAATGCAGCCTTTGCCACTAATGTTGTTAGTGAAACTCACAAATTCTGGCAGGGATTGATCAATAAACAATTGGAGGGTGGTTCTATTTCTTGGTGAGTTTGTTTTTTTTATACAAATTTTATGTTATCCATATGAATGTATTGTTTTTTTAGCCTTAACACTACCGTTGCTGATTCACCATTCCTTACAAGTCAAGAAGAGGCTGAAACTGTTATCTCCGGCGCCCCCGAAGGTGGTGATGTCGAAGAAGTTTCTGACATAGGTAAGATTTTCTATTTACCTCACAACATTTATTCAAAGTTGTAGTTAGTTTTACAAATGCACTTGCTAATAAAAGTTTGCTGTCTTCTTGCCACACAATCAATATTGTTATATAACACGTTTTATTATAGAAATAAGCACTCGATCAAAACCCCTGTTTTATTTTTTTTATCTGTTAAATAACTCTTTAACTTTGTATCTTAGTAATAACATATTAAGTTAAGAAATGGTTCTATTTACACTCCTCTTTACATGGTTTAACAAATTTCAATGCTTTTTCAAGTTATAAGGTGTCCAGTTATGACCTTAGATTTGAAATTATTTTGTAGTTTAAAACTCTATAAGCTTAAAAGACAAACATTTTTGTATATTTTAAGAATATTGTAACAATTTTTTTTGTTTTTTCTCTTCTTTTAATTTCAGTTGATAAATGGCATTTCATTCACTTGAAGTGAAAACAAGCAGCTTTGATATTTTTACAAAATGTTAAGATTTTATGGTTTAAAACAAATTAAACAAAATTTAAATTAAACTATGAATTATATTTAAATGAAATGATCCCTTTGCAACATGAAATACTTTAACAACAAAAAGAAATATACATTAACAAATAAGCACAGAAAAGATTAAAAAGTTTTTATTATTTAATAAAGTGAACTAATTAATGGAAAAAGAAAAAATATATGCATTTTCAATATTATATAAATATTATTAAAAATAATGTAATTATTGAGGTATCCATTTTCTGAATATGTGTGTTAAATAGTTTCTATTTCAAAAGTTTATTTCCTTTTAAATCCAAGGAAAGGTTAAGTTAGGATCCATTATAGAGGGGCCGCTCATGTTTGCCAAAACGAATTCTTGGAAACACACAGGAATCTGACCACTAAGTTACGGATATTCAATATTGGTCCCTATTCTACATTTTAATACGAATCGAAATTTTCTCCGTTTGGCAACTTCGTTATTCTGCATTTCGACTCTCCGCTAGGATTCTATAGTTGAAACGAAAAGTCGACTTTTCGACTTTTGCATTTTATGAAAACTCGACTTTTAATATTTTATAAATAGTCGACTTTTCGACTTTTTCCGACTTTTCGACTATTTTCGACTTTCCGACTATTTTCGACTTTTCGACTTTTTGACGTTTCGACTATTTTTGACTTTTTCCGACTTTTTTCGACTATATTCGACTTTTCGATTTTTTTCGACTTTTTAAAATTTATAATGTTGACATTTAACATTATATTATTATTATTACTATTCATTATTATTAATAAAAAAGGTATTTATATTTTTTCTATTTGTTGCAATTTTTTGAGTTTTTTCGACTTCTTTCTATTTTCGCTTTTTCCGACTTTTTTCGACTATTTTCGACTTTTTCCGATTTTTTTCGACTTCTTTCGACATTTTCCGACTTTTTGACTTTTTTCGACTTTTTCGGACTTTTCGACTTATTCCGACTTTTCGACTTCTTTTGACTTTTCGACTTTTATTTACAAAGTCGACTTTTCGACTTTTTTCATAGACGATAGTCGAGTTATCGTCTTTTTTGGAACAAAATAGTCGACTTCGACTTTTTTCGACAAAAAGTCGATTGTTCGATTATTCGAAAGTCGATTTATAGAACCCTACTCTCCGCCACATAAACAACAACTTACAAAAATGTAGGTACAATCGTAACGCAGAATACACAATGCGTAAAGCATTGAAACGTAATGGAATTGCTTCTTCTTTTTCTTACGATTCAGTTTTTTGTTGGAATAACTTTTTTCGATTGTTGCGTAACTGAATGCGTAAACGTAATCGAAATTTCAGAATAGGGGTGATTATACATTTATTATTTAAAAAATTAAAGTTTCCTTTATTTAACTCCTCTTTATCTAAAACTCCTCTAAGCTAAACAGTCAGCCGTTGTGACCGTCTAGAAACCACCAAAGAATGGATAATAACTCAAAACCTGGGAAATTATATTTCAGGCTTGAGAGATTCGCAATTTAATTCGTAAAAACCGACATTAGAGAACAAGTTTTGATTTTATAGACTTCAGAGAAGTAACAATATATATTCTTTTTTTACTGCGGACCTACCGATTACAAACGAGAATGACGCCTTAAATAATGATATTAATTAATCATACAAAAAATGTTTTATTTATGTGTTCAAAATGTAATCGAAAAAAAAACTTATCGATAACAACAACTATACTCAAATCTAAACGTTTACAAAGTTTTCTATAGAAAACTGTTCAAAAATTCTTTTAAATTAACATTTTCCTTAGATAAAATTTTCTATTGACAAGTATTAATGAATAGCAGGGCATAGCCGACCACATGATACCCTGCAGCAGTCAGTATGTTAAAATGGGGATTATTTAAAAAAATAAAACATTTGATTTTTTTAACTTATAGAACTCAATCTTTCTAAATATTTTAAGCAAAAAGACTTTTTGACTTTATTTCATTTAGTTAAAAGTCGACTTTTCGACTTTTTGCGTTTAGTTAAAAGTCGACTTTTCGAATTTTTGCATTTATTGAAAAGTAGATTTTTAGACTTTTTGCATTTAATTAAAAGTTGACTTTTAGACTATTCGACTATAAGTATTTTATAAATAGTCGACTTTCCGTCTTTTTTTTCGACTTTTTGACTTTTATCGACCGTTTTGAAATTTTTGACTTTTTCCGACTTTTCGACTATTTTCGACTTTTATTAACAAAGTCGACTTTTCGACTTTTTTCACAGACGATAGTCGTGTTATCGACTTTATTGGAACAAAATAGTCGACTTCGACTTTTTTCGACAAAAAGTCGATTGTTCGATTATTCGAAAGTCGATTTATAGAACCCTATCTTAACTGGTTTTTACAGGCGTTTTTAGTGGATTTTTTTGCTAAGGAAACGTTTGATTTTTTGTGCGAGAGAAAGAGAAGAAATTATCAACCATCTCTTTCTCTCACATACAAAATCAAAAGTTTTCCAAAAAATAAAACTTTCCCTGTGTAAACCGGCACTTTGGATAGAAAGTGATTTTGGAATTTTTCTTTTTTATTTTTAACGATTTAAAACCGCTCAAAATCCCTTTTGTCTTAAACAGATTGGCAACATTACCAACAGCTGCTTTTTGCAATTTTGTTTTTGTTTCTCTTTTGTCCCGCCGGCTTGTGTACGTAAATTTTTATTTTTATTTATTTGCAAAATATTTAATAGAAATTCATAAAAAATGTCCACTAAGGAAACAAAAACTTTACTAAAAGAAGTTCGTGAGGCTATAAAGTCCGAAAAATATCAAGATGCTATTAAAAAATGTGAAGTAAGTATACAGGTGTAGTTTCATTAGTATTAGTCATTATTGTCTGTGTTCCTTTGTCTTTCTTTTAACCAATACAGGAAGTTTTAAAAGCTGAACCCAATTGTTATATGGGATATCTGCTGATGGGTGCTGCCTATCAAGATTCAGATAAACAAGAAGCAGCAAAATATTTACGCAAAGCCATTGAATTTTGTTCTCCACAACCACCAACTGTTGCATTACAGGGTCTGTCTAATTGTGCACCCCCAGAGGAGTTGCCGCAAATTTTCGAACAACTGATAGAATTGGTGCCGTAAGTTGGTTTTAAACTTCTTATTTATCATAAATTGTCAGGTTATAAAAGACTTCGAAACTATTTAAAGAAGAATTTTTTTGTAAAAAAATATCTAAAAAAATACTTTTCTACAGAAAAATATCTCAAGAAGGCGCCTTTATATGGAAAGAATATACTTTTTCTAAAGAAAACTGTCTAAATAGTTCATTTTTAAAGAAAACAGTATAAAAAGTAAACTACCACAGAAAACTGTATAAAGCTCATTTTATGTGGAAAACTCTTTAAAGCAGATAGGTACTTTTTCATAGAAAAATCCCTAAAGAACATACCTTTCTATAGAATATTATCTCAAAAAGATATATTTGTTTAGAAAACTATCTAAAGAAAACATGTTTTTTATAAATCAGTTAAAATAGGACATATGTAGCTAAAGAAAATTGTTTAAAGAATACAATTTCCTATAGAAAACTACCTAAGAAAGACACGTTTCTATAGAAAAAAGTCTACTGAAGACATATTTATATAAAAGAATATCTACAGAAGTCACTTTTTATAAAAAAACTCTCTAAAGGAGAACGTCATCTAATAATAATATTTTTCAACAGAAAACTCTCTTTAAGATTATATTCTATAAAAATTGCCTGAAAATCAATGTCTAAAGAAAACTCAGTTCTTTCTAAAGAAGACACTTTTCTATAAACTTTTCAAAAAAACTATTATTTTGAAAATTATTGTAATTTTTAAAAAAAATTACTTTTAACAAAAATTTCTATGTTTTTAATTTCCATTAAATTTTTATTCTAAATTTTTAGTGAAAAACAATTGCATTATTGTGAGAAACTATTTAGCATATCGACCAATAGCAAAATAGCTCCAGATTCGTTTAATGTATTTAAACGTATTATTGCAAAAACTCAAGATGAAGAAAAGAAAACCATTTTATTAACATATTTAGGACGTATTTGGGTTCAACATGATCTACCTGTAGAAACTGGAGAAGAGCAATTGGTAATTTGTTTTTTTTCATTAAAATTTTCAACAAAAATTTAATTTTTTTTTTAGTATAAATCTTCTTTAGAATCTATATTATTGGATGCTAGCTTAGACGTTTATTTGTCCGCATATAAACGTTTTATCAAGTTATTGTTTAAACAAAATGATTTAAAGTTGTGTTTGGAACGTGCCTGTAATTTGATTGATTTCTATCCAGAGGATATATACGCCTACGAATGGATTTGCAAAATCTATTGTGAACAATACAATTCTACGAAAAACGCTTGTTTGGAGAGTCTAAAAAATCCTATTGATTTTTATGCCTCCAAGTTATTGGAATTGAATAGTGAATCGAGTTTAGGTTTGTTAGTCAAAGCAATCGATCTTTATAATTCACAACAATTTGTGGCTGCAAGAGAACTTTTATATAGAATTCAAATTATTCAACCCAATTATGAGGTGGCAATTAAGTTATTGGCTTTTACTGAAATGCAATTGCAATCATATGGTTTGGCTGAAAACTTGTGGTATCAACTTAAGGATAATGATAGCAAAGAACTTGCTATATGTCTTTCATACAGCGATGAAAAGTCCAAGTTGAATGAAGCTGTAAAATTACTAAAAACTAAAGAACCATCTGAGGAAATAAATCAAGCTTTAGCAAGGTACTGTTTACTAATGATCGAGGCATTCTTATAAATATTTAAACCTTTTATTTTTAGATGCTATTACAAATTGGAAGATACTGACAATCTTCAGAGTTTAGAACTTGATGCGTTAAGTAAAGCTGAGTTTTTATTGTAAGTATCAATAAATGTCATAAATACTTTATACTATTTTAATTAATAATTGAATATTAGGTCACCTTCGGAAGCTATTGAGTTTATAAAATCTTCGATAACAGACTTAGAGACCTATTCCGTTCTATTTTTAATGGGAAAATGCTATTATGAAGTACAAAATTATAACAATGCCTTAATGTCTATTTTAAAAGCTACTCGCTTAAAGCCCTATAGTTCGGAATGTTTTTATTATTTGGGTAGAATTTATTTGGCCACAAATGATATTGTACGTTCAAGAAAATGTTTTGAAAAGAATGTTACATTAAATCCTCTAAATGAAAAAGCTGTGGAAAATCTCTCAATTATATATCAAAAATTGCAGGAAGAGGTTAGTATTGTAATTTAAATAAAATTTATAATATTACTCTTCTTTTAATTCTTTTATAGGATTTAAATTTATCATTGCTGATGAGCACTTTAAAATATCTAAAAAATTCGGAAAAATCAAAACATATTCATTACAAGTTGGGTCTACATTATCTAAATTTTCAGAGGTGTGATGAGGTAATTTTTTATTTAAAATATAAATAATATTATTCTTCTTTTGCAGCTTAAATATGCAATTAGTTTTTGTTGTCAATAAATGTTTTATGCTAAAAAATACTTATTTAAACTTTTAAAACCTTAGGCAATACAATCATTCCGCACTGCCATTAAGCATGATGTAACCTGCATAATATATTGGGAATCCTTAGGGGATGCTTATGCTGAAAGAGGTTCCTACAACTCAGCTATACGTGTATTTCAAAAAATTCTTGAAATGCAGCCGGATAACTTATACGCCAAGCTACAAATAGCCTTAACGAAGACAACTATACGAATGTTTCCAGAGGCCATTGAAGATTTTGATAGTTTACTTAAAGATAATGAAAATTATTTGCCCGCTTTGAAGGGTGCAGCCGAGGCACATATTGGCTTGGCAAATAATTTAAAGTTGGAATATCGTTTTGGCAGAGCTAAACATCATTTACAAATGGCTATCAATATGCTGCAAAGGTGAACATGGAGATCATTTAGTTTTAGCTATGAATATTTCTTAACAATTATAAATTTTAAGGTGTTTCTTGAACCCTGAAAATTTAAATATGGTTTGGCTGTGGCGTTTAGTGGCCAATGTGTTTGTGGCAACGGCCCAAATGCCCGAATCTTTGGCAAATCTTGATGTTAGTGGTAAATTGGCTAATCGAGATACCGACGTAGTCTGCTTGACACGCAAAGATTTATTAAGTTTGGCACTAAGGTAGGTTAAGTTATATAGGAAATCATTAATTTAAAGGCTTATTTTTGCTAATCTTATAGATTTTATACTTGCGCCTTGAAAATTAAACAAAATACTTATATGTGGTATGAATTGGCTTTGTGCTCTTACTATTCTGCCGACTATATGCCTGAAGAGGCAAAAATGCATTTAGAATTGGCTACGAAAGCTTGTCAAATTGCTATTAAGGAACAAACAAATAGATGGCATAATTGGAATTTATTAGGTGTTATTAATATGCATTCAGGTGGGTAATATAATATATTGTAAATTGGAAAATATTAACCTTTGACTTCTGCTAGTTATGGACAATTTACCTTTGGCCCAACATTGCTTTATACAAGCTTTAAATATTGAGCGTAAATCCTATACAACTTGGACTAATTTAGGTGTGTTATATTTAAAACTAAAGGAAATAAAGCTGGCCAATCAGGCTTTTCAAAGAGCCCAACAGTCATCACCCATTTATCCTAATGCTTGGATAGGTCAGGCCATGATTGCTGAAGCTATAGCAGAAGAAGTAGAAGCTGTTGATTTATTCCGTCATTGTCAACAATTCGAGTATCATGCTGAATCGTCCCTTGGTTATGCCCACTGGGTTTGTAATATCCTATCAAATAAGGAAAAGTGTCAATTGCCTCATTATAGATATGCCATTGAGATCATGTATGCCGATACTGTGGCATTGGATGCCATCAATTGGTATAATATTATCGAAGAAAATAACTCTTCAGCTTCGGCTTACTCTTTCCAAGGTTTTCTAAGTGAACGTCAGCAACTTTATAGACCGGCTTTAAGGGCATACGCTAAGGCAGCTGAAAACGCTGCTCCCGGTACTGAACGTGATCTTATGTATACAAATTTAGGTTATGTTTATCTTAAACTAAATGAACCCAATGAAGCTATAAATGCTTTTAATAAGGTTACACAAGCTTCATTTAAGCCTATTATAGGTTTAGCTTTGGCCTATTTTAAGGCTGGTCAACATCAAGAATCATATTCGGTTTATAGTTCTGTACTAAAAAGTGTGGCTGGTGTTGAGGATGATAAAGCGGCAAGAATTTTAGTAGCCATGGCTTCCATGGTTTATGCATTTCAAGGAGAAGCTGATACCAAAACTATTTTATATCAGTGGTATGTTTACGTTCTAAATATTCCAAAAGTATATAAATTTTTATAAATTTAATAACTTTTTAGCATACTTCTCAAAGACTCTCCCATACAAGCCTTGTATTCTGCCTGTGCTTTGGGTATTCTACATCAAGACAATCAATTGTCTGAGACCATATTGATAGAGTTGAAAAAATATGAAGATTCTGAACAGCATGCTGCTCATATTGCCTATTTAACAGCACAATATTATAAAGCAAATGTAAGTTAAACAAAATTTTTACATGATATTAACGAAACCTTTAATAATTTCTCTTCATAATAGCAACAACCTCGCAAAGCACTTACCTATCTAATGACACGTGTTCATATATTTCCACAATGTGCCGAATTGCGTAAAGT
>NC_060954.1:43387309-43389195 GCF_022045245.1 Lucilia cuprina
TTTTTCGTCATTTGTATATTTTGTATGCAAAATTTCCCTTTTTTCTTCCTCGTGGATCCGCGCCTGTTCTTTATACATATAATTTTTATACCCTTCACCTACTTGAGAAGGGTATATATAAGTTTGTCATTCCGTTTGTAATTTTTATAATATAATTTTCCGACCCTATAAAGTATATATATATTCGGGATCCTTATAGATAGCGGAGTCGATTAAGCCATGTCCGTCTGTCTGTCTGTTTGTCTGTCTGTTGAAATCAGTTTTTAGAGGTCCCCAGATATCGGCGAGATCCGAATCTTCAATAATTCAGTTAGACATGCTTTCGAGAAGATCGCTATTTAAAATCAGCAAAATCGGTCCATAAATAACGGAGATATGAGCAAAAATCCGAGACAGCCTCTGAAAATTTCATTAAAAAAGCCACATTTTTTCATGCTTTGTTAAAAAATCAACAACAACACTGTGAATTGGATAAAGATGTACATGTGCGTGTGAAGATGTATTTGGTTTAATTCAGTTGTGTATTTTTTTTGTATGTTTGGATGTTGTTCTGCTCTCACGAAGGTAAGTGGGTATAACAAGAGGGTGGTAATGCAGTTTGACGGTGGTATTGCAGTACAACGGTTAACATTTCTTTCTGCTACAGTTTATATTTGTTTGTGTGTATGTTATGTGTGACATGTGTGCAGAAATAAAAACTGTTTTTTTGAAACATACTTGGTGAAGGGTATATAAGATTCGGCACAGCCGAATATAGAAATACTACTTGTTTCTGTTTTTTTGTTTTTATTGCTCCGGTATGTTGAGAGCATATAGTTTTATTAAACAATAAAATGCATATTTTTTACAACAACAACTTGTTTGTATTATTAAATATGTCTCCCTCTCTCTCAGTGTATGTTTTTGTTATTATTATTATTATTTAAAATCACTAAGAATATTTGTTATTCTTACTTTTTGATAAAAGATTCAACTCTTAACTTTATTGTTATAAAGTCCTTTCTTTTTTGTTTTTTTGTTGTTGTCATTGTTGTTGTTGTGTATGCATAAGTTGTAAAATATTTTGTTTTAAATATATAGAGTCTGCTTGTCAGGTTTTGTTCATAATATTTAGATAAATATTTCATACATATTTTATATTTTTGTAATAATGTGTATTCTTGAATGTATATTTGATTAAGTTATGCATTTGAAAATTGTTGAAATATTTAAAAATAAAAAAAATGATGTAAACTACATGTCTGTATGTATGTATAGCAGATAACTACGTATTTATAATAATATCAATCATACGCCTTAGTTTTTTTTGTAATATAAAGTAAATCATTTATTTAGTCACTTCTTTTACATATTAATTATAACTAGAGTACATAAAGGGAGCTCCGCCTCCCTAATCGAAATTAAATTAAAAATTCAGATTATAAAAATATATATGCATACGTATACAGATAAAAATTAATATTTTTTAAGATTATAGGTATGTGGCATCACTGGATTTCTGTGTAGTTTACGTTTTTGTTTTGTTTCTTGCTTTGTTTGTTTTAGTTCAAGCCAACGTACGTGAGACTTTTGTTTCTATGTATTAGTAACAACTTTAAATGCTTATATCTCTTAAAATGCTAAACCGATTTTACTAATATATCTATTGTGCACATCTACAAACAAGTACCATTAAAATTATATAGGTTTGACCAAAATCGGATGTATACTGTAAGAGTAAAAGGGGTCACAAAAAATCGCTTTGCCTATTAATTATATAGATTTTAATTCAATAATCTATCTATATATATAAAAGAGTAGCGTTACTGACTGACTGATTCATCATCGCACAGCCTAAACGGCTGAACCTAGAATCATGAAATTTTGACAGCAGATGTGTTTTTGGT
>NC_060954.1:43389295-43411141 GCF_022045245.1 Lucilia cuprina
TAGTCTATAGTCTAGTCTATAGTCTAGTCTATAGTCTAGTCTATAGTCTAGTCTATAGTCTAGTCTATAGTCTAGTCTATAGTCTAGTCTATAGTTTAGTCTATAGCCGAGTCTATAGTCTAGTGTTTAATCTACACTATAGTCTAGTTTATGATCTATTATATACTTCAAACTTAATATAGAACCAATATTTCCTCTTTTTACAGTAGGACAGCACAATGTAGTGTATCGGATATGTCAGCTCAACATATGTTGAGTGAAGACAGAAATGAAATGAATGTGAATGGAACGCAACGAACGAACGAACGAGCAAGCGGCAGGAAAAATAAACTCACACACACTGACACATTGTAGTCGCACTCGTAGTCGTTTGTAATTTAACACATCTTGTCGTTGATAAATATAAACTGATAAGTTATTTCCTTTAGCCAAAGTTTTTCCTACATCTGTTGTTGGACTTTGATGTGTTTATGAAAAAAAGTAGGATTCGAAAAAAAATGGCATTTGTAAGAGTTTCTTTTTTTATTTTTACCACGCACATGTATTTAAACGGACATAATTTAAGTGCTACGAACTTTAGAGACTTTTAAATATTTTATGTAAGTAATATTTAATTCAGTGTTTCAGAATTTGGAAAGTAAATTAAAATTAACAAATAATTGTTTTTGGTAGTGGGTTGCTTTACGAGATTAAGATTCTGTTGTAAAATTTAATAGGAAATCAAAGGGAATGTCAGAAGAAATTCCTCAGTTAGTATTTATAAAAAAGTTCATCCTGATTCTATGGACTTGTGTCTGGGTACTAAATGATTTTCAGAACAGCGTCATAGTTTTATCGATTCCTATATTTGTGATGTTGTAGGACATAAAAATAAATAACAATAAATTGTCATCATAAAAATTGATGTACATATACGTATATACATATACATACATATATAGGCAACTTTTGTAAAAAGTCAATAACATTTGATGGCAATACATAAACACACACAGGCACATAGGCAAATAAAATGTAATAATAAATACCTGTTACACGTATTTAAACAGAAGTATTTATTAAACTTTATGAATATTAAGGTGTATCATACCCAACAAAAATAAAACGAAGTACTTCCAAAAGAATAACATTTATCACCAGTTCAAAATTTGCTTCCTGAGAATGACTTCCCTTCTATGACAAGCCTGTGTTAAAATCATCACTTCTTCAGGCCTTTTTCAGTACTTCCATGCAGTAAATTCTACTTCTTTTTCGCTTCTTTGGAAAATTTTTAATTGGTTATAATATTGAACCTAGAAACATGAAATTAAGCATGTAAAGCCCAGAGTATATGGGAACTCTTTGGTACTTTTTCGATTTTCAAAATGTACTTTCTAAGTTTTCTATAATGTTGAACCTAGAAACATGAAATAAAACATGTAAAGCCCGTAGTACTTAAGAACCTATAAAAGGAAACTTCTTGATACTTTTTCGTTCCTTTAAAAGTACTTTTTGTATTTTCTATAATTTTGAACATATAAACATGAAATTAAGCATGTAATGCCCAGGGTACAGGAGAGCTTACGAAAGGAAACTTCTTTGGTACTTTTTCGTTCTTTAAAAGGTACTTTTTTCATTTTCTATAATGTTAAACTTATAAATATGAAATTAATCATGTAGAGCGCCGTGTACAAAAAACCCTATAAAAGGAACTTTTTGGTACTTTTTCGTTGTTCAAAAGGTATTTTTTGAGTTTTCTATAATATGGAATTTATAAACATGAAGTTAAGCATGTAAATCCAAATTAATTGAAAAAATATGTCTAAAAGGGAATGTTTTGGTACTTTTTCGTTCTACAAAAGGTATTTTTTAAGTTTTCTATAATATTGAATCTAGAAACATGAAAACCTAAAACAGGGAACTTTTCGATACTTTTTCATTTTTCAAAAGGTACTTTCTGAGTTTTCTGTGATAAATATTTAAAGTCCTGTATGAATGAAAACCTGTGAGAATGAGCGTTTAGTACCTTTTCGTTCTTCAACTGATTAGTTAATTAGTTCGAAAAGAGGATATATATACAACAAATCCGAAGAAATACACAAAGGCCTCTATCGGGCCTGTTGTGGAATCGAACCCTCCACCTCCGGTCTACCAGACTAGAACATTAACCTAACGGAGGCCACTTCAACTGGTATCTTTTGTTTTTCTGTAATTTTAAACCTTCTTCAACTTTAAACCCTCTGGGACTGACATGGTTGTCTGACAGACACCAGTAAATCAGAAAAATTTGATTTTTTAATTTGTACCTTGTTAATAAACTCTGTTTAACATGCATTGTCGTGTCAAAGTTAAAGAAATATTATAATAAATTACAACCTAGACCCTTAAACTGTAAACAGAAATATTTTAAGTAAATTTCAAAAACAGATCTTAAAAAATATAAGCATTCAAAAAAAAAAAAAAAATAGTGTCCAGCTGATACCACGTCAGTAAAAAAGTTATAAAAAATCCACGTTGGCCCCAGAGTATTACATGATTATACTTCACGTGTCTAATTTTGTATAGTTGTGCTGGTAATCTTGTGTTTCCACTCAGAATACGTACCGTCATACTAACCTCAGACTTGCTCATTTTGAAAATATTTCTCGTCTTACTCTCATTAGGTTCAAGCCATAGGATCTTTTTAGTTCTATTTACTGGAGACCTTATAGGATTCTCCCATCCATAGTTATACCCTACATCACTTTAGTGGGGGAGGGTATATTGGGTTTGTGCTGATGTTTGTAACGTACAATAATATTGGCCCTATACCACCTTAAAGATCAGAATCATTTTCTGAGTCGATTTAGCTATGTCCGTCCATGTAAATTTGTAATCAAACTGCAAGTAGCAATTTTGACGATAATTCAAAATTTCGACACATTCATTAGGTAGAAGGGTAAGGCCCGCCGAACCTCATATTCATATACAATTAATACCAACTAATTTCCAACGCTTAGTCCCACAGCCACTCCTCTGTGGGGTATCTGTTGTTTTCGGCAACAGCACCGAACTTATCCCAAAATATTGACTTTATTATGCATGAACCTCAACCAACTGACCTCATGACATAGTCCTGCGGGCAACTGGCCACCTGTAGTAACAGATTATGCGATGCTCTGGTCTGACCTCTGTCAAACAGTAGACTGTAACCAATTTTTCAGTCCCGGCCAGACTGAAGGTATTGGCCACCTATTTATAACCACCAAGGTAACATGGCCCCCGGGGGATGTCTCTGGAACAATCTTCTAGCCTATTGAAAATGGTTAATATCGGTCCATTATTTCACCTAACCCCCATACAACTGAACCCATATTGTCGATATACGAGATAAACATAATTATGTTTATCTCGTATATCGACAAAAAGCTGCAAAAACAAGTTCTATACTAGTCTTGATGACCATCATGAACTCTATAATTATACGGCCTTATTTGACCCAAGGCCCAATAAAATGTCCCCTTTAAAATTTGACTTAATTATCGAAAGTTTTATTCAACAATAAATGTCTTAAGTATATCTGAGGCAAGGTACAATTTAACATAAATGTTTTATTATGAATACTAAATCACATTTTATTTTTGTAGGATATTATATGGTCGGCCTCGCCCGACTATAATTTCTTACTTGTTTTATTTCAGCTTTAGTTGTGTCAAGTTTCCTTCCCTTTAAAGCTGTTATATTCTCCCTTTCGTTGCCGACTACTCCCAAGTGGCCTGTTAACCATATTGGGGGGTATTAGGCCACTTCTGGGGGCATATTAAGTTAAAGCTTTCTTACAATCCACTACGTTCTTAGAGTTAGTTCCATCACCTAATATCGCCCTAATTGATTTCTGACTTTCGGTGCCATATTTATTCGAATCTAGTTTACACGTTCCTCCGTTGTTGCTCGGACTTTTGCCTGGAAGCTTGTACTATTAGGTAATCATTTCTGGTTCTTCAATATAAATACTTAACAAAAGTAAATAAAATACCTTAATAAAATTATCTAAAATATATATAAAACTTTACATATGAATGCTTGACATTTTAAAGGAAATAAATTTTGATAACAAAGTCAGTTGATATTTAAAAAAAAAAATGAACAAATATAAACATAAAGTTATGTGTTAGTGTTTTTTTTTTCTTATTCGTTCATCAAACTTTTCTCATATAAAATTGTATAATAAACAGCATGAAACTTGTAACTTGTACACATTTCCTTAAACTGACAGTCGAGACATTTTACACACTAAGTGGAAATACATAAAAATATGATCCAGCAATGTTAGGGGATTGTACCAAACTAATAACTTTAGTTGAGGGCGATTTAAATATCTGTAGAAAGATAAATAATTAAAATGTTTTCTTTTTCTGTTATTGAGAAAAACTTTAATTATGACTGACTACTTGTTAGATTACCTAGGGCACATAAAAGTGCTTTACAAAATATATATGTACAGCAGTACATATTTATTTTAGTTTCCTATAAATACATCAATTTTTCTTTATTCCTTTGAATATGAATACAGTTGACTCCTTATCAAACTGCTGGGAGATTGTCAGCCATGAATATGCGATATGTCGGTTATAGTATTTGAATGTCAAAGCTTTTTACGTTCAATGTTTCTTAGTGTTTTTTTTTGTGGCATAACTTTTTCTTCAATACCCATCAACATTTTGTATGATCTATTTATAATATATTCATCTGAATATATGGTTCAATAACCACATGTTCAGTATAAATCGACAAACATTGAAACAAATCTTTGCCATACGTTCCCAGCAAAAATTACATGGTAATGTTGGCGTTCCTACGACAATTGGATCTTCGCTCCGGAACGAGCCGAGTCATACTCGGCCAAAGATTGTCAACCCAGTGACAGCTGTATTAACCGAATGTTTTTTCCCCAAGAAAGAACTATCGGCCGCAGTCGAGCTGTTACAACAACATCAACATGGTAATGTTGTAGTTTTTGCATTATAGTCCCGTCTAGCCTTGATTGTCCTGCCATTTAATTTTCTAGCTTCCACACATAAACGATTCTTCCCTGGCTTTCGTACAAGTGTGCATCTGTTACTCCAAAGACTCTGACTTTCCACTATAACTCCTAACCTCAACATGTTATCAATCACCTGCACTGCTGGCGATACTGAATAATACTTATCCTTAACTGATATCGTATTGTCCGTTAGTTCTATCGTATGAAGCTCTAAATTGCTTCTGTCCAAGCCATCTCTTTCAAACGTTCGTAAATTGTTTACAACCTTTCTCAATTTATACCTCTGTTAACTTGACAGAGTGTGTTGTTCCACATCCTTCAACTCAAGAGGATAATTTTCCATTAAGCTTTCCAGTTTTAATCTGATATTTCAAACAGAACTGATGCAATGTCGATTTTTTCCAAAAAACTGGTTTAACTTCTCTACAATCTGTTCGCAATTTTTCCCAAGCAGACTTATCAAAGCCCCACTGTCGTATAAAGCTTTTATAGCTTTACAAGCAGGAGTACTAATGAATTAGAAAGTACTTATATAGCACATTATCAGTAAGACCTTATTAGACTACTTCTTTGGTTAAGTATGTTGTTACGAAAGTCACTACTTACTTTTTGCTGGGTTAGTAACTGACTTTAATAAAATAACTTTTATAAAAATTCTCTAAAATAAAAATTTAAATTTCAGTCAAAATCTCTATTCTATTATAAATATCGTACTGAATCACTTTATCTAGATGTAACTAATACATTTTGTTTGGCTCATTAAACATTTAATAAATATCCTTTAAGTTAAAAGGATTTCTTAAAAAGATTTAAAAGGACTTTATTCGCATAACTAACACTCATGCATAACTTAATATATGTATATCTTTTTTTTTCGTTCTTTCCCAATTTTAAACCGCATAAAGTTGTGTTCTTTTATTTTAAACATGATTTGTGGTTAAATGTGTGAAAAAGTTAAAGGGAAGAAAAAAAAAAAAAAAACTTTCAGAAACTTAAAACTTAATGTTTTTAAGTCTTTTTATGAAAAGGTGTTAGATGCAGGCTACCATTACAAAATTGTGCATATACACATGAATATATATCTGAATACATTTAAAATTGTTTAAAAAGAGTTTAGTTATAAAACTAAGTTAAATCGTAGAAAGCAATAGAGAAATTTTAATAAGTTACTCGTCAATCGTTAATAAATTATATATCAAAATCTAAGATTTTCCCACTGTGCAATTTTCATAAACCTTAAATCTCTTTAAAATTTTAACATATATATGAAAATATTGAGAAATTCTCCTCTTTGGATCGACTCTCTTTTTAAAATACTTTTCTTTATGTCCGCTCTCAAAATGTGTATTAAATATGGACTTCTGGCTTATTCATGATTGAAAACAATGTTTGAACTACATTATATAACGCGACCCCTTAACAGCCAACAATACTTACATATGTATGTTATGTAAAACAACCGTTAAACATTTAGGAAATATTTTTTTAATAAGATTTCATGATTAACTTTAACAATATAAAATATCTTTTTTTTTTGGTTTAAAATAAAACAAAATCGTCTACTTCCTTTCCATGGCTTTAAAAATTATTTAAGTTTCTATGACACACTCTCTCCCTTCATTTTTTGTACTCTACGACTTGACTATAGCCCAGACTATAGACTTGACTATAGTCCAGACTATAGACCTGACTATAGTCCAGACTATAGACTTGACTATAGTCCAGACTATAGACTTGACTATAGTTCAGACTATAGTTCAGACTATAGACTTGACTATAGTTCAGACTATAGACTTGATTATAGTCCTGACTATAGACTTGACTATAATCCAGACTATAGATTTGACTATAGTCCAGGCTATAGACTTGACTATAGTCCAGACTATATAATTGACTATAGTCCAGACTATAGACTTGACTATAGTCCAGACTATAGACTTGACTATAGTCCAGACTATAGACTTGACTATAGTCCAGACTATAGTCTAGACTATAGACTTGACTATAGTCCAGACTATAAACATGACTATAGTCCAGACTATAGACTTGACTATAGTCCAGACTGTAGACTTGACTATAGTCCAGACTGTAGACTTCACTATATTCCAGACCAAAGACTTCACTACAGTCCAGACTATAGACTTGACTATGGTCCAGACCATAGACTTGACTATAGTTCAGATCATTCATAGACTTTGCTATAGTCCAGACCATAGACTTTACTATAGTCCAGACAATAGACTTGACTATAGTCAAGACTATAGACTTGACTATAGTCCAGACTATAGACTTGACTATAGTCCAGACTATTGACTTGACTATAGTCCAGACTATAGACTTGACTATAGTCCAGACTATAGACTTGACTATAGTCCAGACTATAGACTTGACTATAGTCCAGACTATAGACTTGACTATAGTCCAGACCATAGACTTGACTATAGTCCAGACCATAGACTTGACTATAGTCCAGACCATAGACTTGACTATAGTCCAGACCATAGACTTGACTATAGTCCAGATCATTCATAGACTTTGCTATAGTCCAGACCATAGACTTTACTATAGTCCAGACCATATACTTGACTATAATCCAGACTATACACTTGACTATAGTCCTAACTATAGACTTGACTATAGTTCAGACTATAGACTTGACTATAGTCCGGACTATAGACTTGACTATAGTCCGGACTATAGACTTGACTATAGTCCAGACTTTAGACTTGACTATAGTCCAGACTTTAGACTTGACTATAGTTCAGACTATAGACTTGACTATAGTCCAGACTATAGACTTGATTATAGTCCAGACTGTAGACTTGACTATTGTCCAAACTGTAGATTTGACTACAGTCCAAACTGTAGACTATAGTCCAGACTGTAGACTAGTCCACTTAATAGAGTTCAGACTAGAATGAATTCAAGACAAAAGATCAGAATGTAGTAAAGACCTGCTGTTCAGATTATAGACTATAGTTCATTCTGCATAGTTCAGGCTTATGGCTAAACTATTGTGCAGACTATAGATTAGAATATAGTCCAGGATATATACTAGAGGATAGTGTAGTCTTTAAACTAAACTTAAACCAGACTATAGACTAGATCTAAATCCAAAATATAGACTAGACTATTCTCTTGACTTAAGACTACGGTCCAGACTATTGACTATTGACTTGGCTATATTCCAGACCATAGACTTGACTATTCTAGACTTTTGAATTTCAGAAAGTCTATATACTAAAGTAATAAGACTTAGTCCTTATGGTTCAGACTATAGTTTAGAATATTCTATATACATATATATACATTAAAAAAACTATTGTATTAGGGTAGGATATCAAAAAGTCGTTCTTGACATTCTTATTTATATTAAAATAAAGTTGCTTGTATCTGCATACACAGAAACTAACTTTTAATAACTTTCTGGTCTTTTTCATATTATGAAGTTGGCATTACATGGAAGTAAAAGAATATTCTATTGTCTTATTTATGACAAACGAAATTTAAAAATTCCTTAGAGCTTTTCCTTTTATGAACCACAAAGAATTTTAATATCACCTATTTTTATGCAAAATTACTTATAAAATTTCGTTTGTTTTTTTTTCTTACAAACAACAACAATAATAATCATAAAAATTTCTTTCGAATATGAATATATTTTTCTTTTGAGGAGGAGCATATATTCGAAGTAAAGTTTTAAAATACGGCCAGGTAATAAAGAAAGTGGGTTCATAAACAACCACCAACAATAGGCAACATTTACTTATTATTTAGCATAAACAAAATATTCAAAGGACTAGAAATATGATTTGTTAACACTGGTGGTATGAAAATAAAAAATAATAATAAAATCATAATAATAACAAGAGAATTATACTGGGGAAAAATAGCCACCAAAAGAAACTTAATAAAATAAGAAAGTATATATGAAAGTTGTGGCAAACAAAGGAGAAGAAAAACATAAAATAAAGTAAAAATTTGCTAATAGCAAAATTGAAATGATTTAAAATGCATAGCAAGTCATAGAGTAGTGTTCTATATTTACTACAGCAAAGTGTATACATATGCATATATGAAAGTAAATATGTATGTATATGGCTACAGCCTTTTTGCATACTGACTGCCTAGCAGCCAGAAATTCAGTGAAATAACATGCTATACAAAATCCTGGAAACAAGGAGAAATTAAAATAATATAATAGTAACGAAATAAACGAAAATACAATTACTTAACATGACTGTGAACTTAGTGTGGAATAGTGTATTAGATTATTTTATAGGGTGGGCCAAAACATTCAATTAAATTGCCACAAAAACCGATTTTTGAGTGAAAACATAAAAGTCCATTTATCTTGGAAACTAGAAGAGATAGAGGCAAAGCAATGTTAATCTGTGCTCAACTCAATTTCCCTCCAAAAACCGATTTTTGAGTGAAAGCATAAAAATCCATTTATTATGGAAACTAAAAGAGATAGAGGCAAAACAAAGATAATCTGTGATCACCTCAATTTCCCTCCAAAAACCCATCCATTTATTTTTGAAACTAGAAGAGATAGAGGCAAAACAATGATAATCTGTGATCACCTCAATTTCCCTCCAAAAACCTATCCATTTATTTTCGAAACTAGAAGAGATAGAGGCAAAGCAATGTTAATCTGTGATCACCTCAATTTCCCTCTAAAAACTGATTTTTGAGTGAAAGCATAAAACTCAATTAATTTTGGAAACCAGAAGAGATGGAGGCAAAACAATGATAATCTGTGATCACCTCAATTTCCCTCGAAAAACTGATTTTGAGTGAAAACATAAAAGTCCATTTATCTTGGATACTAGAAAAGAAAGAGGCAAAACAATGATAATCTGTGATCACTTCAATTTCCCACCAAAAACCGATTTTAAGTGAAATCATAAAGCCGATTTATGAGTGAAAACATAAAAGTCAATTTATTTTGGAAACTAGAAGAGATAGAGGCAAAACAATGATAATCTGTGATTATCTTAGTTTTTCACCACAATGATAATCTGTGATCACCTCAATTTCCCTCCAAAAACCGATTTTTGAGTGAAAACATAAAAGTCCATTTATCTTGGATACTAGAAAAGAGCAATTTCCCTCCAAAATTCGATTTTTGAGTGCAAATATAACATTTCCCTCCAAAAACCGATTTATGAGTGAAAACATAAAAGTCCACTTATCTTGGAAACTAGAAGCGATAAAGGCAAAACAATGATAATCTGTGATCGCCTCAATTTTCCTTCATAATCCGATTTTTGAGTGAGAATATAAAAGTCCATTTATCTTGAAAACTAGAAGAGATAGAGGCAAAACAATGATAATCTGTGATCACCTCAATTTCCCTCCAAAAACCGATTTTTGAGGGAAAACATAAAAGTCCATTTATCTTGGAAACTAGAAGAGATAGAGGCAAAACATTGATAATCTGTGATCACCTCAATTTCCCTCCAAAAACCGATTTATGAGTGAAAATATAAAAGTCCATTTATCTTGGAAACCAGAAGAGATAGAGGCAGAACAATGATAATTTGTGATCACATCAATTTCCCTTCAAAACCCGATTTTTGAGGGAAAACATAAAAGGCCATTTATCTTGGAAACTAGAAGAGATAGAGGCAAAACAATGATAATCTGTGATCACCTCAATTTCCCTCCAAAAACCGATTTATGAGTGAAAATATAAAAGTCCATTTATCTTGGAAACCAGAAGAGATAGAGGCAAAACAATGATAATTTGTGATCACATCAATTTCTCTCCAAAAACCGATTTTTGAGTGAGAACATAGAAGTCCATTTATCTTGGAAACCAGAAGAGGTAGAGGCAAAAAATGATAATCTGTGATCACCTTAATTTCCCTCCAAAAACCGATTTTTGAGTGAAAACATAAAAGTCCATTTATTTTGGAAACTAGAAGGCAAAACAATGATAATCTGTGATCACCTCAATTTCCCACCAAAAACCGATTTTTGAGTGAAAACATAAAAGTCCATTTATTTTGGAAACTAGAAGAGATAGAGGCAAAACAATGATAATCTGTGATCACCTTAGTTTTTCACCAAAAACCGATTTTTGAGCGAAAACATAAAAGTCAATTTATTTTGGAAACTAAAACAGATATGGACAAAGCGATCATAATCTGTGATCACCTCGATCCTCACATCCCACCAAAAAGTGGTTTTTGAGTGAAAACATAAAGTCCATTTATCTTGGAAACTAGAAGAGATAGAGGCAAAGCAATGATAATCTGTGATCACCTCAATCCTCACATCCCACTAAAAAGTGGTTTTTGAGTGAAAACATAAAAGTCCACTTATCTTGGAAGCTAGAAGAGATAGAGGCAAAGCAATGATAATATGTGATCACCTCAATTTCCCACGAAAAACAGATTTTTTAGTGAAAACATAAAAGTCCATTTATTTTGGAAACTAGAAGAGATAGAGT
Source organism: Lucilia cuprina (assembly GCF_022045245.1). Taxonomy (NCBI): domain Eukaryota; kingdom Metazoa; phylum Arthropoda; class Insecta; order Diptera; family Calliphoridae; genus Lucilia; species Lucilia cuprina. The sequence goes on from NC_060954.1 coordinate 43,400,758, forward strand.
CAAAGCAACGATAATCTGTGATCACCTCAATTTCCCAACAAAATTTGGGTAAAAACATAATGGCCCATTTATTTTGGAAACTAGAGGCAAAACAATGATAATCTGTGATCACCTTAATATTCCACCACACACTGGTTTTTGAGTGACAACATCAAAGTCCATTTATTTTGGAAACTAGAAGAGATAGAGGCAAAACAATGATAAACTGTGATCACCTTAATTTCCGACCAAAAACCGATTTTTGAGTGAAAACATAAAAGTCTATTTATTTTGGAAACTAGAAGAGATAGAGACAAAACAGTGATAATCTGTGATCACCTCAACTATCCACTAAAAGTTAAATTTTGAGTGAAAACTTTAAAATCCATTTATCTTAAAAAGTAGAAGAGATAGTGCCGAAGCAATCTGTGGTCAATTTTTTTTTCCATCAAAATTCGATATTTTTAGCAAATACATAAAAGTCGATTTATCTGCTAAACTAGAAGAAATAGAGCCAAAACAATGATTCTCTGTAATTCCCTAGTGTCCCATCAAAAATCGAGTTTTGAATGAAAATATAAGAATATTTATCTTTGAAACTAGAAGAGATAGACTGTATTAATCTAGTTTAAGGTCTGGATTATAGTCTAAACTATAGTCTATACAATTATATTCTATCATCTAATGCATTCCCTTCTTCCATACTATGGTCAGATCTGAAATATTTCAATTACACACGAATCAGTCTAATATAGAAGTTTCGTAAAAGTAAAAACACTAAACCAAAAAACCCAATTTAGAAAAAAGTCAAAAACATACACACGTATACATGTTTGTACTTGAAAGCAACTAAGTACATGGTTGCCGCAAACAAATATTCATGCTAGCGCACAAATACAGCCGGATGCTGATATGAGTTTAAAAGTAGGAAATAAGAAAGTATACAAACCATATTTTGGAAAAAAATATTAAAAAAAATCCATATACATACTGTTATAAATACATGTATACATATTTTATATAAAATAAATGTATAAATTTACATTTACTAATGTTGTACCTTGTATCAAAGAGAAAAATATGTATAAAAGTGTTTGTGGAGCAAACAAGTGGTCATGCTTATTGTTGTTTTTAGTTAATTCTCAAAAGTACCCTTTTTTTCTAGTGTTATTCAACATCTTGCTAACTTCCCAGTAAAAACTTTATGTATAACAATTTAAATGAAGCTTAATTAAAATAAATAAATTCCCGACATTTATTTGTGTGCATCGCACAATGAAGTAAATTATTTATGATGAAGTTTTTTTGCTGGGTTTCTAGGAAGCTCTGGCTCTTTCAACAGTAACGCCAATGTACTGGTGTTCATTCTTATTAATTTTTTTCCATATTTTTAGTACCACATTGGTTCGTTGTTGTTTCAATTATTAAAACGAACTAAAAGGACCTCTCTGTTGCCAGAACCTTTGATTCTTTTCCCATATTTTTACAATTGTGTTAAGAAAATTTAGTCATGCAAATTAAATTTTTCTGTTATTATTTTCCTTTAATGTTACATAAGAAACAACTCAGCAGTTGTTGTAAATTTAACGAGGATCACAAAATAGGAGGGATCATAAGACACAGTTACGAATTAGTCTATATTGTAGTCTAGTCCAAAATCTGGACAATACTGTCTTTTATAGTCTGAATTATAGTCTATAGTCAATTCTATAGTCAAGTCTATAGTCTAGTCTATAGTCTAGTCTATAGTCTAGTCTATAGTCAATTCTATAGTCAAGTCTATAGTCTAGTCTATAGTCTAGTCTATAGTCTAGTCTATAGTCTAGTCTATAGTCTAGTCTATAGTCTAGTCTATAGTCTAGTCTATAGTCTAGTCTATAGTCTAGTCTATAGTCTAGTCTATAGTCTAGTCTATAGTCTAGTCTATAGTCTAGTCTATAGTCTAGTCTATAGTCTAGTCTATAGTCTAGTCTATAGTCTAGTCTATAGTCTAGTCTATAGTCTAGTCTAGTAGTCTAGTCTATAGTCTAGTCTATAGTCTAGTCTATAGTCTAGTCTATAGTCTAGTCTATAGTCTAGTCTATAGTCTAGTCTATAGTCTAGTCTATAGTCTAGTCTATAGTCTAGTCTATAGTCTAGTCCTATAGTCTAGTCTATAGTCTAGTCTATAGTCTAGTCTATAGTCTAGTCTATAGTCTAGTCTATAGTCTAGTCTATAGTCTAGTCTATAGTCTAGTCTATAGTCTAGTCTATAGTCTAGTCTAAAGTCTAGTCTATAGTCTAGTCTATAGTCTATAGTCTAGTCTATAGTCTAGTCTATAGTCTAGTCTATAGTCTAGTCTATAGTCTATAGTCTAGTCTATAGTCTAGTCTATAGTCTAGTCTATAGTCTAGTCTATAGTCTATAGTCTAGTCTATCTCTAGTCTATAGTCTAGTCTATAGTCTAGTCTATAGTCTAGTCTATAGTCTAGTCTATAGTCTAGTCTATAGTCTAGTCTATAGTCCAGTCTATAGTCTAGTCTATAGTCTAGTCTATAGTCTAGTCTATAGTCTAGTCTATAGTCTAGTCTATAGTCTAGTCTATAGTCTAGTCTATAGTCCAGTCCCTATAGTCTAGTCTATAGTCTAGTCTATAGTCTAGTTCTATAGTCTAGTCTATAGTCTAGTCTATAGTCTAGTCTATAGTCTAGTCTATAGTCCTAGTCTATAGTCTAGTCTATAGTCTAGTCTATAGTCTAGTCTATAGTCTAGTCTTATAGTCTAGTCTATAGTCTAGTCTATAGTCTAGTCTATAGTCTAGTCTATAGTCTAGTCTATAGTCTAGTCTATAGTCTAGTCTATAGTCCAGTCTATAGTCTAGTCTATAGTCTAGTCTATAGTCTAGTCTATAGTCCAGTCTATAGTCTAGTCTATAGTCTAGTCTATAGTCTAGTCTATAGTCTAGTCGATAGTCTAGTCTATAGTCTAGTCTATAGTCTAGTCTATAGTCTAGTCTATAGTCTAGTCTATAGTCTAGTCTATAGTCCTAGTCAATAGTCTAGTCTATAGTCTAGTCTATAGTCTAAGTCTATAGTCTAGTCAATAGTCTAGTCTATAGTCTAGTCTATAGTCTAGTCTATAGTCTAGTCTATAGTCTAGTCTATAGTCTAGTCTATAGTCTAGTCTATAGTCTAGTCTATAGTCTAGTCTATAGTCTAGTCTATAGTCTAGTCATAGTCAGTCTATAGTCTAGTCTATAGTCTAGTCTATAGTTCCTAGTCTATAGTCTAGTCTATAGTCTAGTCTATAGTCTAGTCTATAGTCTAGTCTATAGTCTAGTCTATAGTCTAGTCTATAGTCTAGTCTATAGTCTAGTCTATAGTCTAGTCTATAGTCTAGTCTATAGTCTAGTCTATAGTCTAGTCTATAGTTAGTCTATAGTCTAGTCTATAGTCTAGTCTATAGTCTAGTCTATAGTCTAGTCTATATATTCTAGTCTATAGTCTAGTCTATAGTCTAGTCTATAGTCTAGTCTATAGTCTAGTCTATAGTCTAGTCTATAGTCTAGTCTATAGTCTAGTCTATAGTCTAGTCTATAGTCTAGTCTATAGTCTAGTCTATAGTCTAGTCTATAGTCTAGTCTATAGTCTAGTCTATAGTCTAGTCTATAGTCCTAGTCTATAGTCTAGTCTATAGTCTAGTCTATAGTCTAGTCTATAGTCTAGTCTATAGTCTAGTCTATAGTCTATTCTATAGTCTAGTCTATAGTCTAGTCTATAGTCTAGTCTATAGTCTAGTCTATAGTCTAGTCTAAGTCTAGTCTATAGTCTAGTCTATAGTCTAGTCTATAGTCTAGTCTATAGTCTAGTCTATAGTCTAGTCTATAGTCTAGTCTATAGTCTAGTCTATAGTCTAGTCAATAGTCTAGTCTATAGTCTAGTCTATAGTCTAGTCTATAGTCTAGTCTATAGTCTAGTCTATAGTCTAGTCTATAGTCAAGTCTATAGTCTAGTCTATAGTCTAGTCTATAGTCTAGTCTATAGTCTAGTCTATAGTCTAGTCTATAGTCTAGTCTATAGTCTAGTCTATAGTCTAGTCTATAGTCTAGTCTATAGTCTAGTCTATAGTCTAGTCAATAGTCTAGTCTATAGTCTAGTCTATAGTCTAGTCTATAGTCTAGTCTATAGTCTAGTCTATAGTCTAGTCTATAGTCTAGTCTATAGTCTAGTCTATAGTCTAGTCTATAGTCTAGTCTATAGTCTAGTCTATAGTCTAGTCTATAGTCTAGTCTATAGTCTAGTCTATAGTCTAGTCTATAGTCTAGTCTATAGTCTAGTCTATAGTCTAGTCTATAGTCTAGTCGTATAGTCTAGTCTATAGTCTAGTCTATAGTCTAGTCATAGTCTAGTCTATAGTCTAGTCTATAGTCTAGTCTATAGTCTAGTCTATAGTCTAGTCTATAGTCTAGTCTATAGTCTAGTCTATAGTCTAGTCTATAGTCTAGTCTATAGTCTAGTCTATAGTCTAGTCTATAGTCTAGTCTATAGTCTAAGTCTATAGTCTAGTCTATAGTCTCTAGTCTATAGTCTAGTCTATAGTCTAGTCTATAGTCTAGGTCTATAGTCTAGTCTATAGTCTAGTCTATAGTCTAGTCTATAGTCTAGTCTATAGTCTAGTCTATAGTCTAGTCTATAGTCTAGTCTATAGTCTAGTCTATAGTCTAGTCTATAGTCTAGTCTATAGTCTAGTCTATAGTCTAGTCTATAGTCTAGTCTATATATCTAGTCTATAGTCTAGTCTATAGTCTAGTCTATAGTCTAGTCTATAGTCCAAGTCTATAGTCTAGTCTAATAGTCTAGTCTATAGTCTAGTCTATAGTCTAGTCTATAGTCTAGTCTATAGTCTAGTCTAATAGTCTAGTCTATAGTCTAGTCTATAGTCTAGTCTATAGTCTAGTCTATAGTCTAGTCTATAGTCTAGTCTATAGTCTAGTCTATAGTCTAGTCTATAGTCTAGTCTATAGTCTAGTCTAAAGTCTAGTCTATAGTCTAGTCTATAGTCTAGTCTATAGTCTAGTCTAATAGTCTAGTCTATAGTCTAGTCTATAGTCTAGTCTATAGTCTAGTCTATAGTCTAGTCTATAGTCTAGTCTATAGTCTATTCTATAGTCTAGTCTATAGTCTAGTCTATAGTCAGAGTCTATAGTCTAGTCTATAGTCTAGTCTATAGTCTAGTCTATAGTCTAGTCTATAGTCTAGTCTATAGTCTAGTCTATAGTCTAGTCTATAGTCTAGTCTATAGTCTAGTCTATAGTCTAGTCTATAGTCTAGTCTATAGTCTAGTCTATAGTCTAGTCTAATACCCTAGTCAAATACCCTTAAGAAATATTTCTTTAAGTGCTACAGAAAACCCTAATTTAACTAAGAAAAAAACATGGTGTTTCCAGAAATTAAAATATAGGTTAGTTTTAGTTTTTAAATAAAATGTTTTTATATATGTAGATAAAATTCTATTTTTTTATTGCAATTTCTTCAAAAATTACATAATTGTTTGTTAGCTTTCGTTAGTTATTTTTATTTTAATAAAAATCTAAACAATTTCTCTTATTTTTTATTTGAAGTGTTTACTTCAATGATTTCTAAAATAATGAAATTAAGATAAACAGATTTAATTTTAAATTTTAATTTTAGAGTTTGTTCAGTATTATTGGGAATCTGGGACGTATGATTACTTTCTAATAAATAATAATCGTTCATACGTATGAGTGTACAAATAATATGATGATAAGGGCACACTGATGCTGCATCTAATATTAATTTATATATATACTTTGATAGTGGAAAATCGGGAAAACTTGATAATTATGATAGACAATTTTTCACAGTTAGACTATAGACTAGACTATAGACTAGACTATAGACTAGACTATAGACTAGACTATAGACTAGACTATAGACTAGACTATAGACTAGACTATAGACTAGACTATAGACTAGACTATAGACTAGACTATAGACTAGACTATAGACTAGACAATAGACTAGACTATAGACTAGACTATAGACTAGACTATAGACTAGACTATAGACTAGACTATAGACTAGACTATAGACTAGACTATAGACTAGACTATAGACTAGACTATAGACTAGACTATAGACTAGACTATAGACTTGACTATAGACTAGACTATAGACTAGACTATAGACTAGACTATAGACTAGACTATAGACTAGACTATAGACTAGACTATAGAGACTAGACTATAGACTATACTATAGACTAGACTATAGACTAGACTATAGACTAGACTATAGACTAGACTATAGACTAGACTATAGACTAGACTATAGACTAGACTATAGACTAGACTATAGACTAGACTATAGACTAGACTATAGACTAGACTATAGACTAGACTATAGACTAGACTATAAACTAGACTATAGACTAGACTATAGACAAGACTATAGACTAGACTATAGACTAGACTATAGACTAGACTATAGACTGAACTATGGACCAGACTATAGACTAGACTATAGACTAGACTATAGACTAGACTATAGACTAGACTATAGACTAGACTATAGACTAGACTATAGACTAGACTATAGACTAGACTATAGACTAGACTATAGACTAGACTATAGACTAGACTATAGACTAGACTATAGACTAGACTATAGACAGACTATAGACTAGACAATAGACTAGACTATAGACTAGACTATAGACTAGACTATAGACTAGACTATAGACTAGACTATAGACTAGACTATAGACTAGACTATAGACTAGACTATAGACTAGACTATAGACTAGACTATAGACTAGACTATAGACTAGACGAGACTAGACTATAGACTAGACTATAGACTAGACTATAGACTAGACTATAGACTAGACTATAGACTAGACTATAGACTAGACTATAGACTAGACTATAGACTAGACTATAGACTAGACTATAGACTAGACTATAGACTAGACTATAGACTAGACTATAGACTAGACTATAGACTAGACTATAGACTAGACTATAGACTGAACTATGGACCAGACTATAGACCAGACTATAGACTAGATCATAGACTGTAGTCTATAGACTGTGGACTCTAGACTAGACTATGCACTGTACTACATACTAGACTATAAACTACACTGTGGACTAGACTATGGATTACACTTTGGACTGGACTATAGAATATACTGTAGACCAGACTATATGCTGGACTATTGACGAGTGACGTCATTGATACATTGATCATTGACAGATTAACCAAATGTACAAACGTTTCGTCAAAAATATATGTTTTTTTCTCAATAATGGACAATTTTTTTTATTAAAATATATGTTTTGACTTAAATTTTATTTAAATTTATTAACATACTCATGTTTTCAATCTCAGTTCTCTTTTACTTCTCATTTGTTTAACCCAAACCGCAAACTTCCTCCTCCACTTAAATCTTACATGTAGAATTTGTATTTTTCCATTTGTGTTTACCATTTGATGACACAAACTATTCAACATACAAAGTTCATCAGTTCACAAGTGCAAACAGGCTAAAAAAGAAGGTTATATAAAAAATTAAATAAAAAGCAAGAGAGAGAAAAAAACTTTTTAAATCGTTTAGCTGCAAAAAAGGTAAGAAAACAGTTGCCTTCCTCTAGCACACACCAATGCATAATCAGGGACAACAAAATACATAGTTAACCTTCTGTATATATGTATTCATGTGTTTGGAGAGTGTGACGGTATGTGGGTGTGAGTGTGCATATGTTTGAATAAATTGGTTTATTTGCGGAAACGGATATGTTACCAAGAAGAAGAATGAGTTAAAACATAAATAATACAAACATAAATGACACAATTACTTATACTTAAATATTATCTATGAATTGAGAAGTATTAGAGTATTTCTTAAAAATAAAATATTCTCGATTTCATAAAACGAAATTTACAATACATTGTTTTTAAACATCTATAACATATACTTCATTGTTATTAAATAATACCGCCCTAATGTCACATACATTTCCAGAAACTCTCCAACATGCACACAACACACATACGAGAGCAATCTAAGAATAAGCGATTATTCTTACACTTGCTCAACTTTGATGTGCTTGAATAAATGACTGACATTGTCCTGATGTTGACAGGATTGCACTTTTTGGTTTAAAGTTCATGTTTGCCTTTAATCGTTTGCTAGTAGTTGAGAGTGCAGTAGGAAAACAAGGAGTTGTCACCTATGGATTATAGTTTAATAAAATATTTAAACAGAAAAAAAAACATAAATTACGAAAACATTTTGGTATATTTAAAGTTGTAATTGAAAAAAAACAACAATAGTCTTGTTTTAAAGCTAATGTATAATGTAGTGAATGGCTTGGTCTAAGAACTAGTGTATAGTATAGTCTGTAGTATATTCTATTGTCTATTTTATAGTCTATTTTTTAATCTATTTTATAGTCTAGTCTATAGTCTACTCTATAGTCTAGTCTGTAGTCTAGTCTATAGTCTAGTCTGTAGTCTAGTCTATAGTCTAGTCTATAGTCTAGTCTATAGTCTAGTCTATAGTCTAGTCTATAGTCTAGTCTATAGTCTAGTCTTTAGTCTAGTCTATAGTCTAGTCTATAGTCTAGTCTATAGTCTAGTCTATAGTCTAGTCTATAGTCTAGTCTATACTCATAAAAAGATAATCAGTTGGAGAGTTTCAAGTTATAAAATTCAAATAAATCGTTTGTTGTAACACTTCACAAAAAGTTAAGTAGAAGTTCATGAAAACCTTTTGAAGAAATTTCTAAAATTTATCTTTTTATATTTATTTAAAGATTTTGCTTAAAAAAATTCTATAAAAGTATGTGTGTATGAGTAAGTATGTCCGAAATATGAGTGGCAATTTTGAAAAAGGCAAAAAATATGTTGAAAGTCCACTTGACATTAAAGAGCTAAAAGTTAACCAGGATAACACAAAAATATAATCATAATATAAGCGGAAGTTTACCAAACCAACTAACAATTAGGTTGAGAGATTAAAAATTCTAATATACATACATATATACACATACAAAAATATTTATTTACACATTTACAAGTATTTATGGACCAGGTCAGGTATGTTTTAAACAACATTGGCTTGAGTATATATTGTATGAGGTTAGACTTAAAAGTCATATTTAAATAAGAAGCAATACAAAATAAACGCACAGTTTGAAAATATTTTAATTTGGATTAAATCAAACTGTTTATAGCTCAAGTGAGCGTGAAGTGTTTGAATTAAAAAAAAATATCTAAATAAAACTTTTTAGATAAATCTCGTATTCCTTTTTATTAAAGCTTATGTGTGGTTGTATTTCGGTTTTGTTTTTACATACCAAAATAAAACAATACTTATACAAATGCAAATGCTTAGAAATCTCGGTAGTTTCTCGGCGATTTAATGGATCCTATTTAGAATGTCTTTTTCTTAATTTTTGACATTGTCCTTAAAGTTTTTTAATCAGAGATTGACGCAACTAAAGTAAAGTAAAATGTCATTATAACTTATTCAAAAACAGTCCCCCAAACTGCAATGATTTTAAAAAATACTTATACACTCAAACATACACATGTGTATTTATGTATTCATATGTAAATCAACAACAAAGTTGGTTTTATTGTTTGACAGTTTTGCGGTTTAGTTGGTGAAAATTTTAAATTTACATTTTACAAATTCTACAAATATTTTTACTCATATAACTACAACTGAAAACAAGTAGAAAATATATTAATATACTACTACATATGCAAATACACATAGAAAAATTAATAGACTTGAAATGTTTAACACAAAGTATTTGGAAAACATTTGATTAATTTTGAATATCTAATGTAGAATAGAAAACCACAATGAAATGATAGTAAATACAGTACTTTTGGTGTTTTTTAATGATGACAGAAGATTAAATGTTGATTTAAATAATAAAATGACAGATTAATAATAAATATATACACTTTGTTCGACACATATCAAAAAGCAGTTATATATATCATGAGTTAACATATAGTTTAACACCACAAAAACTTGGCAATGACAAGCTATTATAACAAAATTACTAAAAGTGAGATACAAAATTAAATTTTTTGTATTTACATAAATATTTACAGAAAATATGGCAGGACAAACTTCGCATAAATAAGTCTAAAAGGGAATGTAATACCTGGAAACATATTGGAAACAACAAATTTCAATTTTCGCAAAAAATGTGGGTAAAAGAATTTCAGCGAGTTCCCTGAGTGGCTGTAGACTAGGGCACAGACTACACTATACACTAGACTATAGACTATACTATAGACTAGACTATACACTAGACTATAGACTAGACTATAGACTAGACTATAGACTAGACTATAGACTAGACTATAGACTAGACTATAG
>NC_060954.1:43411241-43412447 GCF_022045245.1 Lucilia cuprina
TGGTAAAAATTGTCAGATTATAATCCAGACTGTGGACTTAAATGCACTTTACCTATCTATCTATATATACATCAAAAATCGTAAAATTGTTCAACAGCTTTACCAACATGGTAGACAATTACGACACACTAACATGAACCATACAGTCGCATGTTTATTAAAAAGAAATCTTAAATTTCATTTCTATTTATTTCTTCCTTCCTTCCGGAAGACAATGAACAGCATTCTTAACAAAAGAGACACCTACATTATGTGCCTTGTGGCGGTGTTGGTTCAACCTATACTCACAGGTAAACTATCGCAATCCTCACCACTGCCATCGTATTCGTCGTCGTCATCAACATCAAAATTTATGGTTCTATCTCACATCCTGTGCTCTTAGAAATTCCTTGTGGTTGCACTAACAAATGAAACTATAAAGTAAACCAGTGTGTGAGTAAGTGGAACAAAATGTACTGTAAAAGGGAAAAAGTCCTAAAGAAATATTGCAATATTTTTATAGCTGTGAATAGACCCAGAGAAAAGAGGAAAAATATTATGCGTAAAATACAACTTTATTTTTTCGCCTCTTCCAGTACTACAGCTATATTCAATATAACTTTTTTCTTATATGATTCTTGCATTTTTTATTTTTCCTTCATAGATTGTGATAAGTTTGAACGTATGTTTTGATATTTCCGGTTGTATGAGTATTTCAAATTAAATTACATTTAAGAAAGCGCTGAATTGATGGCGAACAAGGCAAAAAATGTGCAATGAAAAAGTTTTACGCGCTAAAAGAAAAGACATCATCTCTATTGCATCGGCATGAGTAAACTTGATTATGTGAATAACTACAAGAATCGGAGAGTAAAAGCAAAAAAAAATAACAATGAAAAAAAGTCTTATTATATAAATGTCAGAGGAATTTCAATATTTGAAACGCACTAGAAGTGCAAGCAGCCAAGTGTTATGTAATAAGTTCATTAGATCGGTAAAAATTCCTAAAATTGGAAGATTGAACTTTAAGTGCAGCCCTAAAATGTGTCAGAATACTTTTTATCGATTTATTTTGGAATCAAATTTTACAGTCTATAGGTTAGCCTGTAGTCTAGTCTGTAGTCTAGACTAGTCTATAGTCTAGTCTATAGTCTAGTCTATAGTCTAGTCTATAGTCTAGTCTATAGTCTAGTCTATAGTCTAGTCTATAGTCTAGTCTATAGTCTA
>NC_060954.1:43412547-43414598 GCF_022045245.1 Lucilia cuprina
TATCTATCTAACTTTTGCTAAATAACAATGTTCAAGCAAAACATCCTACTACTCTGTCCCACAAATATTCATTTTAAAGATATTACGCAGCGATGAAAAGTTTTCCATATTTGCTGTTTGTCCGCAAATATTTTTTAAAACTATTTTCCATTTCTTTACATTTATAGACCTTAAGATAAAGAATCTTAAGTAAATACAATCTGCGCGTGACTACAACTAGAAAACAGACAAAGTATATCCACAGGATATTAAGGAAATTCAGAATAAATAAAATAATAAATTGGCAAATGAAGAACAATGTTGTTTGTGTTATTTATATTAATGTATGTATGTTTTTGTCTGATATGATGGTGTTGCTGCGGCAACAGTAAGTGCAACAAGCTGTAACTTTAACATTTTTATACTGTTTTCATGTTTTAGATTTTGTTTTTCTGTTTTCGCCGTTTTTATTCTATTATCATAAAATTACGAAACTACAACATGACAAGATACTAGATGCAAATATTTTCACTTAAAGTAAGTCTGGGAATGTAAAAAGTTTTACTTTTTTTATTACTTTAGCATTTATTTCGCTAATTCATTAGAGCAATAGAAAAATGTTTAGATAAACTATTGTGCGTTCAGTATTTGTAACCGCCGAATTTGGATACCATCGTTAGGTGTAGCATTAAACCAAATCTTAGACTATTTATCACTCATATGTTTGTGAATTTTCGTATATAATTGATTGAGATAAGGTCACACATATTTCAGTGGAACAGAAAACTATGTACAACAAATCTTCGGCCAAACAATAAAACTATCATAACTAATAAACAATAATGTTTAAACTACTTCAATAAGATCTCTTTAAATTTAAATATTTTGCAGTTTCCTATCAAACTTTTTCGACAATATATTTTGTTTTCCTATTTAGACACAATCTTTGTAATAAAATAAAAAAACGTATAAAATACACACAAATTCCAAAGGGAATCAAAAATTTCTAGAATCAATCCAACAATGACGAGGCCATTGTATACATATTAAATGAAAATAACAACAATAAGTTAAAGTGTCGGCAGTGTCGAATAATGTTAACCCAACAAAATATTCTACAGAATTTAAATACAGAAAATTTAAATCCAATCAAAATTAAATCTAGATCAAGATCTTCATGGACCCAGAAGGTTTATATATTTAAACACTCTCGATATATTTATGTGTTACTAACGATATGACCAAATAAACATGTCCATACATAATTTTTTTGGATATTGGTTATAAAAACGGCAATAAGAAAACATTGATGACCAGCATTTGCTAGAGGTATGATGTGAGTACTATACTAATTTGATTTTGCACCCTACAACACTACAGTGGAAAATAGTGATAATGTTTTAATGTCATAAAAGACAGTACTAAAGTCTGGAGTTAAGACAGTTCTATATTCTAGACTAAAGATAGTATTATTACAGTCTGAGCTATATGCTGTTCTATAGTCAAGACTAAAGACACTTCTATGGTCTGGACTATAGTTCTATTCGGGTTATATACATTTTTATGGTCTAAACTTTATATAGTTCTATAGTCTGAACAATAGACAGTTTTAAAGTCTGAACAAAACAAAGTTCTGTAGTCTGCAGATAGTTCTATAGTCTGAATTATAGTTCTTACTTTAGCCCAATCTATAGATAGTTCCATAGTCCAGACTAAAGACAGTTTTATTGACCATACTACAGAAAGTTCCATAGCTCAAACTATAGGTAGTTTCATAGTCCGAAAAAGTACTATAATCTAGGCTATTGACAGTTTTATAGGCTAAACTATTGACAGTCTATAGTCTAAACTATTGACGGTCTATAGTCTGAACTATTGACAGTTCTATAGTCTGAACTATTGACAGTTCTATAGTCTGGACTATAGACAGTTCTATAGTCTGGACTATAGACAGTTCTACAGTATGGACTATAGATAGTTCTATAGTCTGGACTATAGACAGTTCTATAGTCTGGACTATAGACAGTTCTATAGTCTGGACTATAGACAGTTCTATAGTCTGGACTATAGAC
>NC_060954.1:43414698-43419616 GCF_022045245.1 Lucilia cuprina
GATAGATACATAGATACATAGATACATAGATACATAGATACATAGATACATAGATACATAGATAGATAGATAGATAGATAGATAGATAGATAGATAGATAGATAGATAAATAATTACATTGATAGCCAGATAGATGGATAGTTAGTTTGTTAGTAAGTAAGTAAGAAAGTAAGTTACCAAGTTAGTAAGTTAGTTAGTTAGGTCGTTAGTTAGTTACTTAGTTAGTTAATTTGTTTGTTCGTTATATTTGAAGAAATAATGTCCACTATTATGAACACATGTTACCGGTGTAGTGTGTAATTGGAAAAAGCAAGAAATAGAATAAAACTTTTTGGCAAAAATAGATTTTTAAGAGGATAACAAGAAGCCAACTAAGAACAATATTCTCTAAAAAATAACATTTAAGTATTGTCTACGGTAATGTTAATTAAAGTCAAGGTAGTTTAGATTAGATTTCAACATTTAATGGACAAAATGTGCTCAAGTGTAAGTAAATGATGAATTTGAAGTTATTTAAATCGTTACAATTATTTTGATTTTGTGTTCAAATAACAAGGCATTGCTTAAATTGATATTTAATTTAACATTTTTAATATATAAGAAATACATTCAATTAAAATTTAATTGTAATATTTTCAAATAGCTATTAAGACAAATGATTTATTAAAATCGTTTAAGTCAAAATAAACATAATTTCAACGTAATTGAAGCCATTAGAAAACTTGTATTCCTTGAAAAACGTTTTAATAAAATCTAATTTACACAAAGTTAAACAATGAAAATTATTACGATATTTCTACGAATTCCATAAATAAGTGATGTAATATTGAAAATCTTTTGTTTAACTTAAAACAAATGATTTTCTTACGACTTCTTCTTGGGCATTTTTCACTCCCACTTACCCGTTCCACAAAAAAAGTAAAGAAGTAAAACAATGTAAATTTTTATAACAATTACCATTAACAAACACTACAATAACAAAAGCAGAAGAAAACTTTTCTATTTTCATTTAGTTAAAATAAAATCAAAACAAAATACATATTGGCAAAAAAAAAGTTAAAATAGAAAAGAAATTTGTAAATAGAACATAAAGTTAAAGTTTTTCTCTTATTATCACACTAAAGTTTTTCATTTTGTGGTTTTTCAACTCTTCTCAACCGGAAACGAAAGTGTATCGAATTGAAAGAGAAAAAAAAAGAAAATTCTTTTTAGCAAAAACACAACCACAAAAATGTTTTATAGTTCTGGAGAAATGTCTTCTCTATACAGTGTCTTATTTTTCCACTTCAACACGTTGTCAGAGCAGCGTTGAGGAGATATTTTTTTTAAATTTAATGCTTTTAATAGAAAATAATAAAAGAAATTGAAATTTTCTATTAAATACAAAACAAGATACTTTGCTTACATAGCAATTGGTAGAACATTGAAAGGCTTCAAAAAAAAAAATGTTCAATTAAAAATGATTAAAACGATTTAGTTATTTTCTTTTTTCATTCAAAATTTTCTGCACATTTTAGCATTTAATGTTTTCGTGGTTTTTGATTTGAATTAACGTTGATTTGTTTAAGTTAATTATTTTATTGGTTTTCAATTTGACTGTTTTAGCCAGAAGATAATTATGTCATTAAGTAAGACTGTTGTTTGTTCTCACTTTTGTAATTGTTGTAATTTAAGCAATTAAAACAAGTTAGTTAAGATAATCAGACATGGCCGACCATACTAGTGGCTATATGGATGACCGGTTCCATATACAATAGACTTTATCCTTGGACCAACAGAAAAGTATTGTGAGCACGACATATTGAGTGGTTACAAAGTTTACACAGACGGACAGATCGACATATAGACAGATGGACGGACGGACATAGCTTAATAGACTCAGCTGGTGATTCTTTAATGCAAGTGTATGATAAACATCATTACAAACGCATAATATCCTTTCCACTATGTGTTGTGTAGATATTAAAAAGCCCAAATCGGAAAGACTTTTTCTAACCAAAGGCTTCGTCCTTAAGCCAAAAGATACGTATGGACCAATTTTAATCAAAATACATTGAGATTTGCGGCCAGTTCCTTGTTTAATCGACTTGGGATATGAATCTTAGTCGATCAGTAGGAACAATAGTACATACACAATGATGGTGTAGGGTATTAGGAGCAACAGTTATGGACATATCTACATAATACGTATCCAGCAGTTCGGTCGAACAGTCCAAAACTATCCTAACATTTTGGGTTACCCCTAACCACCGACTGTCCATGTGCTTCTTCTACGAGAAAGTCAGTCATTACTTCATAGATTACAAAGAGACGGCAAGAAGCTTAAGTTTGATTTCCAAGTGTTCCCTCTCTCGCTTACAAAGTAACGATTGTCTTCAGCCTCGTTTTCGAAAAGTACATCTGTGATGAAAGTCGTTCTGGAACCAACCAGATGGTAAGACGTAAATGAAAATCACTGTATTTTTCTGATGTATTGACCTCACATCTCATTATAGGTTCCTAACTTTCAATCACCACCGCCCCATTGTGCTTCATACACTTCGGTGGTAATTTACGTACATGGATGTTCTGGTCCAGTATACGTGCATTTTGGTCAATTAGTCGAGCTATCTAATCTCTTGCCATAGTAGCCCCATTGGGAAAGGACAGGTGTCATGAGCAAGCTCAATATACCCCGGCAATAGACGACGCAATATCAAGAGACTTATTATTACGAAATGGCAGTGACGGTTCAGGTGTGTGTGGACAGCTCGTATACTCAATCTTACCTTATCAGCTCAAATTCAACATTTAATTAATCCACAGTTATGTATCTGGTCGCAATTTTTGGAAAGGATGGTTTGGTCCATGTCCATTGCTGCCCCGTTGCATAATGCCGAGGTGTAAAATATCACTTCCGTTTACAATCACGCAGATGGGATGGCCTCTGTTGAGTCGGCAACAGCACCTCACAGGGATACACTGTGGTAATTCTGGTATGAACATCACCAGTTTATAGTCCCGGCAGACTAGGGGATTGAAATATACCAAGAGGGGATCTATCATCAAAGAAACATGCTCCGGGGGGATGACTAATCAGGGCATAGTCCCTATAGTCCCGACAGACTAGAGGTACTGGTAGCTTCTCTTTATGTTAGGATTGCAATAAACCAAGGGTCTTACATCAAGGAAACATGTTCCGGGGGGAACATGATAGAGACATAGGCCTCGTATCAAATGCCTACAATCTAATCTCCGAGTTGAGAAGATATTCTTAGGTCATTAGGTCAATGGATATCAATTCATGAGCCAAATCCATAATGCGTCTGCCTCATATGGACTTAGTGTAATTCTAATTCCAGAGGAATGCCAGTGATCTCATGAAGTTAGCTCTTCGCTATGTATTTTTACTGTCAAAGAAAATAGTCTATGGAGTCAAATAGACATAGACGGAATTTGATTTTGTACCACTTCTTCGGTATGGTGCTGTAATCTCTCTTGATGATATATATTTATTTTAATCCTAGAAAGAAGACAATATATTTTGGTTTTTAGGTTTTCAATGTAGATTAGGCTCATGAGTATTTTGTTTGCCATTTTGGAGGCAACCTTGTATTAATGGATTCTTATGGGTATTTGAATGATAACAGAAAAGTTGGAACTTAAGTAGTCCACTAATAGCACTTGTAGACTATGCAAATGTTAGTAGCGATTCGATTCGTATTTCTGAAAGTTAGCAACAATTTCCTGTCAGTTGATATACTTATACACAGCACGTATTATTTCATTTGATAAATATTTTAGAGAATATTTAACATCTATTCTTTTCAATAGAGTATGATTTTAGATTTTATCAAATTATTTTGTATGTATTCACATATATGTATGTACATATGTAGGTTCCGAGATTTACTTTAAATTTCCTTAAAATTTGTACATATGTATGTTAAACATTAGGAAACAAAATATATTTGAAAATTTTACAAACGTTTGCCCTCATTTTAAGTTTAACTTAAGTGCTGGTACGAATAATCTTTGGTCATTTAATCATGAATTGTTTACTATTCGCAAACTGAATAGTATTCGATTGCAATTGAAAGTACTTTTGAAAAACAAGTGTTTCAACGATGGCCATACAAAGAAACCCTCATCTATTTGACAAATCAAAAAATGAACAAATATGCATGAAAAGAAAAAAACAAAGTGATATAAACAAGAAATGAGAGAAAATTAATGAACGATATGAAGATATGTATTCACAACTAAGTTTTATCATATTAACCTTTGTATTACCAAAAAAAGTTTTTCAAATATTATTAAATTGAGGAATTTAAGTAAAATTAACTAAATTATTTAAACAGAAATGTTCGTAACAAATATTATCGTAAACTTGGAGAGTTTCCGTGGGCATATTTGAATATGTAATTGCTTTCGAAAGGCGAAGGTTAATTTTAGAAAAGTGAATATGTATGATCATCTTCTTTATATTGTTTAAATGTAAAATATTTCTTCTTTAGAAAAACAATTAATTGTCCTTTCATCTTACCTTTTACATTTATAAAAAATCGATGAATATCCAATCTAATTATGCATAAAGCTTGATATATGTAAATATTTTTAATATCTGGAAATTATTTTGGGAATTTTTATCATATGCATTTTCTTGGAAGAGTTCCTGTCTTCAGCACAATCTTATCAAAATTGTCAGCAATAATATAAACATGTTGTGGATAGAATTCAAAAGATATACGACAATACTATAGTCTTAATTATAGACTAAACTATAGACTAGACTACAGACTATACTATAGACTAGACTATAGACTAGACAATAGACTAGACTATAGACTAGACTATAGACTAGACTATAGACTAGACAATAGACTAGACTATAGACTAGACTATAGATTAGACTATAGACTAGACTATAGACTAGACT
>NC_060954.1:43419716-43421430 GCF_022045245.1 Lucilia cuprina
TCAGTTCTAGTTCAGTTCTAGTTCAGTTCTAGTTCAGTTCTAGTTCAGTTCTAGTTCAGTTCTAGTTCAGTTCTAGTTCAGCTCTAATTCAGTTCTAGTTCAGTTCTAATGGTGCATAGTTCAGTTCTAGTTCAGTTCTTGTTCAGTTCTAGTTCAGTTCTAGTTCAGTTCTAGTTCAGTTGTAGTTCAGTTCTAGTTCAGTTCTAGTTCAGTTCTAGTTCAGTTCTAGTTCAGTTCTAGTTCAGTTCTAGTTCAGTTCTAGTTCAGTTCTAGTTCAGTTCTAGTCCAGTTCTAGTTCAGTTCTAGTTCAGTTCTAATTCAGTTCTAGTTCAATTATAATTTAGTTTAGTTCTGTAATAGTTCAGTTTTAATTCAGTTTATGTTCTGTTTTAGTTTAGTTCTAATTCAGTTTTAGTTTAGTTCACTTCTAGGACCATTCATCATACGTTTTAGGGAAATTTGAAACTGGGTACATTTGAACTGGCAGACAATAAACCTTTTGCAATTAGTTAATCATCAGTAAGACTTGGGAAAAAATGTCTCTAATAAAAATATTCTTAGTATGTTTTTAATGCCAAGTTTTATTGTTTTTTTTTTTTTGTGTAATTTTGAAAATTGAATACAATTCCTTTTTGGGCCTCATATCACACAATCCAAAAAGGTCTACAAAAACTGGCTAAATTTAAACTTTAATCTTTTGTAAAACCCCAAAAATACACACATGCAACCACACAGATATATGCCAGTATACCGCATGTAAGTATACTTATATATACATATATGTATGTATATAATTCTACACAAAGGATGAAATCTTTCATAAAACTAACAAACACGTATTTAAATCCGCTTTATTAATATGTCTTCGCCTCCACAACAGTTTCTTTATACAAATCAACTCTTGCGTATGAGCGAATTTCGCACTTTTGATAGAAAAAATGGTGAATGGAAAAAACTCTACAAAGACCAGCATAACGTATTTGACACATACAAAAGAAAAGATTACAAAAAACTCAAAAAGACGACCAACAGAATACAAGAAAAAATGAAAAATAATATTTTAAAATGCAATAAAATTAAAATAATGAAAACTTGCCTCATATAGAGTGTTTTTTCTCTTACAAAAATTTGTTTTACAACATATCGTACCTTTGCGACAAGAACGGTACAACTTAAACTTTTGTACTAAATACAAAAACTTTTAGATCGTTCCAGGTATGGAAAATAAAAGTAAAATAAATTATTTTGGCCTATTTTTAGATTTTTGTAAATACGCCAGTGTTGGAGTAAATGCGAAATATGATAAATAAATTTTTTTAAAAATATAGTATAAAAGAAAAATATTATTTTTTTGTATTTTGGTTGGTTGGATAAACAGGACACAACTAATAAATTCGTAAGTAATGGAAGAGTTATTTAAAAGGATCAAAATGAAAAAAACAGAAGTTCTGAAACATCCTTGACGTAAGTAAACGACCCTCTAAGATATGTGAAGTAAATTTCAATGAAATGGGCTTTTAAAGGCAGCAAATGAGAGATGTACTTTTAAACAATGTTCATATTGTCTAGTCTATTGTCAAGTCTATAGTCTAGTCTATAGTCTAGGCTATAGTCTAGTTTATAGTCTAGTCTATAGTCTAGTCAATAGTCTAGTCTATAGTCTAGTCTATAGTCTAGTCTATAGTCTAGTCTATAGTCTAGTCTATAGTCTAGT
>NC_060954.1:43421530-43423236 GCF_022045245.1 Lucilia cuprina
CTAGAACTGAACTAGAACTGAACTAGAACTGAACTAGAACTGAACTAGAACTGAACTAGAACTGAACTAGAACTGAACTAGAACTGAACTAAAACTGAACTAGAACATAACTAGAACTGAACTAGAACTGAACTAGAAGATTTTGAATCTTAAAATTAATTAAGATTCAAAATCTTAATTAATATATGTGCATATATGCATTTTTTGGATGCATACATATATTTATGTAAGCATAATTTTATACATAAAATATATAATAATAATATTAGTTTTAGGCAAACAAATCTAACAACAAAAGTGAATACAAATTCGAATGTTACAACCAACAGCATTTTTAATGTAAGTTTCTAAAAGCAATCCGAGGACGGTGTGATGATCAAAGAGAATTAAATATTCTTTTTTTTGTAATTTCAAATGTGGCAAGTATACTTACATACACCCACTACTAAGCAACATTTTCATACACTTATAGTTCCGAACTCACTTGAACTACCATATACAGAATAAACATTTATGAGTAGAATCGTAAAAAAAACTAAATTGTTAACACGCATAATTATGATTATTATTAAAAACTTTTAATTTCAACATTATTTACATGAACTCATTCAGCCATTCAAGTTTACACGAACTTTTTAGTTTTTGGTTGACCTTAGGCAATAATAATATTTTACATAAAAAATACAATATGAATTAATTTTACCAAATAAAAACACACATTTTTAATTAAAAACATAACAGTTAAACTAAATTTTGTTGTTGTCGTTTTTATGAATTTTATTATAAATTAAATTATTAAATATTTAAATAATGAAAATTATATTCAAATCAAATAAGTTGATTAATTGTTATTGGCGCCATTCTTGGAAAGCAAGAAAAGCAACTATAGAAACATTTTTAAATTAAAAACTTTGTCATGTACCTGACATTTAAAATAAAAATTGACGAATTGACTTTAGGTCATTTTTAAAATCAGTGAAGTTGAGCGGTAACAATACCAACAGCACAGCTAGAACCAACTCTCACTCTCAATGGTATTTGTTATAGTTGAGATACACTCAAAAAAAAAAGGTTTTCAATATGTAGTAGAATAAATACAAAAATCATTATGAATAGAAAATATATCGATGAACTTTTTAATATATTTATGCACATATTTTAATTATTTTTTTGATTCTACATTTTAATTTCTTTCACTGCAGCAGTAATAAAACAATATAGTGTTTGTACTATTGAAAGTCAGTGGTCAACGGAAGTTAGTTTTGTGCGGAAATACAAACATGAATTTGTACGAGAGAGTGAGTTGGTTTGTGTACATAAGCCCATAGCCAACTGTAGATGGTCGTTATTTTCCTATAGTTTAAATTTTAGCATTCTGTTTAATAAATGCCAACACAATTAATAAATGTGTCAAGATATTTAACTTTAACCTTTTTTAAATGACATGTAGTCGAACACAATTAATTAGTTTTAATAACATTTTGATTTTTAATTAACGATAATTAGTAAAAGTGAAATTTATTTAAATAAATTTGCTACTTGATTAAATTTTTATGAAAATGAACTGTACTAGAACTAGAACTTGATCTGAACTTGATCTGAACTAGAAATGAACTAGAACTGAACTAGAACAGAACTAGAACTGAACTAGAACTGAACTAGAACTGAACTAGAACTGAACTAGAACTGAACTAGAACTGAACTAG
>NC_060954.1:43423336-43430696 GCF_022045245.1 Lucilia cuprina
ATAGATAGATAGATAGATAGATAGATAGATAGATAGATAGATTGACTGATTGATTGATGAGGATGACAGTAAAAGTTTTCTTTACGTTATTTTTACGTTAAATTTAATCAGTTTTCTTTACATAATATATTCATTCTTCTATTACCAACAAAAATTAAAATTTCTTCTTTTTAGCGTAAAATGCGTTTATTAACTTGTTTTATTTGCAATTGACAACAACAATAATGTACACACATATTGACCACAATAACAAGAGCAACCAAAAAAAAAAACTGACAAAAACATTTTTAAATTTGACACTAACTCTGTTTATTAAGTTCAAAACTGTTCAGAGCAAGTGCATATTTTGGACATGTGGACTAGAACATACAAAGTTGTTAGCAGTAAGTAAATGTAGTATATGCAGTTAGTAGTCAGTACTATGTACGTATTGACGTCATTCACTTTTATTTGACTATATAAAGTGGCAACTAACTAAACAAAACCCAATGACCAACCAGCGAATATCATCATCTCATGTTGCACATACAAATTTACGTTTATGAGTAAAAACAACACGTTTATGGTCATGTCTGTTGCTAAAAATGGAATTATGTACAAACATGTAATTGCAATATTCTGTTTACCCACCCGCCCGTTTCAAAATAAATTGGTGAATTGTAGGAACACACACGCCCTCACTTAATAATGTATGTTTGTATATGGACTTGATTGCAGTTACGTTGTTTTGGCGATGTTTAATGAATTTAATTGTTAAAAAAAGAACATTAAATTAAAGTAGTGAATATGTTTGTGTAAATGTATATTGACTGTTTATTGTGTAATATGAAACTTAAATTAATTAATTATAACCCAAGGTATTGATGAATAGTGCGAGTGATGATACATTTGTTTTCAAATCATGATTGTAATTAATTCAATTAAGGTGTTTTATTGTATAGAAAATTCACAAAAGTTGAAATGAAAAATTTTATCAACTAAATAACTAACTAACTAACTAACTAACTAACTAACTAACTAACTAACTAACTAACTAACTAAGTAACTAAGTAATTAAGTAATTAAGTAACTAACTAACTAACTAACTAACTAACTAACTAACTAACTAACTAACTAACTAACTAACTAACTAACTAACTAACTAACTGACTAACTAACTAACTAACTAACTAACTAACTAACTAACTAACTAACTAACTAACTAACTAACTTTGTAAGTAACTAACTAACAAACTAACTAACGAACTAACAAACTAACTAACGAACTAACTAACTAACTAACTAACTAACTAACTAACTAACTAACTAACTAACTAACTAAATAACTAACTAACTTACTAACTAACTAACTAACTAACTAACTAACTAACTAACTAACTAACTTACTAAGTAACTAAGTAACTAAGTAACTAACTAACAAACTAACTAACTAACTAACGAACTAACTATCTAAATACCTAACTATCTAACTAACTAGCTAACTAACTAACTAACTAACTAACTAACTAACTAACTAACTAACTAACTAACTAACTAACTAATTAACTGACTAACTTACTAACTAACTTACTAACTAACTTACTAACTAACTGACTAACTAACTAACTTACTAACTAACTAAAACGGATTCCTTGTAGTGAAATGTGGAAAATCTTTTATAATGATCTTATTATACCTTGACCCATCTTACCAAGTGCTGACCCTAAGACAAACATTTTGTGCAGTTGTATCATTGAGCAACTCAATTTTTCCTAATATGAATGGGGTGACCCTAACAAAGCATTTATATTAAATCTTTCAAATTTCCTGCATACAAATAAATAGTATCTACGTACATACATATAAGTTAAACAAATGAGATTCATTATGACCTTTTTGAAAATTCGCTTTAATCTATTTGAATATACTCCACCCATACCAACAATTGTTTGCTTAAATCCCATTACTAAAACATGAATATTGCTGTGGTCACAAACGAAAATCAACCGAAGTCGAATTAAGCTATTCTAACAAATTCTGTTAATAAAATATTATATATATATGCAAACATTTTTGATTATTCTTATAAGTAATTCCAAACTAAATAATTTAGACTAAAAGTTATTGTTAATTAAGCAGCATAATTATCCATTTAGTCTATTATAGCTTAGGACCACAGACACATATACATATGTATACATCATATATATATACATATGTGAATAGATGTATGTGTGTTAGTATTTGTGTAAACTCTCACTCTTCGTCAGAATTTGACCGACCACTTACATATAATTATGCTAATAAGTTTAATTTACACTTAGGAATACGTAAAAGCCATTGAAATTCATATGAAATGAATGTTGAATAGCGAACCAAATGAATGAATGGATGAATAAATGAATGAGTGAATGAATGAATTGCTAGTAGGTGGCAGTGCATTTATTTATAAAATGTATGCAAATGTATCATTTCATCATTCCATGTAACATTTCAATACATAAAGCTATTTCATTATACTACTCATATATGTATGCATATTTGCACATTACTGTGTTGCACAGTGGTATAGGAAAAAAAAGAGGGAAATAATTCGGTAACTTCTAAACGGTTAATCCGATTTTAATGAAATTTGGTGTGCACAAAAAGGAGGTGTTGTCGAGTTTAGGTTTTGAATTTGGACCTTATAGGCCAACCAGGGGCCCGGCGGGGGGTCCTCAAATTAGGACACCTCGGCTATGTTAAATTTTTAAAACGATCTTATTTCTTCATTTGAGTTCCGATTTAAAAAAAATTTCGTATATAGAATATATATAGTATATAGTAGCAGTAAATTATCTCTTATAGTTTAGAAGATATTCGCATTTGAAAATTAAAATTTTAAAATTTTTACCGTCCTTACTTTAGTTTTTTGATAATAGCGGGTCCAAATATTCCCGATTTTCGCCATTTTTTTTTTATTCGCTTAACAACAAGTTTATATATCAAGCTGTGAAAGAATTATGTAAAAATCATGACTGAGTCCAAAGTTATAGACATTTTAATTTAAAAAATTAAAAAAGGCCATTTTTGGAGAAAAAGGTGTTCTAAGAAGATAAGTATATAATTTATACTTTTTTGAAAGCTGGCTTTACATTAAATACGATAAATGAAACAAAACCTAAAAATTTTTGATACCGAGAGGACCAGGTCCATCCAAAAAAAAACCCTATTTTTTATGGAAAATTAATTTTGAGCAAAAATTCTCAAATCGCATAGCCGATACGAATTTTTTTTTTTAAATCGGAACTCAAATGAAAAATAGGATCGTTTTAAAAATATAACATAGCCGAGGTGTCCTAATTTGAGGACCCCCCGCCGGGCCCCTGGTTGGCCTATAAGGTCCAAAACCTAAACTCGACAACACCTCCTCTTTGTGCATACCAAATTTTAGACTAGACTATAGACTAGACTATAGACTAGACTATAGACTAGACTATAGACTAGACTATAGACTAGACTATAGACTAGACTATAGACTAGACTATGGACTATACTATGAACGTCTTAACATTCTTACTTGTTGCTTTTATAATGCGTAGACAAGAAATGAAATAATATTTTGATATTAGAGAAACGTTGCTTAGATTTGCAGCAACACTGTACATTATGAAGAATGCACCTTTAAGTTTATTTACTACATAGATGCATTTTGCATTTACTTTACTATTTGAGTTAGATGTATGACATAAAAGCACCTTTTGCTTTTAAGCCATCGTGTTTAGCCCTAAGTATTTTAAAGGCTTTTAGGCTATTTATAATACTCATATAAATTCTAACCATTTACAAATCGAAAGAAATTAAATATATTTTAGATCAATTTATTTTTTTTTTTTGGACAAAAACTGAACCTTGATTAGGTCAGGGGATGCAAAATAATAATATAATTTGAAAGAAAATAACTAACAATAACTAACTATAAACACTTCACACTACCTAAAGGTACTAGTGTCAAAAAGCTAGTTTACCTGGGATATGTAAAGTAACTAATTTTTATCTAATTTCATTAGATGCAACATATTTCAATATGCATACATATACTTATAAGTAGTAGGCGTGAAATGGCTATATTACGTAGTAAAGGGTATAAAACGTTTTTTTTTATGTAAATGCTGCTAATGGTCACGCGTGCAGCTGGAGTTGGTGTGCTTTTCATAGCTTTTATTTTTCATTGAATACAAAAGTACATTTGTGTTTGTTCGTCGATTTATTTGTTTTTGTTTGTGTATGAATAGAAATCCATATGATTTTGCCAACTGAATCGTAATAGACTTTTGTATGCATGACATCTAACATTTGAGGAAAAACAAAATTTAAATAATTTTTTCTTGTTTTTTATTTTTCGTTTAAGCACACACACAGAAATCGTTATCCTGGAAATTTATGCATATTAGGATGTCCTTTATTACTATAGTTCGTTTATGCTTATTGATTCTCTTTTTTTTAGAAACTTTTTTAATTATTTTAAACATCTCAAAATCAGAAAGAAATCGAAGGTCTTTAGGAAATTGTTTTTAATGAACATACGAAGGAAATGACGGACAGACAGACAGACATGTTTAAATCGACTTTGTACTTTATAGGCTCGGAAAAGTATGAGTTAGGTGCTGGTGCCATATACATTACAGATATTCCTCCTAGGAGTGGGTGGGTCTAAATTTTGAAAATATCATTCGAAATTTATTAAGAATTCTGGAAAATCATGTTTTCTAAAAACATGTCTGATCGAATTATTAAAAGATATCGGAGGTCTTTAGATAATAGTTTTCAACGAACATACTGAGAGACAGACAGATCTCTAAATACTACTTTATAAGCTCGAAAACAACGTATATTGTAGGAAAAATTCGGATGATTCTATAACGACAAAAGATATTCCTAAAAAAAATGATAATTAGTTGACTACAAATGAAAGAAGAATTTTCTGTACTTATCGGGGTATATTTATGAATCCATACTTTGTTCTAACTATTATGTCTGCAAAAGAAGTTGCTGAAATATCAGAAGAATTTCCAGAAGGTACAAGTAGGTACTTGAACAAAGTCCAGTGTTGTCTTTGTACAACAATGTGTATTTGCCCGTTTCTTATTAATCACAATGGGCCGGTGAAGGTTTTTCTCAAGTTCACCCTGTGGTTGTAAAAAACAGACACGGCGTTAATCATTTGTGTGACGAAATACATTCTGTAGGTCTAGTTTTTGGGCCATATTTTCAAGCATTGCTGGTCGTTTGCCACGAATTACGCGAACAATATCGGCACGATAAAGGGCAAGATCTTGACAATAGATCGTTAGGATATTCAGAGAGAGAGAGAGAGAGAGAGAGAGAGAGAGTGGGAGAGAGAGACTTAAACCCTGCTCACGTTGATGTGAAAGTAGCAAAAATCGATGTTTTAGATTTTGGTCATAAGCAATATGTGTTGGTGTAATGGTGGATAACTCTGATGTTTTCTATATACTGGACGTAATCCAGCAGTTCGACGGGACAGTCCAGAACTGACCACCCAGGTGACCAACCATTTTAACATGGGCTTGTCCTACGAGGAAGTCAATCGTCACTCTACACCCTTCAAAGAGACAATCAAAAGACGGTCAAAATAGTCTAGAGATAGAGTCTAACCTCTAAATTACTTGGAGACAGTAAAGAGACTTTTGCCTCCGCTCTCGCTTACAAAGGGGACACTTAAGTGACGATCGTCTTCATTCTCGATTACAAAGAGTTTATTTGTGACGAAAGAGCAAAAACATACGAATTGGAGTCATCCCTGTGGTTAACTATTACTGGAAATTACTGTATTTTTCGTATGCATTGTCGATCTGCTGGGAAGAGTCTGCCTTGTACTGTAGAACTTACCACTGGTTAAGTCTTCGCAAATGTCTCTTTTACAGTCTAATACGGTCTTAGTTTTAAACTTAGAAACATATATCGTCCTACTTGTTTATGTTGAAATCTTTTGGTGCCATTTTCAAAGTGAGGTTCTGCAATGGTAGATCAATTTATGAAATTTTGATAGAGTCATAAATCTCAACAAGAGAGATCAGCATAGAGAGTCTGCTTGAAAGTTAAACTTTTCGTTAGTTTTGTCGTTTTTAGAACAGCTCATTAAAATAGAATTTTTAATTTAAAAGTAGGGGTCAAGGGTTCAAGGTTAGAAGGATGACCCTAATGTATATAAATTTAAAAGTGTTTGATTGTATGTGTGAGATGTGAATGTGAATGTGTATATGTATACAATTTCTATTACATATGTATATGATTGATTGCTTTGTAAAAATGTCGATTTGTTGTTGCAATAAAAAGCGAAAATTTATAAATAAAAAAATAACTACTTCATACACATACATACATAGATGTTTTACGATTTTTTTTTTATATAAGATCAAGGTCCAGGGAAGTAGACAAGTTAAAGGGCATTCATAATTTGTCATCGAAACATACACTGAATGGGCTTAGCAGAAAGCATATTTTTTAAATATTTAACAAAATATTTATAAAAGTAAACAATTAAATTGATTTGCTTAAATGTTTGTAATGTTTTTGTAATTAAATTTTCTAGGCTAGGAAACCTTCCCTTTAATTTTATTTTTAAATTTTTTTGTGATAACTTTTCTGCCATAAATAGAGCACAATTAATATAAGTTTGTTTTTTTACGATTTATTTGGTTTCTACTGAAAATTAGCTTCATTTGTGGCAGAAATATTTTAAAATCATTTTTTAAATCAAAATAAATATGATTTCATCTGTCGTTAAACAAAAAAAAAAAACTGGTTTAACATTGTGAATGTAGGATTAATTTTTAACAAAGCTAATTAAAAAAACAAATAAATAACGTTTTTTTTTTGTTTCTTGCACTGCAATAAAATTGATTTTTAATACCCATAACTGTACTTTTAATTCATAATTTTTAATGTTGAAATATACGTTTTAATAAATTGAGAAATAATAACGCATTTTTTTAGCAATCTGATTTAAAACAGAATACTTTGGGGATATAAATCTGACATTTCATAATGTATTTAATATTTTATAAAATTCTGGATTTTGAAGACTTTATATTTTATGCGGCCACACTTATTACCTGAATTGATTAGGATATGTATTTGGATTATATAGCGTTCTTAAATATTAAAGACTAAAACATTGAGGCTATAGTCTAGTCTATAATCTAGTCTATAGTCTAGTCTATAATCTTTTCTATAGTCTAGTCTATAGTCTAGTCTATAGTCTAGCCTTTAGTCTAGTCTATAATCTAGTCTATAGTCTAGTCTATAGTCTAGTCTATAGTCTAGTCTATAGTCTAGTCTATAGTCTAGTCTATGGTCTAGTCTATAGTCTAGTCTA
>NC_060954.1:43430796-43445140 GCF_022045245.1 Lucilia cuprina
CTAGTCTATAGTCTAGTCTATAGTCTAGTCTATAGTCTAGTCTATAGTCTTGTCTATAGTCTAGTCTATAGTCTAGTCTATAGTCTAGTCTATAGTCTTGTCTATAGTTTAGTCTATAGTCTAGTCTATGGGTCCTTAGTCTATAGATTACTCTATATTCTAGGTTATGCTCTAGTTTCTGGTCTAGTCCATAATCTAGGCTATAGCCTAGCCTTTAGTCTAGTCTATGGTCTAGTATATAGTCTAGTTTATGGTATGTTCTAGTCTATGGTATAGTCCAGTCTATTGTAGAGTTTAGTCTACTGTCTTATATATAAGTATCCTATTGTTTAGTTAAGGTCTAGAGTATAGCCTGTTGCATAGATTAGATAGTTAACCCTTTCGTACTGTTTAAAAAAAACTCCCATTATTTTAAATAAATATTATTTTAATATTTATGTTCACCGTACTCCTGTAATGTTCATATTTACTAGTTTCAAAACTAATAATATAAAATTGCAAAAAGTCACGCATAATAAACGTGTTTCATGAACATAAAGTTAGGATGCACAGTGGTTAAATGTCTATAATAAAAAAAGGAATTCTTCAAAATTATCCTATTAATGTTTCTTAAAAATATTATATTCGGTATAACTTCGCTTCAAAAAGTTTAGATCTACTTTGAACAAAGCCTTTAATAAGGACAGAAGATAATTTTCAGTATTTCATTATCATCGCCACTAACTCTACATTCGCCACATTCTTCTCGTACAATTTGGTGATGTTGTGCCGCTCGTCGGTTATATCATGCTGTATACCATACGCTTAATAACCTCAGAGAGAAAGGAGTCTTCTTATTCTTGTTGCTTTCAGATTTCGGAAGTTCCTTTTTACGATTCATTTTTTAAATAAGTCATTACTTAACCACTGTGGAATGACGATTATCATCATAGTATATGTAACATATTATTGCAAACAACATTTACTGCAATTCGACACAACATTTTTCTACTTCGAGCAACTACAACATAATTATAAGATATTTATTCTTTAAGTTTTGAGCATGAAAACCTTTATTATCCAGTCGGATTGTAATAAAAGAAGTTTATAGTTTATATATCTATAAAAGTACTGGTTTGTCCCTGAATTGTTTAGGATTTTTATTTCATTCGAAACTACTGAATGCAAATATGTATATGCATATACATAAGTAAATATGCTATGCAGTTGTCCCAGCAAAAACTTAATACTACAAGTTATTTTTCAACAATATGTACTTAATAGCAACTGCATTACTTTTAAGTAAACTAATAATAAGTGACATATAAGTAATGTAATTGATAAGCAACTGATTTGTTTTTTTTCGCTAAGCTATTTATTTGCAAGTGTGCGTAGTAATGACTTATTTAACTCCTTATTTGTAAGCGTGTTAAGGTATTAAGTTAAAATACAAATATATTAGTGATGAAAGACTGTTAAGTTAGCTTTTTAACTAATGACTTTTTAAGTTAAGTTGTTGCTGGGTTATGCTGTTTAGATAATTGCATCTTTGATAGAGAATACTTACATGTATTTGTTTAAATATGTTTGTAAAAAGTTTGTCTAAAATAAATACTTAAACATGTGTTTAAATATGAAACAAAAGACTAAACAAATTTTAAGAAAAAAAATACTTTTGCATAAAGAAAAAATTAACAAAATTGTAAAACAATCGATGCAGGTGTAGGTACATATGTTTTTTTTTCTAAAACATAAAATTCTCAAGTTTATAAGAAAATACATCCAGAGATTATATTCATTACAGTCTATCTTAGATTTTAATGAAATATTCATCGAACAAACTAAAATATTCTTACTTAAAGGTATAAAATAACTTACTTAGCAAAGCAGTTTTTTGCTTTGATCAAATCATGAGCTTTTTAAGATAGAGAGTTTTGGATATAATATAATAAAAATGTATTTAACTATTTTAAATGGAACATGAGTTTATTGATTTTAAAAAACGTTTACATTAAAGTGAACTATAGAATTCTATCATATCGATCCCTTATGAACTTTACACCTTTATTTAAAATTCACCATCATTAGTTATGATAGTTATGTTAAACCAATTTTTGCCTAAAAACTCTAACAAATAAAGTCATTAGTTTTTATTAAAATTAATTCGACTTTATAGCAATAGAAATTCTATAAAAAAAACCAAGTAGCCAACTAACAAATAATTGCTAAATAATAAAAAACATATAAAAATTGTAAAACTTTAACATGTTAGGATATTCGCATCATATTCAGTATCACACCCACGGCTGTATTTGCATGTCGATTTTATTTTTACATTTTTAGTTTTAAGTTGCATTTAAATATTTTTTTTTCGGTAGCAATTCATGTGTAAGTCTGTTGAAAATGTGAATAGAATATTGAGGATGTACGAAAATGTTTGCCTTAATTTTTACATGTTTAAGACACGTATAAATTTACAATTCGCATACTTGCACATAAAAATACTGAATTTAAATTTATTTAAAAATTAAAAAACAATATTATATACATATATAAATACGTATGTGTTTAGGTATGTGTTTGTATAAGTTATGCTCCAGTAAATGTATATAAATATTGTTATTCCTAATACTTTTAAATTATAAAGAAAAGAAAATTTTAAATTGTATATAACAAAGATCTTGGAATATTCGCCATACTAACTAACAAACTTACTAACTAACTAACTAACTAACTAACTAACTAACTAACTAACTAACTAACTAACTAACTAACTAACTAAGTAACTAACAAACTAACAAACTAACTAACTAACAAACAAACTAACTAACTAACTAACTAACTAACTAACTAACTAACTAACTAACTAACTAACTAACAAACTAACTAACTAACTAACTAACTAACTAACTAACTAACTAACTCTAACCTAACTAACTAACTAACCAACTAACTAACTAACTAGCTAACTAAATAACTATATAACTTAATAACTAAATAACTAAATAACTAACTAATAAACTAACTAACTAACCAAATAACCAACCAATTAACCAACCAACTAACTAACTAACTAACGAACTTTTGCGGATTACAATCTTCTATACATTATTATATATAATAATATATAATTATATATATATATATTATATATATATAGTATATATATATTTATATATATTATATATATATATTATATATAAAAGGGTAGCGTTACTGACTGACTGATTCAAAATCGCACAGCCCAAACGGGAAAAAATGGTAAAATAGGTTTTCTTAATTATCTCTCACAATATTAGTGATACAAGAAATATTTTAAATGCACCTGTATCTACTCTTAAAACAAGTAGGAAAGTATTGTCGGGCATGGCCGACCATATAATAACCTACACCATGAGTATATTTTACTTTTTAATTTTTTTATAAAGAAACTTTTATGTTGAATATTACCAAAATTCCAAAATATTTAAGCAATTTATTGATAAAAAAAACTAAAATTTCTAAATGCGGCTTTATATAGGTCAAATATGGGGCGATCCTCAGCAGTGTCATTTATACTTATATAAAACTTATTTGTGCCAATTTTTAGAGAGATAGCAGAATATTTGACGTAATTATGTCATAAAAAGTTCAAATCGGGAGGTACGGTTGTATGGGGGCTAGGTGAAATAATGGACCGATTTCAACTATTTTTAATAGGCCAAAAAACATGCTTGGTCCAAATTTCATTAAATTATCTTGAAAATTGCGGCCTGTACCTTGCGCACAAGGTTTAAATGGACAGCCAGCCAGCCGGACAGACAGACGGACGGTCGGACATGTCTTAATCGACTCAAAAACGTATAAGCGTATAAGCACAAACGTATAATACCCTCCCCACTATAGTGGTGTAGGGTATAATGAGCAGATGGGTGTCTGGCACTTTTTTGAAGTTCGTATTTTTAAGGGGTAAAAATGTGTAACAAAAGTGATTTTGGGCCGGTTTTGGCTCTTTATAGCTTTTGAACTAATTAATATAATCAATTTTTTATAAATATTTTGGATACATTTCCCAAAATTATGAGACACCTGTTTTTTTTTTTGAAATTCAGTCCTTTTTGGGTGTAAAAGGGATACAACTGTATTTATGGTACTTTTTTAGCACATTAAGAAAACTTTTTTTAAAACTTTCGGTTTATTGTATTATTCCTATTAAATTAAAAAGTAGTTTATTTTCTCACACAAAATAAGCTATTGGTATATTATTTTGGAATTCGAGTACTAAGGCCTTTATAGGACCAAATTCGAGTAAATTGTTTGGTACCTTTTTAAAGCACAATTTTTCTGAAACAAATGCAGATTTGAACCATTTGAGTTTTATCTGTGATATATAGATTTAAATACAGAACATTTTGTAAACTTAATTCTCGAAAAATTATATGTCTAAGCGAAAAGGGGAAACATTGTACTCTTTTTATTAGTACTTTCCACTTAGGTAATTCACTTTTGGTACTTTTTCTTCCTTCAAATGATAATCTATGTATGTTCTTTAATATGAACTCAAAACACATGGTTATTAAACATATACGGTCCTCGTTGAATAAGATTCTTTAAGAGACAACTTTTTAGTACTTTTTATCTCATTAATTGTACTTTTTTAATTTTTTAAAATATACAACCTAGGAACATTAATTTTAACATACATGGTCTTGGCTGAATAATATTCTGGAAGTGGGAACTATTTGGTACTTTTCTATTCTTCAAATTGTACCCTTTAGATTCTTTATAATGGTTAACCGGAACACACGGTTCTTATTAAATGAGAATTTATTGAGAGAAATTTTTGTACTTTTTCGTTTTTCCGATAGTACTTTTTGATTATTTTACGATATTGAAAATAAAATTTAAAATATAGGGACCTTAGTGAATTTTGTATGTATTTTATTTAAGTTAGGGTAGCGAAGTACTCAGGGTATGCTAATAAAGCATATAAGTTAAATTGTACAATGCCTCAGATATACTTAAGCCATTTATTGTTTAATAAAACTGTGGATATTAAGGTTAAATTTTTAAGGAGGTTTTTAATAGGGACTAGGGTCCAAGGAGGCTCTTCAGTACCGCTGTATCTGATAGTAATTGGTCGAGAAGGACTACTTTAAGGTGTTTGTGGAACCAATATTGTCATGCATTACACATCCAAATCCATTGTAGGGTATAACAACATGTATAATAACATGCATTGAAAACATGATGATTGTTGTAGGGCTTGTCTTATAAGTTCCATAAAAATACGTAGACTAATAAAATAAATTATTTAGTCACACTTTTGATATGCTGTTCCAACTGCTAAAGTTTCATAACAAGTGAGAAAAACTAAGTAAAACATTTGCATTAAGACCGAAGTTAGAGCAACTTAACATATTTTTTACGAATAAAAAAAATGGCTACAAACTGCAAACATAAAGGTAATGAAATATTATAACAATTTCTGTATATAAAAGCTATCCAATGATATATTTTTTATTTTTCTCTCTTTACAAACTTTTAGTATTAGTAATTTTTAATATAATTCTGCTTTCTACAAAGTTAACAGCAACAGATATGGTTGATATGGAACACTTTGGTCAGGAATTATTTTACGCCTTAGCCTCTACAGAACCTCAACGTAATCAATTGATAACACCTTTACCGTTAGCAACTGTTTTAATTTTATTACGTGCCAATGCTGAAGTTGATAGTGCTTATGAGATCGGTGACTATTTAGGTTTAATTGGCAAAGCTAATGAAGTTATTCAAGAAAATTATGATAACCTATTGAGAAAAATGGAAAAAACTAAATACTTTACAATGTCAAATAATATCTCAATAGTGACAAGTCAAATTGTAGTAGACACTGTGAAATTAAGTATACGCGATACCATCAAAGTCTGGAGAACTCATCGGATTTGTTATAAAGCAGCCGATTTAACCAATAGTGGTCATAAAACAGATATACTATTAGAAACTAAAATGCACTTTAATAATGTATTCCGCTATAGTCTTTCCTCATCTACCAGGGGCTATTTCCATACACATAATGGCGATAAGATTGAAAAGGAAATGTTGAATCATATAGCAGAAGTACGTTATGGCAAGGTACCTCAACTGAGTGCTACAGCTATTGAAGTACCCTACAGTGATGGCAATACTTTCTTATTAATTTTTCTACCTCACAACCCCATGGGTATAAGAGAGTTAGAAAAGCATTTAAAGGTATTTCCTTTGGGTAGTATGAATTCATATTTAAGGCGGAATCGTCTCAAACTTATTTTGCCGAAATTTAAGACCCATGTCAAAATGTCTGTAAGAGATGGTTTGATAGAGGTAAGTTTTAAGTTGTCGGTTTTTTTTTTTAATTTTTGAAATTTTGTGTTTGTCTTCTCTTTGACCTTTCCAGTTGGGAATGGGTAGCATGTTTAAACGCCTGTGTGAAACTACGTCTCATATTAGAGTTGGCGACATTGTGTTTAGCTCTTCATTTGGTATTAATGAACAAACAGCTGGAGCTGAAACTTTTATAGGTAAGAGCAAGTATTTCGAATTGGAATGCTATCAATATCTGAAAACGTATATTCGACTTCTAAAAACAAGTTCAACTCACACAAAAACCATTATCGTGGCTGATCCCTTTGGAGTACCGATAGTACCGATTTTTACTTCTAATATGTTAATTTTTAAGATTTTCTTTTTACAGATCTCGAAACATCGCAACTTTTCTAATGTTTGTAAATTATAATGAAATTATTTCTATTATTTTCTTTCTTTAGATGATGACGAGGCAACACTTGCGAAAATTCCCGAAATTCGTGTTGATCATCCATTTATTTTTCTAGTAAAATCGATTAGAAATGATATATATTTAATGGGCAAAATAGTGACTTAAGGTTTTATGAAAAGAATATTATTTAATAATTGTATTAAAAGAAAATAAAAATTGTATTGACTTGTTAATGAGTAAACCTGTTAAAAGCCGTTTCGTCTACGATCAATCCATAGCCGTGACTAATTATCTGTCTATAATACTAAATATCGATCAATCTTGTCTATATATTAATCTAAAGTTGTGGCTTTAAAGATGTTTACATTATTGAATAGTGATCATTGTTATGACTACGGATCAGTCTTTGCTACAGACTTGTCTATAGTAAGATCATTCTTGACTATAGAAAACTTTAAAGTCTTATTTACTGATGCTTTATAATCGTCTACAAATATTGCAATGACTATACAAATATCAATCTATAGCCTGGCATTTAGATATTGTTTAATGATATACTTTTAAATATTGTTTAATTATATACTTTATATAGGTCTGACCAATATCAGTATATAGTATAGACTACAAATCAGTCTATAGTTATCATTGAATCAGAACATCAGAAACTATAAATCATTATTTTGTAAGTCCACAGCTATGTATATATCAGTCTAAACTCTTTGTTAGTTTGTAGTCTTGAACAGATATCATTATATTGCCATGACTACAGTTCATTCATTATATCAGTCTACAGTCTTTACTAAACACTGATCTATAGTCTTTATTATAAACGGTTCTATAGTCTTGAGTATGGTAGGATCTATGGTATTGACTATAGACGTTGTTGACTGTAGTATTGAATATAGACGGATCTTCAGTCTTAATTATAGACAGTTATAACTATAAGCTGATCTATAATCTTGAAAATAGACTTAAAGTCCATATAGACGAAAAAACTAAATACTTTAAAATGTCTTCAATATAGACGGATCTATAGTATTGACTTTAGGCGGATCCATAGTCTTGACTATAGACGGAACCATAGTCTTGATTATAGACGGAACTATAGTCTTGACTATAGACGGAACTATAGTCTTGACTATAGGCGGAACTATAGTCTTGACTATAGGCGGAACTATAGTCTTGACTATAGGCGGAACTATAGTCTTGACTATAGGCGGAACTATAGTCTTGACTATAGATCTATAGTCTTGACTATAGACGGATCTATAGTCTTGACTATAGAAGGATATATGTGTAGTATTGACTATAGACGGATCTATAGTCTTGACTATAGAACGATTTATAGTCTTGACTATAGACAGATCTATAGTATTGACTATAGACAGATCTATAGTATTGACTATAGACAGATCTATAGTTTTGACTATAGACGGATCTATAGTCTTGACTATAGACGGATCTATAGTCTTGACTATAGACGGATCTATAGTCTTGACTATAGACGGATCTGTAGTCTTGACAAAAGGCTGTTCAATAGTCTAATAAACTGATCTATCGTCTTAACTATAGAGCGAAATTTAGTCATAACTATAAGTTGATATTTTGTCTTGACTATAGTCATGTCTTTAATTATTACAATAGATCTTAAATTTATAGCGAATATCAGCCTACAGTCCTGATTGTAGATTGCTCTATAGTCTTGACTATAAACTAATCAATAGTCTTGACTGTAGACTGATCTATAGCTTTAAATATTGTTAGAAAGCCTTGATCAGTTTATAGACTTATAAATCAAAAGTTTTATTTATAATCAAATCAATAATTTTCTATAAATATTAACAATGATCTAATTATTCGTCAATAAATAATCCGGAATACTGTAGCTTGAAGTCGAAATCGATTATGAATAAGAAACGATTTACTTAGTATGGATTATTTAGAATACATACATTGACTATCGCTCGATCAGTAGTTTTTCGCGTAAGCAGTGTTAATTTATTCTGAGTCAGTTGGATCTCACAAGAATGTAAGAACTCGAATCCATACGTAGAATTTGAAAATAGCTATCTTAAGCGTTTTGTAGTAGATATGTATTTCGTCGATCAGTAGTACGATTTTATACGAATGTTAGTTTTAGTCCCAACAAAAAATTCGTGGTGTTTGCGAAAGTCCATCCTGCTTGCACAAACTTTACAAGCTATTATTGATCAGTTAAATAATTTCTAATATTATTCATGAACTATTTAGAATATTGCTACAGACCACCATTTGGTAACCATAATATTTTATTTTTTTTATTAGCATACAATCATACTATAATCAAGTAATTATATTAGTCACACATGTCGTTTTATTTAATAAAATTAAACTTTGGGTAAACCAAAACATTTTTTAGTTCATTTAAAGAATCACAATAGTTTAATTACTTAAATAATTTTTTACAGTTATATGAAACTTAATAATGATGATAAACATGAAATATAAAGGTATAGTTTTTGGGAATTCTTTTTATTTAAATAAATTTGTTCTTTTCTTGTTTTTTTCTCTAGGACAATTGCAATTTCTATTTTTAAATCTACTTCTGGTTTTGCCCATGTCCGCAGGAGGAAAGTTAGAAGGTCTAGAAGAATTTGGTCGAGAATTATTTTTTACATTATCTAATTATGAACCTGCGGAAAATCATATTATATCCCCACTTCCATTAGCCACAATTTTAATATTATTACGCATGGATGCTGAAAAAAAAGTTGCTTACGAAATTACCGAACATTTAGATTTGGCCGGTCAACCTACCGATAAATTGCGTGAATCTTATTTGAATCTATTCGAAAAAATGAATCAATCGCAGTTTTTTGATATGTCAATTAATATAAGCTTTGTATATCATGAACATATTTCGGAAAATCTTATAATGTCTGTGGATACAGCTATTAAGTCCTGGTCAGGTTATTATGTATGTATTCATTCTGAAGAATTGGCAAATATCCAGACTCCATCAGGAACTCCAGTTTCGGATTCACCTAAAGTAGATATAATAATTGACACAAACGTTCACTTTAAGAACCGGCTATTGTATAGTATTACCAAGACTGACGAGGGAGTTTTCTATCCTCTGCATGGCGATAAGATTGCTAAGACAATGTTACATCATACAGCTCAAATACGATATGGGGAGATATATTATTTAAGCGCTACAGCCGTTGAAGTGCCTTACAATGATGGTCATACTTATTTGGTGATTTTAATTCCCAACGATCGTAAGGGTATAGTACAATTGCAAGATAATTTGGAAAGATATCCACTCAGTAATATAAATCAATATTTAAACAACGATACGCTTAAACTTATAATGCCAGCCCTAAAGGTTGAAGTGAGATTTCCTCTGTATGATATGTTTGAAATTGTAAGATAATGTTTATCTATTATTGCTTTTTTTAACTTTTAAACTATTTGATTCTCTACCAAACAGATGGACATGGCCAGCATGTTCACACAAATGTGCGATTCTATGCCTGATATAAAGGTTACGCAATTCGATTATATTGCATCATTTGAAATCAATAACCGAACCCAGGATGAAGACACATATATCCGTAAGAGCTTTATAATAATGATATTTACTAATTATGTTTAAATTTGATTTTCTCTGGAACATTGACTTATGATTTTATTTCACTTTAAGCTGATGACGAGGAATATCTGGAGGAAGTCCCAGAAATAATTGTAGATCATCCATTTATTTTTTATATCAAATCAGATGAAGACGATATATATTTTATGGGAAAAATTGTGAAATAATGTATTATAAATATATACATTTTTTTTATTTTCTGAATTATTATTTTAGATAAAACTATAGATCTGTATTCTTGACTATAAACGGATCTAAATTACTTGACTATAAACAGATCTGATAATGTCTGGACTATAAATCGATCTATAGTTTTTTTCAATAGAATTAAATATGATCTTGTGTATAGATGGTCTATAGTCTTAACTATATACTGATCTATCTATAAAATATAGTTTAGATCGTAGTCTGATTTATAGTCTTAATCATAGACTAGTTTGCTGTATTGACCATCGAATAAAATTTGGTCCTATCTATAGACTCATCAATAGTCATGAGTCATTACTGTTGGCTGTAGACTGTTTTATAGTCTTGACTATAGACAGATCTATAGAATTGACTATAGACTGATTTATACTCCTGACTATGCACTAATCTATAGCCACGAATCATGACTATTGACAGTTGTATAGTCTTGGCTATAGACTGTTTTATAGTCTTGACTATGGACTGATCTATAGCATTAACTATAGACTGATTTATAGTCTTGACTATAGACTGATCTATAGTCTTGATTATAGACTGATCAATAGTCTTGACTATAGACTGATCTATAGTCTTGACTATAGACTGATCTATAGTCTTGACTATAGACTGATCTATAGTCTTGACTATAGACTGACCTATAGTATTAACTATAGACTGATTTATAGTCTTGACTATAGATTTATCTATAGCCTTGACTATAAATTTATCTATAGTCTTGTCTATAGTCTGATCTATAGTCTTATTTATAGACTGATCTATAGTTTTGTTTATAGACTGATCTATAGTTTTAACTATAGACTGATCTATAGTCTTGACTATAGACTGATCTGTAGTCTTGACTATAGACTAATCTATAGTCTTGACTATAGACTGATATATAGTCTTGACTATAGACTGATATATAGTCTTGACTATGGACTGATCTATAGTCTTGACTATAGACTGATCAATAGTCTTGACTATAGACTGATATATAGACTGATCAATAGTCTTGACTACAGACTGATCTATAGTCTTGACTATAGACTGATCTATAGCCTTGACTATGGACTGATCTATAGTCTTGACTATAGACTGACCTATAGTATTAACTATAGAGTGATTTTTAGTCTTGACTATAGATTTATCTATAGTCTTGTCTATAGACTGATCTATAGTCTTGTTTATAGACTGATCTATAGTTTTGACTATAGACTGATCTTTAGTCTTGACTATAGACTGATCTATAGTCTTGACTATAGACTGATCTATAGTCTTGACTATAGACTGATCTATAGTTTTGACTATAGACTGATCTATAGTCTTGACTATGGACTGATCTATAGTCTTGACTATAGACTGATCTTTAGTCTTGACTATAGACTGATCTATAGTCTTGACTGTAGACTGATCTATAGTTTTGACTATAGACTGATCTATAGTTTTAACTATAGACTGATCTATAGTCTTGACTATAGACTGATCTGTAGTCTTGACTATAGACTAATCTATAGTCTTGACTATAGACTGATCTATAGTCTTGACTATAGACTGATCTATAATCTTGACTATAGACTGATCTATAGTCTTGACTATAGACTGATCTGTAGTCTTGACTATAGACTAATCTATAGTCTTGACTATAGACTGATATATAGTCTTGACTATAGACTGATATATAGTCTTGACTATGGACTGATCTATAGTCTTGACTCTATACTGATCTATAGTCTTGACTATAGACTTATCTATTATCGTGACTGTAGACTAATTTTGAATATATACTGATCTTGAGTCTTCACTACATATTGTTTAACAGTCTTAACTATATTGGATTATTATCAGGCCTGTTCTAACTGCATCGATAATAAGTATCAATTACATATTCGATCAAGAACGACTACTATACTTTCTTGTTTGATTTATATTTGGTCTTAAGTAAAATTTTTAAATAAAACTTTTCTATGGAAATTATTTGAAATATTTTTTTTTCTATTTCAAATTAAACTAACTTTTTTCCATACAAATGCATATTAATTTATTTAGTCACATTATTAATATTCTTAAAATAAAAGTTAGAATAACAGAACTATGTTAATTGTTAGTAAGTGTTCAGTATCTAAGATATGTTAGCCGATTGATGTCGGTACATTAATTTCTTTATAATGTCAACGTATTTCCATATATTTTCAGAATACAATCATAATCGATTTTTGGTTTTAAATTTCCTGCTCGCTTTACCCCTGACATCTACAGCAGACATTCTTGCCGAGCTACAAAACTTCGGAGAACAATTATTTCACAAAGTATGCGACTCCCATCCAAAAGAAGAAGATCAGTTAGTTGGGCCATTTCCTTTAGCAACACTTTTGATTCTATTATGCGTGAATGCTGAAAAAGATTCTGCCTATGAAATCACCGACAACTTAGGTTTGAATTCCCAATCAATCCAGGCTATTACATCAGTTTATTTAGGGCAACTAAGGCAATTAGAACTCAGTCACCTCTTTACAATGTCTAATCATATTTCAGTATTGGACCGGCAAAACGTTATAGAAAAAATTGATTTGACTGCTGGAGATACTATTGATGGTTGGCCAAGTATTGATATATGTGATATAGAGACACTCAGTTCTAAAACACATTTACTCTTATCTACTGAGATCCATTTTAAGAGTTTATTTTTATACAATTTCGCCTCTACGGCAAAAGGAGCCTTTTATACTATCGAGGGTGAAGAAATTGGTTTTGATGTCTTAACTCTTTTGGCAAATTTAAAATATGGCGAAATTCCTGAATTAAAGGCAAATGCTGTTGAAATACCCTACAGTGATGGCGATACTTCCTTAGTGATTATATTACCAAACACTCAGGGAGGAGTAATAGAACTAGAACAAGATTTAAAACTATTTCCTCTCAATGGAGTTGATTCATATTTAAAGCATCAATGGATAACAGTTGTAATGCCGAAAATACACATTTTTGCTGAGATATCGCTAAAAGAAGAATTAAAAATGGTAAGTTATTAAAGTAAAAAAAGTTCTTTAAGATTTTGTGCCCAAATTTTGTCTTGCTAGTTGGGCATGTCCAGAATGTTTAATCATTTGTGCGATGGTAAAAACATACAAGTTTTAGATGTCATTTCAAATGCCACATTTAGTATTGATGAAAAATCAGCTGGACTAGATCCATTCTTAGGTAAGCTTTTAGATATTTTTTTGTGTAATAAGCTTAGTTATTTTATTTTTGTTAAAAGGCCAGGACACCTATAATTATCCGCCTGAAAACGTCTCAGAATTTCATATAAATCATCCTTTTATATTTATAATAAAATCATCCTTAAATGTAATATATTTATATGGTAAGCTAATTAAATAAAGTGCTTAACAGCTTTTCCTAAATTTACA
Organism: Lucilia cuprina; assembly: GCF_022045245.1. Lineage (NCBI taxonomy): Eukaryota > Metazoa > Arthropoda > Insecta > Diptera > Calliphoridae > Lucilia > Lucilia cuprina. The sequence continues at coordinate 43,444,739 of NC_060954.1, forward strand.
TAATAAAACTCTAAGCTATTAGCTAGACTTTTTCTAAACTAAGCAACGTAATGACTGGTCTATGGACTAGTTCCTAGAGTAGCTATTGGACTAGTCTTTTGACCAACTAGTGTGTGATCAACGAACTTATCTAATATTTGAGCCTTGATCTAGTTTATTAAATAGTTCCACTCAATACAAACACTAGAATTAAACTAGAACTAAAATAGAACTTAACTGGAACTAAACTAGTACTAAACTTGAACTAAACTAGAACTAAACTAGAACTGAACTAATCTGAACTAAACTGAACTAAACTAGAACTAAACTAGAACTGAACTAGAACTGAACTAGAACTGAACTGGAACTGAACTAGAACTGAACTAGAACTGAACTAGAACTGAACTAGAACTGAACTAGAAC
>NC_060954.1:43445240-43451859 GCF_022045245.1 Lucilia cuprina
CCACCGACTCTAATTCTACAAAATTTGACATAGTTGAAGGTTATTTAAGGTCTTACTTACATATATCTTCCTTGACTTTTCTTATCACCCACTTGCCACATTACAAAATTTGGTATATGTTGCATTTTGTGTTCCTTTAAAAAAAGTGTCCTCAATAGAAGGCCTTCGGCTGGGTGCAGCTGTCTTAAATTATGGAGTATGTCGAATACCGTCTTCACTAAATTAGGTTTTTTATTTGTAAATATACTCTTTTCGTTACTGTCTGTAGATTTCCTCGTTGACATTGTGACACTTTATGTCACTGGACATTATGACACACCCAAAAGTGTTATAGTGTCATAATGTCTATGGACATTGTTAGACTTTTAAAACATATGTATGTGTATATGAATTATAAAGTTTGTTTAGAATTTATGAAAGGCATATCCATATCCCGAAAAGTATAGCTCCTGACTTTGGTGTATATAGCATTTGATATGCTTTTTAAAATGGGATTCGGCCGGGTATAAGAGCTTCAAACTGTGGGGTATTTTAAATACCGGCTTCACTAAATTAATACTTTTTTATTAATGGACTCTTTTAAATACTTGGACTTTATGTAATTTTGCCCATAGACATTGCAACACTTTTGAAATTGTCATAACGTCCATGAACACTATGGCATAATTAAGTATGTCATGTCAGAGATTTTTATTCATTAAAAGTTATTCAAGCGAGTTATTTTCTAAAGGGAATGTTGTAGGATGATAATATCAATTATGGCCCAATCTTAGTACCATTTGGTACCTACCAGTTCGATAAAAACTCAATTCATACGAAACAGTCAGTGATTTCTTCTAACATCTTACCACCTCAACAAAATCTTTACTAACACGGTAAGTAGGCAAGTAATATTGAAGCAAAATGTAAGTACTTACTTTTTGGGTGAATAACTACTTATTTTTTGTTCGAAAATGGCTAAAGAATAACTGGTTTCAAATGTGCTTACGTGTAATTTTATGTGCTTATAATTTTCCATTAAAAAATTGTCATGCTATATGGAAGGGTTTTTACACAAATGTAAAAAAACTTCTAATATCGACTAGGATTCAAACCACTAACTAATTCCTTATTAGAAGTACTCTCTAAACAATTGTTTACAAATCCTACTCGAAAAAAATTAAATAATGTTATTAATAACGACCACTTATTACCAGCCGTCATTACCAATATTTTACTTTACTGGGACCATTCGTAATTTAGCACTGTTGTGCTAAATTACGTTGCCATTACTGGAAAGGGGAATCAGGTCTTTCGTTTCGCTCTGCCATCGAGTGTTTTACGTTTACGTGGCCTCCGGTAGGTTAGTGGTTAGTGTTCTAGTCTCGTAGACCGGAAGTGGTGGGTTCGATTCCCACCTGAGACATTGGGTAAGGTGTACACAGCAGGCCCGATAGAGGCCTAGATGTATTTTTTCTAACTAACTACGTTTCAAACCGCATTGGCCAAATGTGTGACGTTGAATAACTGCAGCAAGTTACCATTTTTTGAGTTCCACGTTGACCATATGCACCATTAACACGTTAACTATAATGGAGAACTAAAAAAAGGAACTGAACATTGTATTGTGGCCAAACCAACTGGAAATATTTGTGTTGGCGTTATAAACCTTCGATTCTGGTCTTTCATTACGGATGTACTCTCTGTAAACGAGGGCGAAAATAATCGTCACTTTAGTGTGCCCTTTGTAAGCGAGAGAATGGACAGTTAAAAAACAAATTTAAGCCTCCTTGCAATCTATTGGGTGACGATTGACTTCCTCGTAAAACAAACTCAAGTTATAATAGCTAGTGATCTAGGCCGTCGGAGGCTTTAGGTAATAGTAGGTTAAATAGGTTTAGGGGGCGTGGCACCTCTCATATAAATGAAATACTAAAATTCGTTTATCTTTGAAATTATTATAGTTAGAATCTTAAAATTTTGCACAAAGAACTTTAACGTCTACGTTAATGTTTTGAATAATAAAATGGCGGTCTACCAATAAGGGGAGCGACATCCCCGATATAGGTACATTAAATCCAAAAATTTGTTTATCTAGAAAACAAAATTCTACAAATTTTGCTTAAAGAACTTTAATATATATCTGAATATTTTGAAGAAAAAAAGGCGGACTTTAATCGCAAGAGGGTGTTGCTTGCAGCCCCCTTATGATAGGAAAAATAGAAAAATTCGTATATCTGAGAAACTAAAAGAGCTATAACCTTCAAATTCTACATAAATAACTTTAACATTCATGTAAACAATATGAGATTAACGGGAGGACTTTCAATGGGGGGGCTTGTCACCTCCGATATGAATATATAGAAAAATTCAATTTATCTGGAAAATTAATTGATTAATTATTCTTTAAATTTTGCACGAAGAACTTTATTATTCTTCTGAATATTTTGTAAAAAAAGGGGCTGTGAGTCCCCTTATAAATTAAATAGAAATAGATTTTTATATCTAAGAAACTATTAGAACTAGAATCTTAAAATTTTAACTAACTAACTTTGATATTCGTGTAAACATTTAGAGAATAAAGGGCGAACTTGGGGGGGCTTGACACCTCCCATATGATCTAATTACAAAATTTTTGTAAAACTATTAGATTTTTCATACTTTCAAAGATTTCATTAAATTTGGAAAAATTGGGGAATTGTAATCTAGAAAAAGATTGTAGCTAGAATCTTCAAAATCATTAAGTGGCCTTTTTAATCGTTTTTAAGGGGTAGCAAAGCACACTGGGTATAGCTAGTTATAATATAAAACTTACCTATTTGTTTCAATTTAAAATATCCTTTATTTTGTTAAGTTAGTTAATTAGTGATAAACAACTATCACTTGTATAAAATTGCATATGTGCAAATAATATTTAATTTATTTTTATTATTTAAATAAATTAATTAACACGATATTACCACACATTGTTATATTAAACAATTAATTTTAAAAATACCTTTTAAATTACACACACACAAGCACTTTAGTATAAATTTAAGAGAGAATTTTTTGTTTCGTTTGAAGTATTTATTTTAAATAAGAAATTTCCGTTAAACAACTAAATGGAGAAAATTAAAATATTTTTTTAGCGTTGAAATAAAATTTATGAAATATTTTTTACTTTTGCTAATTTTTATAAATTTTTTTTTAAAGTGAAAATTTCAAATACACACACACTTTTACAATAATATAATATCATTAACGTTAACAAAAAAAACCTTCTTTAACCACAAAAACCCAAAACTTAAAAAAAATCATAAACTAAACATTTTTTGTTGATGATTTGCAAAGTAGAAAAATATCACACATATAATGGGAAATAAAGAACATCATAGAAACACACACACACACGTTGCAGATATTTAAAGAGAGAGAAAAATTTAATATAAAACTTTTTTTAATATTTAATAAATTGTTGTTGTTTTCTTTATTTTTTATAAAGATTTTTTTGTTAATTTTGTTTTTGCATTAGAATTTTTTTGAAATTTTTTTATTTAAACTTCAAGTTAAAATTTTCAACCTTTTTTAGCTTTAATATTAATTTAAAAAACTTTAATATTTTAGTTTTTACACAATTTTTTTTACCGTCATTTATGTTCAACCCGCAAAACATCACTCGCAAAACTGATTCAAAAACTCACCATTATTATCACAAACAGTTATTTCATTTGTTTACTAACCAAAATCAGACTCCCAAAGCCAGAGCATAAGTTTATTTCAAATATTTGAAAAAAAACTTTCAATTGTGAGACAGAGAGAGGGAGAGAGAGCACGTCACTAAGCCCATATTGAGACATGTAATAAATGAAAAATAAAAACAAAAACAAATAAAATAACAATTATACCAACCAAACTGGGCAAGCGTACAATTTAAAGCTTTTTTTTTAGATTTCTTTGTTATATGATAAATTTTCCAACAATAACAACAATAGCAGCAGTAGCAACAATAATAACAAACAAAACTCACCATAAAGAGAAAACGACAAACAAAAAAACACCCGCTATACACTTCAATTGCAAACGCACCCACCCATATAAGAAAATCACCACCATCATCAACACACACAGCACACCACAGCACAGCACCAACTCAAACAGCCACTAACGACAACAACATCATCATATCACGTCACAATTACTCTACAATACACCACCATCATACATACGCTCATACAAACTAACAAACAAACACATACATTTAATTGTACTCCACCTTTTAATGAAAGAAAAACAAAGCAAAAGTAAAGTAAAAACAATAACAACAGCAATAAGAAGAAAATACGTAATACATACGTATGTAAGCGTATAGTTTTTTTGTCTTCTTTTTTTTGTTTAGTGCGTCTATTTACGGTAGTTGTAGTGTAATAGAAGGTTAACAACAACAGCAGCAAAAGAAACAACAATAAAAAACATAAGTTTTTCTTTATTGTGCATGTATGTATGTCTGTAGTTGTGTTTGTATGCATGTGTTTTTGTTTATGCTCAAATTGTTGCCAGTTTTGTCAAATTTTACCATTTTCATCATAGAACAAACGATTTGTTGTTTTATTATTATTTATACCCTACACCATAGCAAAGTTGGTGGTGGTGGTGGTCGTTGTATGTATTAGACTTTTAAGGGTCAAGAAGTAGTGGCATGTAATTAAGTTATGTCTAAAGTTTTAAGTAAGACCCCATTAACCCACTCGAGGTACCAAAATAAGATATCTAAGATATATGGAAAACGGATAAATAACGCCCAAACCTAGATATTCGACGTAAGAAAAACTTTTTAAATTTTGTTAGGATCGGTCCACACCTAACCCTAACGGTTAGGGTCAATTATGGTTTGTTAGGACCTAAATCTATTATAAGGTCTCCTTAGTAAATGACTTTAATGTTTTAAAAAGAGCAAATTGATGAAAATCGATATAAACGTGTTTTATTGGTCCATAAATGGCACTACTCACTATATAAGGCCACTTTTAGATAATGACAATCTTTTATCTCTGTGTTGTCAATAACTTTAAAGCTCATAACTTAAATCCGACACAAAAACTATAACCGCAATCTGTGTGTTAGGATCGGTTCATAAAAATCCCTTTTACAGAAAAACCAGTTTATGGTTATAAAAATTAAAAAAAGCAATTCGAAAGATCTCTTTTCATAATTAATTTAAGTCCTCATGTTGAAAACATTTCCAATATGTCTCTATCTATTTGCACCTACAACGTTCTGACTTTACTCAGATTTGTTAAATATAAAACTTTGGGTCACATATTCTAAAATTCCAAAGTTGGAATCACAAAACAGGATGCAGTTTCTGAAATTTAAATTTTTACATCGGATCAGTCGATTGTTAATTTATCCATTTCTTTAATCCGCTCTTTATGAAGCGCAGTATTCCATCATGTTGCAATACAAAACGTAAGATCTTAACCAGTCCGATTCGTTTGATGTTTTCTTTCTCTATTCACGTTCCATCTTTAGTTGATACATTCTACCTCGTGGTGTCGCCCAGATAAGCTAACTCCAATGCCTATTAGGAAGCCAAACCAACCATTACATACTCTCTTTAACGATCATGCGAACAATACTTTTTATGATCACCTCGGAAAGGCTTGCCCCTGCCACGATAATAAAATAATTTTATACCAAAAAAATGTTGAAAGAGTATTTCGGACGTACGTACAATACAAAGGGGTCAATTTCGATAAACTTATCGCAACTAAGTTTCACACGTGATTTAGCAATGCGACAAATGTTGATCGTAAAAAACACAAAGCACTTCTTGCCTAATCTCTGCCGGTGCTGCTACGTACATATATACCTGAGTTCTAGACACCACGTTTAAAATGCCAACGCAAATGTAATACTACTTAAGAGAAAAATGCAGTGATCAGTGAAATGACGACATTTCACAGATATTAAAAAGCCGCGATTGTGAGAATATTCACAAGTCTTCGAAGCCATTTCGAAGCTTGGTCTACCCACAAAGTTGACAATTAGTTGAAACAAGATCAACACTTGATCTCCTTAGCAAAAAGTAAATGAAATTTTTTACTGTTTAATCATAACACCATTAGGGTAATTTATAGTCTAACTTACTCTATTGTAATTTTTTACTTGTTTGATTTTTTTTCTTCTTCTTTTGTACAACACATTTCGTTTTATTTTATAAACACTTGTCAACCCTCATTAGATTTAAAGCAAACATTGAGTATTTTTCGTTCCAAATACTGTTGCTTTTAATGTTATTAAAATTCTTTATTGCTTTTGTGTGTTTAAATGCCTGTAATTTTAAATTAGTTATGTTCATAGAAAAAAATCTAATAGTAGTACATATTTATGGCCCTATACCACTATAGTGACTAGAGTATTAGGCGTTACGGTACTGATGTTTGCAATAAAAAAATATATATTGGTCCTACAACACCCACCTTAGAGAATAGTAGTGCTAATAAATTTAACTAGTTTCCATTACTCAATACTATTGGATGTTTTTAAAGAGTTTCAAAATTTAATGAAAATATTTCTACAAGATTATATTATATACATATTTATACGACCTTATAGATAGATAGATAGATAGATAGATAGATAGATAGATAGATAGATA
>NC_060954.1:43451959-43457463 GCF_022045245.1 Lucilia cuprina
GAACTGAACTAGAACTGAACTAGAACTGAACTAGAACTGAACTAGAACTGAACTAGAACTGAACTAGAACTGAACTAGAACTCAACTAGAACTCAACTAGAACTGAACCAGAACTGAACTAGAACTGAACTAGAACTCAACTAGAACTAAACTAGAAGTGACCTAGAACTGAACTAGAACTGAACTAGAACTCAACCAGAACTGAATTAGAACTCAACGAGAACTGACTGGAACTGAATTAGAACTAGAACTCAATTAAAACTGACTAGAACTGAACTAGCACTGAGCTAAAAGATTATAGGACAAAAATTATGATTGAACTAAACCCGGTCTCAAATTTAGTTTAAAATTTAAAATTTTCATGAATTCTTCTTAAATCATTATAAAAAGGTTAATATCTTGAGATAACATTTGCACTTTTATTTGCAACTTAAATTTTCCAAGTAATTTAATTTTTAGTTTTTCCATATTTGCCACATCTTTCATTTTAATAGGATATTATGAGACTTGAAGTGACCCATGAATTGCAACAATAACTCATATTGCAGCACTTAAAATGTTCCATTAATACAAATATATACACAAGCATTTTTGCAGCTATATTGGATTTCATTAAATCTTGCTATTCTCAACACAAAACTATTGTAAAATTCACAAAAGAAATTTAGAAATGTCAAAGGACTTTTTAAAAGTAGCATTAGATAATGATAATGACGACGACGGTGGTAACGGGTGTAGAAACGAACCATGATGATGAATGTCAAAGTAAATTATGTAAATTTATCTGTCACAATATGTACAAACTAAACATACAAAGCGACATATTTACTCCTAAAAATAGATGAAGACAAGCTAGACTAGATCGAATACCTAATGTTCTTGGTAGGAGGTAGATCGTTGGTGAAGGTAAAAGTAAATAGAGAACTACAGAAAAAAACCCATTACTGTTAGAGACATAAACAAACACTAGACATGCAAATTATTTTAGTACACAATGACTAAACTAAACCGAAAACGAATGAAATGAAACCAAACTCTAAAGCCAATACAAAACGGAAGTAGCCAATGTCATAAATGGCCATGTTGCTGGTAAAAGAGGCAGGGCTGGACAGAATGCAAATAAATTTAAAAAAACACAAATAATACCAAGACAAATAATAATAATAATAATAAAAATATAAAAATAACTGAATGACTACTGACGGGCAGCACAATACTGGCTCTGTAATAAATGCTAAGTAATAACTTAAAAAAGCTGAATAATATCAAATTATTAATTTGAATCAAAAAAGTAAAAATAGTTAAAAAAAACTATTTATTTTTAGTCATAAATAAAATATGTATAAAAGGTGAATATTCATAATGTCAGCAAATTTTAAAATGGAATGTTTTAATGAAACAGAAATACAAGTTCAAGAGTAATGAAATTGAAAAAATGCATTTGTGATAGAGAATTTGCTTTTAAGTATGTTTTATAAATAACGGTAAAGAATGTGTTTTTAATAAAATGTTAATTTTTAGGAGAAAAATATATTAAATATCCGAAAACCCGCAAATAATTCAATGAGGCCAAGAGATCGGGAGAACAGTTTTTCTACAAGTCCTCCTTGAATATGTTTAAGAGTCAGGTTAGGATCGTCTGGAAGAATTTCTGCAATAAAGTTGAAAACTCCTCCGAAACCAGTCCTTAAGTGTTAAGTCCTAACAACATCACATACCGTTCAAAGCATCATTCAAAAGCCTGGCGGTTGATGGATAAAGAGTTTAATGTACTCTCGGTTGATGGATAATAAGTTAAATGTACATCAAATATCTGAATTGAAAAACACTCACTTCCCGGGTAATCTGCCCTTGCAAACGGTAAGATCAGACATCTTTTATCAGCATCCAGTCGACGAGGATGTTATTAAGTGCGTAATTAATACCTTTGACCCATATAAATCTCCAGGACCAGATGGTATTATAACCGCTGATCGATCACAAAATAAAGATCTAGTTACACCTTGACTACGACCAATATATCAAGCCTGCCTTATCTAGACATATGTAGCTGACCAATGGATTAATTGCAAAGTAACATTTATTCCCAAAAGTGGGAAATTTCACGTACATCAAAGCGAAAGACTATAGAACGAATAGTCTATCTTCCTTTCAACTTAAAACCTAAAAGAGAATTGCGCTCTCAACACGAATACATCAAAGGCCAATCGCTTCAGACTGTGCTACATTCTCTAGTGGGTCACATAGGGAAATCACTATAATTTGGAGATTACACGTTAGTGGTCTTTCTGGACTTAGAAGGTGCTTTTAACAACGTAAAACCTGACTAAACTTAATGAAGATGCCTCAACTATAAGATTCATTAGAGAACTTCTTGAACAGTGGATCATCTGTTCCAACATAGACACAGCAACGTTCCATAGAAGGGTCAACAGAGGCACGCCACAAGGAGGTATTCTCTACCCACTTTTGTGGGATGTTGCCATTAACTGTTAACTAAAGACTCAGTATTTCATGAAATATAAAACTGTTACTTATGTAGATGCTGTTGCGGTAGTAGTATCAGAAATTCAATTGAATACATTATCACAGAGGCTGGACGATGCACTCAAAATACTAAGACGATGTAGTATCGATAGTGGTTTGGGTGTAAATCTGAGCAAAACCGTACTTATACTATTTACCAGAAAGTATAAGATTGACTCCATTACACTGCCTCGTCTCGAATGGAGTTGGAGATCTAAAGGTTATTCTTGATAGTAAACTATCATGGAAACCCAAGATCATAGCAAGATCAATAAGGCCATACGTGTGCATCTATCGCAGCCAGAATTACCAACCAACCAAATATCGGAGCTACGCACCTATAACCTATGAGCTATTCTACAGGTTGATATGTGAATTAGACTATAGACTAGTCTATGTATTAGTCTATAGTTTAGCTCATAGGCTATGGATTAGTTTATAGAATAGCTTATGGGCTTGTCTATTGCCTAATCAGTAAAGTAGTCAATACTAGACCATTAAATGACCTGTTGCCCATGGACTTGCCTATACTTTTTTAAAACTAATGGTCTTGTCTATTAAATAAGCAGTGGTTAAGTTATTTATTATTCTAGAACATGTGGACTAGACTATTTACATGCTTATGAACGACTTCATAGACTAGTCCTATGGCCTATCCTTGAAATAGTCTTTAGACTAATCTATTTATTAGACTATATATTTTTAAATCAAATATTTAATTGGCTAATCTATTAAATACTTATTAAACAAATTTATTAAATTTATTTATATAGTAGTCTTTTCACTATGGACTTGTCTACGGGCTAGTCTTTAAAAAAGTCGTTTGATTACACTATTGACTAGTCAATGTCCTCATCTTTTGACTTGTCTATGACCTAGTCTTTATAAGTACTTTAACTGGATCAGTGTATATACATATTAAAATTTTGACTATTGTACAGATTGGTACATTGACTAAAATTTGCCTTTAGAATAGTCTAAGAAATGGGCTATTGACGGGTCTATGGTTTATGGAACATTGTAATGATTGTATTATTGATTAGTCTATGCTATTGGTTACTCAATCGACTAGTCTATAAAATGCACTATTAAGTAGTTATAGATTTATATAGGTACTCACAATTGACTTGTCTATAAACAAGTCTATAGACTCGTAGAAAGACAAGCCTATTGAATAGTCTATAAACAAGTATGTGTTTAAGACAATTGTCGCTAAATGAAGGAATTGTCTATGTACTAGTTTATGGATTTGATAACTTCTTTTTTTGGCTAATCTTATCAACGCATATGTATGTGTTATTAAACTTTAAAGTTGTTCTTTTTTAACCTCTACACATTACTTACTATTAAACAGCGTTACAAATTTATCACTAATTTCTGAAATCTGATAATTTTTTCAATTGAATTGCAAAAAATAAAATAAACACTAAAAACAAAAACAAAACAGGTGTAAAACAAACGAAAAATACACATTTATACTTAGAAACTATGTTCAAATAAATCTTGTTATGACCAACAAGCAACACGAGGGCAGCAATAAAACGAAATTGTACACACACAAAAAAACACACTACATTATTTTTAATTACAAACTAGAAAAGAAAATATTTAAGAAAAAAACAACATTCACAATCACATAAATAAACTTACTTATACCAACATTAATACTCACATACATACTTTCATTCTAACATGTACATATACATACATATATGTATGTATGTGGATACTTACACCCAACCAGCAAACAAAAATAGAAATGCAACATGTAATAAAAATCGATTGCAACATCTTAATAATGATTGTGGTAAAATCACAACCGATATCAGTGACCCTTTGTGATAAAAGCCAAACAACCCAAACAAACTCCCCCATAAACCATACCCACAAGTTCAGTAGTAGTGCTAGTACCATCACCCAACAGAACCCATTCAACTACGAATTCAACCTTCAGAAAACAAACCACCCTCGAAAACATCCACACAAAACTGCAGCAACATAATGAGCGGAAAACATCAAATGCAAATTTATATTCACCACACTGCTCTCACATCAAAAGGATATCCCTCGGAAAACTCTCAAACAAAAAGAGATAAAGAGTAAGAGTGGAAAACAGGATGAACAAAAAACAAAAAAAAAAAAGAAAACTTAAGCATGCGCTTTTGTTGTTGTTAGGAAATTGTAAACACTTTTCATTGTACATACGTCATTAACAATCAGGCAGAATGAGTTGTCAGAAGGAAATATGAGTAAAAGAAAAACAACAATAATAAACCAAAGAAAAGCACAAAAATAGTAGACGAAGCGAAAGAGGAAAATGATTTACAATAGTCAACGATGCGTAAAATATTTTTCTTTTTATTATATATTTTTTTCTTTAATTTGTTTTTTTTATGTTTTCCATTAAATATTTTTATAAAGCAGTTGATGTGTTGTAATGCAACAAATTATGACAGTTAATACTAGCTCCTCGTTGCTCTTCGCTTATGTCAGTTTGAATTTTTTCCTATAACGTAATTGAATAAATGTGAAATGCTGTTGTTTTTAACATATTGTTATTATTATAATATTTTACTTTGTTTTTGTTATTATTTTTCTAATTTCTTAACGGTGGACATGCACTAGTTACAGTGAGAGGGAAAACAATTTGATTTAGGCATGGGGCAACAACAGTTGATATAATTTTTAATAGTAAGGAAATGAATTAAGTTATTACGTCGACTAACTAACTAACTAACTAAGTAACTAACTAACTAACTAACTAACTAACTAACTAACTGACTAATAACTAACTAACTAACTAACTAACTAACTAACTAACTAACTAACTAACTAACTAACTAACTAACTAACTAACTAATCAACTAACAAACTAACTAACTAACTAAATAACTAACTAACCAACTAACTAACTAACTAACTAACTAACTAACTAACTAACTAACTAACTAACTAACTAACTAACTAACTAACTAACT
>NC_060954.1:43457563-43490815 GCF_022045245.1 Lucilia cuprina
GACTAGACTATAGACTAGACTATAGACTAGACTATAGACTAGACTATAGACTAGACTATAGACTAGACTATAGACTAGACTATAGATTAGACTATAGACTAGACTACAAACTAGACTATAGACTAGACTATAGACTAGACTATAGATTAGACTATAGACTAGAGTACAGACTAGACTATAGACTAGACTATAGATTAGACTATAGACTAGACTACAGACTAGATTATAGACTAGTCTATAGACTGGACTACAGACTATACTATAGACTAGACTATAGACTAGACTACAAACTAGTGACTAGACTATAAGGACAAACATTTTGAGAAATTGTATCTTTGAATGAAACAAGCGTTAATTTGTTGGTAAGAACATTAGTACCTTATATGTGTTTTTATAGAATGGGGCAGACCTAAGATGCAAACAATTCCTAATACATATGAAGACATATCTATTGCAATATAGGTACATACATAATTATAAATTGTATAAAATTTAATTATTTTTATCTTTTCAAAAAACTATACACATATTCATTTCGCAATATTGATTATTTTCTATGGAATGTATAGAATTTCATCATATAGAAAATGGATAAAAAAAAATAACAACAATCTTCATATTGACATTCCTCTATCATCTTTCTCACGTTAAATTGAACGAATCTCTGTGCTCTGTGTATAAAATTAATTTTGTATTGTGTTATTTATGTATGTTACTCTTTTGATGTTATTTTTAACTTTTTTGTTTTTTGTACATTTATAGAATTTTTATCATCCAACCTTCATCCCGCATATGCATTCATTCATTGTTTCATTTCATCATTTTTATCTTTTTCTAAAGCTTGTTGCAAAGTGTTTGTTCTAGTAGTATCTTTATTTACAATTTGCCTCTGCTATCCAAAGCTAAAGAATGTTGCACGAGCAAAATACATACAATTTATTAGAATTGAAAAGAGAACAATGTTGTTGTTGCTACTGCTGCTGCTGCACTTGTATGAGAAGTAATAAAACATCAAGACGTATGTCTGTGTGTGTGTGTTTATGTTCGAGTATTTTGGTTGCATTAAGATAAGCAAATGTGATTTCTAAAGTCAACAACAAATTGTTCTTATGTTGTTGATTGTACAGAGTAGTTTTGTATCTATATATGTTGTTTTCTATTGTTTTAGATGTCTTTGAATTTCGACTAAAATTTGAAATTTTGTAGTAAACTAAATATTGCAACTATACACACAATCACATTCACATGTTGTTGGGAAGACATTGAAAAATAGTAGAATTTTCGTTTATGACACTTGTGCTGCTGGAGCATTTTTAAAATGACGAGTTTGAAAGAAAATAACTTCTTGTCATGAAATTGCAATTTGTAGTGATTTTCTAAAGCGTTTTTTAATTAAAAACAATCAAAAATGCCGTATTGTTGATATATTGTTAAATTTTAATTAAAATTTGGGTTTACAATATGTTGTGAGATAAAGATTCTACAAATTGTTAAACAATTTCAATTGAATATAACTGCAAAGTTCTTAAGAGGAAGGGTATTTAACGTTAGTTTTTAATACATTAATCATTAACTCAACGAAAAGTAGGGAAATTCACTAATGGCATACACAGGCGGATGTATTGACATCAAAGTTGCCTTCAAAAACGTGCACACTAATCCCTAGACCAAATTTATGTGAATTAGGTGATCTATAACATGCTAAGGCATCCCCCCGGGGGCATGTTACCTTGGCGAGACCTCCGCCTTGGTGTTATTGCAATTCCGAGGTATAAAGAGGTGGCCAATACCTCCAGTCTGACTGGGACTGAAAAATTGGTTACACTCCACTGCTTGGCTTAGTCCTTGCATAGATTGCCAGAGGTCAGAACAGAGCACCACATAAACTGGTACTACGGGTGGCCAGTTGCCGCAAGACTATGTCCTGGCTGGCAAGTGGGTTGAGGTTCCTTAGGGATCCACGTAGTGTCTGTGGTTTAAACCCAAATTCGCGGGGATAGTAAGTGGCGGTACTGATGCATGATAATATTCAATATTTCGGGATAAGTTCGGTGCTGTTGCCGAAACCAACAGATACCACACAGAGGAGTGGTTGTGGTACTATGCGTTTCAAATGAGTTGGTATGTATTGTATATGGTACGGGATGAATGTGAGGTCCGACGATCCTTACCCCACCCGTCTAACTAATGAATTTGTAGTATGTTTTGCTTTTATGAATGTGTCGTATGAATGAGATGTGTGATGGGTTGAATGATGATGGATGGATGAAAGGTATCATATACATAGGATACCATTGAATTTTCCTTTCATGTCCAGATATGTTCAGAGTACACTCTGCTCATATCAGAATTACGACAGTGTGTCCCTGTAAGTAAGAACAATGTCTACGGCATATTGATGGATCGTACTTCAGTTCACCGGTTACGTCTCTAGATGCTGTCGCCCAATCAGCAGAGATTATATAGCTCGAGTACTCCAGCAAAGAACTTGTGCATGGACCGGTCATAGCCAATGTACAAAAATTGTCGCCTGAGTACTGTTCTCAAATCTACCCAGTGGATTAAAAAGAACACCGTGAGATACTTAAGGCCGTCAAGGCAGGTGCTCTCGTTAAAACTCTCGACAGTCATGCTAAGGCAATGGATAAGCTGTGAGATAACTATTATTATTTCGCGGTATACCACAGGAAGGCATTTTGTCACCCTGCCTCTTCATAAGGACCCTTACCGATAAAAGTGTTGGAGCTGTGTGCTATGCAGACGATTTTGTAATACTTTTAAAGGGGAAAGGATTCAAATTATTTGTGTAGAAAAGCTGAAAAGGCTGTAAATACGGCCCTGAGCTGGGCTCAACCGAGAAGTCTCAATGTTATCGAGACTAAGACGGAAATCTGATTTTTTCACAAAAAAAACAAAGACAACACATTATAGCTAAATTATCATTCCATGGGTTGGGTTTCAACAACAAGAATCACCAAGGTAACGTATCCCCCGGTGCCATAGTTTACACGGACGTTATGACAATTCTTAAAAATGTCATAATATCCATTTATCCCGAAAGAAATTGCTCCAAAAATTGTAATAAAAACCTACAGGTTTTATGCTAATTTCTGTTTAGATTCGTTTAGGAGAAATTGTGTTCAATTCATTTGGTTTTTTTTTTATGAAAATATTTTAAATTTTTTCATAATTTTTGCATATAATTATAATAAAAGTGTTAATTAATGTCATTGCGTAAAAGTTTTTTCAAAAAGTTTTCATATTAATATAAGAAAAAAGTGTGTAAAGTTGTAAAAATTTCTTTGTCATTTCTAAGCCGGTCGCTGTTTCCTTTTTGTTGGGGCTATTCGTTGCGTTGCGTTTATACAATGTGCGGTAGTGTTGGTGTTGTGTTAAGAGAAAAATGTAAATAATAGAGGCAATGTTAAAGAGAAGAAAGTTGTTATGTAGAGTAAAGAAGAGTAAAGTTCTTTAAGTAATTAGGTAAAATGTAAAAAAATTGCTTTTGAAAAATAATATTAAAATAAAATGTGGTTTTTATTATGAAAATTAGAAGAAAATTAATAAAAAGTTATTCTTTTTTAAATTAAATAAAAATATAAAAAAAAATTGAATGGAAAGAGAAGGAAGTGCTAAAAATGTAAGTTTTAAATAAATACTCTTTTAATATACTTTTGAATTATGTACATGTATATTGTTAACATGTATGTTTAATGAATAGAAATTGTAGAAACAAAAGGAATAGGAAATGGATAATTAACATAAACAAAATTACTTTTCATAAAATTCATTCTATAAAGTAGTTATTTAAATAAAAAATACATTGTGAATCAAATAGGCCGATTTTAAATTTTTCTTATAAAAATTAATTTGAAGTGAAAAATTATGAGATATAATAAATTTTCACAAATTTCTCAATTGGAGCGGTATTTATGTATTTTTAGCCTATTTTTAATTTTTCATATAAACATAAAAATTTTATAATGTATTTTTTTTTAATTCACTTTTATATCCAATCCCAATTTGTTATTAAAATTCACAAATTACAACAAATAAACTGCATACGCATACTCTCTTATGTAACTCTTAAGTAGTTGTTTTTGCAATTTAGTTCTCCCACATTTAGTTTACGCGCAAATTTCATACAGTTCGGTTGTCCAGTGGATGTGTCTTAAGTAAATTTAATTTTTGATGAGAAATAGTTGATAAAATTTCATAATTTTTGCACAAAATTCTAATTAAAGTGTTAATTAATGTCATTGTGTAAATTGTTTTTGGAAAAGTTTCATATTAATATAAGAAAAAAGTGTATAAAGTTGTAGAAATTTGTTTTTCATTTCTAAGCTGGTCGCTGTTTCCTTTTTGTTGGGGCTATTCGTTGCGTTTATACATAGTGTGGTAGTGTTAGTGATGTGTTAAGAGAAAAATTTAAATAATAGAGGCAATGTTAAAGAGAAAAAAGTTTTTATTTAGAAAAAGCAGCAAATTAAAAAATGTGAAAAAGTTGTTATTAAAAAATACAAAATTTTTGTATTTTATGAAAATAAGTAGAAAATTAAAAAAAAAAATTAATTTAACATAAACATATTAAAAAACTAAGGAAGTTCAAAAATTGTAAGTTATTAATATATTCTCTTTTAATATACTTTTGAATCATGTACATACATACATATATCATTACCATGCATTTTAAATGAATAGAAATTTATTAATATAAGAATTGTTAACATTTATCTGTATGTAAAAAACAAAATGCAACAGGAAATGGAAAACAAAATTACTTAGATTAGTTGATGTTGCAACAAATCCAATGAATTCCAAAGAATCAGATTCTGTATGAAAAGTTAAGCTATTCTATTGCATAATTAACATTTATGTATATGACACACCACCATTTTAGATTTTCTCAATTTGATTTTTATTTTAGAATCTACAGCCGATTGTAAGTTTCTTATATAAAAATCGTTTAATGTAAAAATATGGGGCCATTGGAGCATTACTTACGAACCCAACTCAAAATATCGATTTTGAGTTGATATTTGTTATGTATTCTTTTGAACAATATATATATATATGTATATATATATATATATATATATATATATATAATATATATTAATATATATATATATATATGTATATATATATATATATATATATATATATATATATATATATATATATATATATATATATATATTATATATATATTATATATATTATATATATATATATATATATATTATATATATATATTATATATATATATATAACAAAATGGTCAATTTTGAAAAAAATTACTTCTTGAATTACAAAATAATTGTTTTGATGGATATCCCACTCGCATCCCATTATTGGACTATAAAGCCCTTCTAGGAAATTGTATAAGCTTTTTTTTTTTGGAAAATATAAAGAAATAGCTATCTGACATCTTTTGGACAATTTATGTAAGGAACAAGTTCACAATCGCTTTATTTTTTATTTTTTGGACATTTTATTATTATTTTTCGTAAATATTACTTCTCATTGAACATTTCTTAATTTTATTAAGCTACATACGCATACTTTCCTACTTAGTAAATACATATGTACGTACATGCGTAATTTCTCTCTTTTAACGTTTTTATATAATTTTTTCACTTGTTGATTACTGCAGTTCTCCAGTTGTTTAATTAAGTATTTTTAAACAATTATAATTATTAATAAGAATTAAAAGGCCCATACACAACACCAACATGCTCGCACAACAAAAAAACATGAAAGTAAAATCATATCATGTTAGTGTAGTGTTAAGTAAAAGCAGCGACAGTTAGTAAATAAAAGCTTTTATAATAAAGCTCGTTAAATGCAAATAAAACTTTCTTGACAAAAGCTTCATAGTAAAATAAAAAACAATCAATATACATACAAAATAGCTTTCAATGAACCTTACACGGCAAAGGAAATAAGAATTATGTAAGTAAAAGCTTTCATTTCCCTTTTGAGTTTAACATAGGAAATGCAAAAAAAAAATAAAGAGAAATAAATGTCTTAACAGAGCTTATAGCATTGAACACCTAATGTTATGTTTGTAATTTTTAGCTGTTGTCACTGTTAAACATTTAAAGGTTTTGGTCTTTGCTAAATGCTAAGTAGTAATACAATAAATGGTTTAGTGCTAAAAATAAGTACTAATTGTTTTTCGAAGAATAATCTATCAAGAAAAATACTAAGAAAATAGTAATATTTACGAAAAATTCGCTTATAATACGAAATATTGTTTAATATACCCCTTTTTCTAATATTAAAGGTACATATTTTAATAAAAATTAGTTGGGAAAGGAAAATTAAGATTAATTTTAATTTATTGCAATTAGAAACTCACCAGTGGGACTTTTATTTTTCAAGTTTTTACAACATAAAGTCAAGGTATTTAATTAGTTTTTCCCATTATAAAAAAATTTAAATATATTTTTCAAAAGACTGATCTATTGTTCCAGGAACATTTAACATTTATAAATAAAATAAATTTCAACATCTTAAGAAATCGGTTATACATACAAACAACATTAAGTATTTATGTACTGTACACATTATGTATGTATATATGTTTGTACATTTATGTATTTATATTTTAGAAATACATTTAGAATATTCTATTGTTATTTCATTTCAGTTTCAGTTTTCTCACTTTACTCCTTTTTCAATATTTTACGTGACTATGTTAAATTTTATGTAGATGCTTATAAATGCATACAAAACAGATAATGGTCAATTTATAGGGGATTTAAAATATCGGTAAAATAATCTTGTATAAGATTTAACATTTTTTTTAACATGATTTAACATTAGTTTTTATTAATATGTAGTAAGTAAGCTAAAGCGTTTGGGAATCTTAATTTTTTTATATAATTTCATTGTACTCTACTTTGGCCACACCATGTTAATGTTATATTTATTCTACAATGTGTTAATGTTTTATTCGTTCATGATTATTTCAATGACTATTTTAACGCAACGTATACACTTAGGTAAAGTGCATTATATGAAGTTTTTAAATCAAAAAATAAGATTATAAAATAAGTTCATAACTAAGCGATAATAACCGGAAAAGGGGTTGCAAATTTTGACAAAATGCTTTTTTCATCTTTTTATTACTATTTTTTTTTTATTATGTAACTGAAATTTATTAAAGTACATCTTGTTTTACAGTTAATGATTGGTAATAATCATAAACTATTATGTATTGTAAAATTTGAAAATTTAATTATTATCTTTACAAACGTCATAAATAACATTTACACATGTATGTACATATGTTACTGTTAGGTCTAATTCATACATTTAAGTATATTTTGCAGAATATATTATTATGTCTATAATATTCTTCTTCTTTATATATTAATGGAGACTTTTAGAACAATTCATATAATAATATTATAACTAATGAATCATAAAGATTAATTGTAGGATAAAGTAGAATGACATCAAAATATATTATATGCCATTGAAATGGATTCTAAATATCTTAAATTTAAATTTTATATTGGTACTTAAATTAATTTTTTTTAATATTTAATACTTCTTTAATAATTAATATGACTTAAATATAATTATATACTATTTACCACTGAGCTTTTGACTAAAGACTTTCCATGATAATGACTATAGACTGTTCTATAGTCCAGACTATAGACTGTTCTATAGTCCAGACTATAGACTGTTCTATAGTCCAGACTATAGACTGTTCTATAGTCCAGACTATAGACTGTTCTATAGTCCAGACTATAGACTATTCTATAGTCCAGACTATAGACTGTTCTATAGTCCAGACTATAGACTGTTCTATAGTCCAGACTATAGACTGTTCTGTAGTCCAGACTATAGACTGTTCTATAGTCCAGACTATAGACTGTTCTATAGTCCAGACTATAGACTGTTCTATAGTCCAGACTATAGACTGTTCTATAGTCCAGACTATAGACTGTTCTATAGTCCAGACTATAGACTATTCTACAGTCCAGACTATAGACTATTCTACAGTCCAGACTATAGACTATTCTATAGTCCAGACTATAGACTATTCTATAGTCTAGACTATAGACTATTCTATAGTCTAGACTATAGACTATTCTATAGTCTAGACTATAGACTATTCTATAGTCTAGACTATGCTATAGTCCAGACTATACATTCTTGACTATAGACTAGAATATCGTATTTTTAAACATTTTTTCGTTTACAATTATTCCACAATGTTTTGAAAATATTTGTCGAAATATCTGGTGACATTTAAGAGAATTTGAAGGTTTACCACTTAAGTATTTCAAAAACATAATCAGAAATTAAATTTTTTATCCACGTCGCTCATTTACCATAAGACTGACATAACTCAAACTACTGAAATATATATTCGCCGTTCTTTCATGAAGTTCTAGCAATTTTCGTTGTGAAATTGCTTTTTTTGTTTTCTCGTATATTTGATAAGAAAAGTTTTGGGTTAAATTCAGATTTTAATATCATTAACATCTACTATTAAAATTACGATTCAATTGAAATCTAAAGATTTTAAAAATATTTTATTTATATAAACTCGTTTTTCTCTAAACGGCATTTGTTGAAATATGACAGTCTTGAAGTTAATATGTAATATGTATTTTCATATCGTAACAAAATATTATTTTGCCCTTAACATTGCTTTTCTTGGAAAATGAAAAATTGATTGTCATTATACTCGCTTGAAAGAATGCTTGTTTCATGAATTTTTTCATATGTATATGATTTTTTTTCGTAAACAATTTCTCAAATATTTTTTTTGCCAAAAAATGGAGGGATGGATGTTCATCGTCTTTTGTTTGTTATTTCACTATTTAGATGAAATGAATGCGTTTTGTGTTTGACTGTCATGTAAGAAAATTTGAATTTTAATGTTGTAATAACTTTATTTTCTACTGTTTTCGTTTTGTTTTTTAAGTAAGTACTTTCTATAGTTACTCCTTCTTATATGAGTACGTTTGTGCGAAAAGTTGCTGAGTTTTTCTTATTTTATTTGAAGTTATGACTGTAAAAATCGTTTATCATATAAAAATTATTTATTTTATTTTTTTTCTTTGACAAAATATGTATTTTGTTTCTAAATTTGTTGAAAAGGAAGGAAGGTAACGTTGATATTCCTAACGTATACATTATTTTTACTTGAATTGTTTTTCTATAATTTTGTACTAAAGGAAATGACAGTTTTGTTTTAAATTTTTTGGTTTAAGAATACTAAATTTCTAGGTCTGATTTTAACTAAATATTTTTCATTTATTATCTATTTAATTTCTCCACACCACAAATAACATAAATTTTAAAGGCGTTTCTATCCACGAAAAAAGCAAAATAAAACTTTAACTGTAAATCTATCAAGTAGACATCAATCAACATGAAACATTTCCAAACAAGCAGTTAAAACTAAAGTCGAGGTCTAGTCTATAGTCTAGTCTATAGTCTAGTCTATAGTCTAGTCTATAGTCTAGTCTATAGTCTAGTCTATAGTCTAGTCTATAGTCTAGTCTATAGTATATAATTTATGGTCTAGTCTGTGGTCTAGCCTATGGTCTAGTCTTTAGTATAATCTTTGGTGTTATATATAGTCCAGTCTATGGTATAGTCTATGGTCTAGTCTATTGTTAAGCCTATAGTCTAGTCCATAGTGTAGTCTATAGCCTAGTCTTTAGTCTAGGCTATAGTCTAGTCTATAGTTGTGAATAATATATATAAACATAAAATTTATTCTCATTGTTTAGACATATTCATGCCACTGTGCCAGTATTTAAAAATCATAAAAAGAGCATTCACTTTTAATATGTATTAAATTTTTATAAGTGTGCAGATGAAAAAAGGGAGTTTTAAGAACAAAAAAAAATATTTAAATACAAATGCAAACACTAGTTTTAACAACAACCCCACCACCACAACCACCAACAAAAAACAGTTAAAACAATAGATAAAAAATCCATAATAAAATATAAAGAACGAATATAAAACAATAATGGAAAAAAAATGAAAAACAAAAAAACACCTCAATGAATATAAACAAAAGGTGTGGTAGCATGTGAGCTGTGATTAATGCTCCAAAATTGTTTTCAAATGTTGACATAAACGCAGCCATACTTGGAGCAGTATTAGCAACAGCAGCAGCTTCTTCGATGAATAATGTTGCTGTTGTTGTGTGATCAAGATAAAAGTGAAGAAGATAATAATGTTGATGATGAGTTTGTTGTTATAGCTGCTGTTGTTGTCTAATGTTGTTGAAAAAAAATATAAAAAAAAACAAAGCAAAGAGGAAAATTGCGTAAAAAATAAAAACAACTGTTAACTGAGCAACAACAATACACCATGACAACACGACAAAAAACAATTTTCTAAAAAAAACAAAAGAGTTGAGAGAAAAAATGCAAACAAATACTTAAAAAAGTAAAAGATATTGCAAAATTTTTAACACAACAAGAAAATTGTTTTTTTCTTTTTGATTTTCATAAAAATCATTCCCCTTTGGTTCAGTTTATAAACCTGCTGCTACCCTTGTTTTCGATCGAAAACAATAAAATTAAATTCTGAATAAAAGAAAGAAAACACGAAGCAGCAGTAAATAATAATAATAACAGCAACAAAAAACACAAGAGAGCTGAGAAAACAGTATAAAACCGCAACTTGACGTCAGAATGGAAAAAAGGATACAACACGTTACGTACTGTTTAACGCACACACACACAAACACTAACTCATACATTTTGTGTTACAGTGAATGGGAAACAACCGTTCAACAACCAACCCTTAAGGATGGACAAGATGTGCGAATAAAAACAAACACTTACTCGAGCAAACGAGTGTATTTTCTTTGTTGTTGTTTTGTTACACTTATCCCTGTAATAAAACTACGGGAAGGTTTTATGTGAAAAGGATAGTCGGGAGTAGGAATAATTTTGAGAGCTTTTGGTTTTTATAGCTATTTTTATGGTCATTTAAAAACACAGTGGGTTTGATGGATTTTGTTTTAAACTATCGTGTGGGTGAGATTACCACATGGAAAAGTACTTTCTTTTAGGATAGCCCAGCAGTACGACAAATACAGTAATTTCCACTAATAGTTAACCACCTGGATGATTGTAATTCGTATGTTTTGGGTCATTCGTCACGAATGTACCCTTTGTAATCGAGAATGAAGACAGTAGTCACTTTAGTGTCCTCTTTGTAAGCGGGAGCGGTTGTCTCTTTACTGTCCTCAAGTAACCTAGAGATTATACTCTTAAAAGTTGTGTCTTTGTTGTACTTCAGAAAGTAAATATTTAATCCATCTTTTGGAAAAATGATTATCACCATTTGGTTGACTCAATTTATCTTTCGGGTCAATCGTCACATTATTGTCCCATAGTATTCTAGAGAGTAGACACTCGAAATTTTGAAATTTTAGTTTCATTAATATCTTACAATCGGTAGACTCCAATTCGTATGACTTCCAAGAACCCATTTGGAGATTACCTTCCTTTGACAATTTTTGACTGTCTCTTTGTAAGCTGTAGAGTGACGATTGACTTCCTAGTAGGACAAGCCCATGTTAAAATGGTTGGTCACCTGGGTAGTCAGGTAGCTAGGGGCCACCACAAGTGATAGGTTAAGTGGTCAGTTCGGAACTGTCCCGTCGAACTGCTGGGACATTTATTTGTTTTAGAATCATTGTTTTATAGATGTCTGCGTGTCAATCTGAAAGTTGTTGTAAAAATATGAAAAGTGCTTTCTTTTTGGATACATTTATTTGTTCCAGAATCATTGTTTTATAGATGTCTGTGTGTGGATCTGAAGGTTGTTGTAAAATTGTTCCAACTGTTCGAGCGGACATTTCCAAATTAGCTTTTTTAATTTACCACTTAGGATTACCCCTAGTCACTTTAATATCCAGGTGACTAGCTATTTTAGCAAATGCTTGTCACTCCATAGACAAGCAGAAAACTTGCTCAAAGAGTCAACACATTGTAACGAAGCTTTCCGCTTAAGTTTGTTTTTGTTTAAGTGTATACTCTCTAGATTACTTGTGGACATTATAGTGACGATTGTCTCCCGACTGTGTGCGAACTAACAACAATAATATTTGTTGAAGTTTATCTGCAAACTAATTATGGAAATTAAAGTGATATACGGTAAATCGAATATCAAAAATCATATAATGATACTTGCTCGATCTGATGTACATATATGTATGTAGTATGTTTATCGTAATGAGGTCGATTTTAGAAATAACCTTTACAGGGACAAGTGCTTGCTGAAAGATTTTTCACGCATGTACGAGTCAAAACAATCACTTACACTATATTACTTATGCAAATACAAGCACATGCACAAACAATATATAATTTCAATCTTAAATTTTACTGTTTTTAGATTTAAGCATGAACTTTATTTCGTTTTCATTCTTTTGTTTTTTTTTTTTTGCGTCTCAATTTAAGGACATTCTCATATATTTACACTAATATTCATTAGTTTGGTTCACTCTCAATATAACTAGTTTTCAATATATAGCTTTCATTTGATATACATAACATCAGTGTATGTAAAATACATTGATTGATGAGGAATTCAATTTCCTTGATGTACTACTTCAATATTTTACTATGAGTGCTTCTGTGAGATGAAATATCTAATAACCTAAATCCCAAGTTTCACTAGGCTGTGTCCATGCTCTATATATGTCTATATCAGTTCATTCTATTCTGCAGTTGAGCCCATAAAACAGTTTACTCACTCAGATTTTGTACCATCCATTAACGACTTATTCTAGTAACGATAAGCCCTTGTTGCTTAGAACATTTTTGTATTCGTTAGGTTAACTTTCCCGAGTTTAATTAGCCTTTATAGTAAGAACATTAGTTCTTTCGTTGTCGATCATTCCCGAGTAGCCTGGTACTTATATCATGAAAGTACCAGCTTAGGGCTTTCTTATAGTCCAATACGGTATTTATGTATAACTATATCTGCTTAAGGTTGTCGAAAATTATGTAAATTTCTATTGGCGTCATATTAAATCCAATCAATGTTATATTTTTGGACTTTCGCCTGGAAGCTAGTTATATGCTAAAGAAAACGGTGGTATATTTCCATCAGTTTAGAACCATGTAACAGAAAATTTTCTTTTCTTATCTGACACCGCGGTGTCTCAAAGTTTCCATTACTTTCGGATTACATCTAAACTTTTTTTGGGAAACTTTTGATTTTGCGTGAGAGAGAAAGAGAAAGAATATCATTCATCTCTCTCGCGGTACGGAGTTACCCGTTCTTCTCATTCGTACAACAACAAATCAATGCAATAAACACGTAGTTTCTAAAACAAAGGTTTCTAAGTATGTATGGACATTAAGGAAACTTCCGAAGAGAATTAAGAAAAAGTTTCTCAACAAAAGTTTCCTAGTGTGGACCAGGTCTATGTAGTATTGTCATTCTAGTTTTTGATCAAGTTATCGCTGATATCGTCCTGTCAAAAAATCACGGGCTTTAGTAAAGGCTGAACCTTAAGTTTATTTTGTTAAAATACAGTTTGATTTCCATTTTAATTAGGTCGCCTTTTGTGCCTCATAAGTGTTATGATATCGCCGTTATCTCAGGATAATGTCGAAAATGCCCATTGGTGGTATTCAATCCAATTCCCTAGCATATGATTGATATAGTTACGAAACGCATGAACAACCTAGAACTTGTCCAAGAATTGGATCATAAAAAGGACCTTCGTAGTGATACACTACATACTTTATGTCCCTTAGTATATTGTTGATATTGAAACGAATTGCTCGGAAAATTTGCAGCTGGCCTAAAAATTGGATATAAGTATCAGTTTCTACCTTATTGGTAGATTTAATGTCTCGATGTAGTGTACATTATCATAGTCGACTTCATCATAGAGGAATAGTCAGTATTAGCATCTAGTTATAGTCAACCAGATTCAAGATTTTAAACAGAAGCAAGTATGAATGTATTGTCGGGCATGGCCTACACCAGTCAGTACCTTTAAAATTTGGATTAAAAAATAAAGCATTTAATTTGTTTTTTAACTTTATTCCGGAAGATTTTTACTTATTTAGTAGAGGAATTAACTTCTGCTTCAAAGATATTTATGTAGAATTTAGTCGTGTTATTTTTGATGGCGAGTTTGTATGGTGGCTATAGTCGTACGAGGTCCGATCATTACAAAAATCGATAATGCTGTTTACAGTTCTTTAATACTAAGTTTTGCTGATTTTTGTTGACATAAAAGAATATTAAATGTAATTATGAGCCTATAAGACCTATTCGGCGGTACCTTGGTAGGGGGGCAACCTAAAGTAATGGACCGATTTCATCTATTTCCAACAGCGTTCGTCTTTGGACCAAAAGAGGAGTACCTATATGCAAATTCCAACATCTGTTACTGACAGACAGACAGACAGACAGGCAGAGAGAATGAAGATTAAGAAGTGATTCAGAGCCGATTGGTATACTTTAATGTGGGTGTAGGACTAATATATTTTGGTTTTCAAACATCAGCACGAACGCCTAACACAAACGCATAATAAGAAAGTATTTATATAACACGTTATTAAAAAGAAATTATTTAAGTACTTCTATGTAATCAGAACGAGATGTAGTTGCCATTAAAAAGTACTCTAGTAGGAATGTGTTACAATACGTATGTGGCCTAATGAATTTAAAAGTAATTATAGAACACATTATTATTAAGACCTAATGTAGTTAACACTGAAAAGTGTGTTGTTAAGTAAGTAATTACAATTGAAAGCCATTAATTAGTTTTTGCTGGGTATATCTGATAGATTTATCTTAAATTTTCAGCTCATAACAACGACCTTCGCAAATAATGATCTCTTTAAGCAAAAAATTTATGAAAATTAAAACATTTTCACGAGCCACTCTAATAAGTATTTACACTTATTATTTTCGTATTACTTGGTGCTAGGAAAATCCTTTACTGTCGCTGCATGCAGTTGCTGTTTATTCAACCATTTCAGTTATTTTCAGTATGTTTTTAAATTTTCTATATATAGTATATATGTACATTTTTACGTATTCTTTATCCTTGACATGTACTTAAGCTGTATTTTTACTTTATTTTTATGCTCAAGATCCAAGAGCTTGTTGTTTGTTTGAGCTCGTGCGAAAGTATGCAGTTTTCTTTTCATTTTTATTATAATTTAATATTTTATGTTTTACTTGTTTTGTTGTTGCTGCTGCTGCTGTTAGTGCTGTTGTTTCTGTTGATAGTTGCAGAAAACTGTTGAAACAACCCGGTAGATTTAAGACAATGTTGCAAAAGCTAAAACAGTCGTTAGGTAGGTTAGGGAATCTTAACTATTAATAACATGTATTACATTTGTGTTAAAACAGCCTTTTAAGTAGGTTGTTGGGTAACTAGTCAAGATTTGCTGGGGGTTTTGCTATTATTAAATATGTGTTTTTGTGTTGTTGTTCTGCTTAAATATGCACACTTGTTAAGTATTTTGTTTTTGTGTTAAATAAATTTTGCATATGGCTACATAAGTAAAAATTAAAGCAAATTTAATAAAAATGAAAAATTACATAGAACAACTTTTGAGAGAGAAAAGAAATGCAAATGTGAAATAAATTTTGAATGTTGTAAATGTTAAGGTCTATTTAATTGGGACAAACATAGTTTTGTTTTTGCTTTTAGTAAAAGGAAATAAATACCTCGTTATACAAAAGAATTTTTGTAATATTATTATACATTTTCAGCATGAATGTAAGTGAAACTGTTAGCCGACATGACCCATCATAATAGGCACTTAAAATTTGTGATATTCAGTGTTTGGTCCTTCATGCATTCTTAAGCCTTGCAATAAGGCAAATGTTTATGTTGTAAACATTATGTTATGTACATATGTTTGATGAGACCAAAAGTCTCTTTTCTTTTTACTAAAAGCAACTAACTTGTTTGAAGCAAGCATTGACCGACAAATTTCAAGAATATAATTACAGACCTAACACAGAAATGTTCCATAATGATAAAGTTCGATGACATGTTACAAAATCTGTTAAAACAATGTAGAAAGAAGTGATTGAAAAGATTTGTTTCAGTAAAGTCCATGTTCCGTCTGACTACTACTTTGATCAATGCCTAAGCTCTCTCTTTCTCTCTCTCTCTCTTCATACTTCAGAACCTTGCAAGTCACATGTGTTGGATTGTAGAACCTATTTATAAAATGTAGAAAGAAGTGATTGAGAAGATTTGTCTCAACCGCATTATAGTAAAGACCATGTTTCATCTGATCACTACTATTTCGATCATGTATGATCAGTACTAATCTCTCTTTTTCTCTTGATACTTCAGAGCTTCACAAGCCACATGTGTTGGAAAAGATGAAATAAATGTTCAGTGGATATGTTGTACAAATGTCCACCCCACTTCGGGTACATGTTATATGGAAGAAATTTCCCAATCTAAGTGTTATTGGGGAAAATAAGTGCTACTTATACCTCTAGTTTGTCGGGACTATAAATTGGTGATGATCAAATGTATTATCAGTCTTTTTTTAGATTGATTTGATATTGAGATCGAACCAGATAACAAAATATTCTGATACTACGATAAACGGGGACTTTGTCTTGTTGCGGTCATTGTTGGAGTGGTTCCTTCATGGTGCCACGAAATACATGGTAAGTTCGGGCCGAAATAATATACACCTCAGAGAAGTGTGACTGTTGTACTAAGTGTTGGAAATGAGTTAGTGTCAAGTGTATATGATTCTGGATAGAAGTCGGTCTACCTAATATATCTCTAGGTGTTGTTGCCGACACAATAAAGTTCGGGCAGAAACAAAAGATACCTCAGAGAGGTGTGACTGTTGTACTAAGTGTTGGAAAAGAGTTAGTGTGAAGTGTATATGATACGGGGTAGAAGTCGGTCTACCTAAAATATCTCTAGGTCCTGTTGTCGACTCAACAAAGACCATACGATACACAAAAGGGCTAACCGTGTGGTTGTAAAGATACCACCATGCAATAAGTCCAAGATGTCAATTGTTCTCGTTAAGCACTCCGTCTTCTTGCACAAATGTTTAACTCCAGGGTTATGTTTACTTGATGAATCTGGCTAGTGGTACTACCACTACTACTAAGTAGTACCACTAATCCGCTGATACTATAAACAGGTGTGTCATTTGACTTTTATGCATTTGTTTGAATTTCCCTTTACCCCCGTGTATCCAAGCCTGTTGTTGAGGTAGAACCGATATTCATTACAACGAGAAAGACATTGTGACATTGATGATAAAAGAAATATAGGTCCTCGTTCACATATTTGATGGCGTGTTTGACTGGCCCACTATACTACGTCAACTGCGGATACTGACAGCTGTGTTGGTAGAGCACTTTTTAATTCTGTATAAGTTACAAAAAATGAAAACGAAGAGTAAACGGTCGAATAGATACTCCGCCGAGCTTTGTCTAATAGCGACGTTTTAATTATCTCTCCCGATTCGATTTCATTAAGGACTCCTGTTATTTATGCGAAATAAATAACATGTTTATAATCACTAAAGAAAATTTCAGATCAAGAATTTTATCTTTAACGATGTATTGACAACAGATTTCGATTGCTATGTAAAACGTTTTTATTATTGCTTTATCATTAGTTTAGTTGAACTTGACATATATAGGATGCCTCCAATGTCTCTAATTAGTAAGAAAATACATATTTTATTATATTTGCATTTATAATTAAAAAGTTACTGCAAAAATACTTGAAACTATTTTCAATAAGCTGCAGCTTATTATAGATTTAGATATTAAGCAGTAGATTGTTAACTTTTAATTAATTTGATATTTATTTTGTATTAAGAGTTACTTTTTTTTGGCTTAAGCTTAAAAATAAAATAAAAACATTTTTCAAAAATATCAAACTTAATAACATGAATAAATTTGATAATTTAGTTTAATGTGGATTACTGTGTGTGTATTTATGAAATTTAATTAAAGGAATATGCAAATAACTGTAGATAAGTATGTTTATACAGATACTTGAATATTTAACTTATTTGTAAAAAGAAATTATTTTTTTCCAAATTAATTGGTAAATTATTGAGTAATAAAATTACGGAATCTTTTGCAAAGTAATAAGTAAAAGACATCCCAGCAAAAACTTGTTAATGATTTTTAATAGTTACCTATGAACATATTTTCTAATGACTGCTACATATCGTCCTGATTACACAGAAGTAGTTTAATAATAGCTTATTAATAAAGTGTTATATAAGTCAGTACATTCTAAGTTGTTTGTTATCTTCTTTTTGAAAGCTATTGGCTTCTTTCGTTAATGCTTTTAAGAGCTTACAATAAAAAGACTGGCGGACATATGTATGTACATATATATCTGGATCGCCTTTGGATCTTACAACGACTTTAATATAATCTAATTGTAATTACTTACTTAACAACATACTTTTCAAAACACCTACATATCGTCTAGATTACATGAAAATCTTTAATGTCTTTATAATAATGTCTTTAATGTAATCCAATTAGTTAACAAATTATTGTTAATTTTTTTTAAGTATAACTTCGTTTTATAATAAAATATACACATATCCAGCAAAAACTAGACAATGTCTCCCAATTGTAATTACTTACCTAATAACATACTTATCAATAACAACTACATATCGCTTGAATTACATAGAAGTAGTCTAGTAAGATCTTATTAATAATGTGTTAGATAAATATTTGCTAAATCATTAATACTCTTGCCTGTAAAGCTATACAAGCTGTAAATGTTTTTTCATGCGATTTACAACGACTACTTTTTTAATCAATTGTAATTGTTTGTGGTCGGTATTTGCCTCCAAAGATATCATCCCTTTTAAATAATAACTTTAACTGTTTATGTAAATTTTAGCATTTTAACTATTTATAAGGTAGTAGAAGTTTTTGCTGGTTAATTACCCAGTAAAATATTTTCAAATTAGTGTAATGAATATTGTAGCTAATGTACTTTTTAATGGGGCATTGAGTAAGAGAGTAGAATAAAAAATCCCCATTGTTTTGTTCTCGTCTAATCCGGGCTCTACATACTTAATTTTATGTTTCAGGGTTCATTATTATAGAAATCTCAAAATGTACCTTTTGAAAAACGAAAAAGCACCAAAACATTCTCTTTTTTGGGTTCCCATCTAATTCCGAATCTACATACTTAATTTCATGTTCCTAGGTTAAATATTATAGAATATTAAAAAAGTACCTTTTGAAAAACGAAAAAGTACCAAAAAGGCTTCACATACTTAATTTCATATTTTAGCCTTATTGCTGCTCTCACTCTGCTACTCTTGCTCTGCTGCTCTAACGATCTTCCTGAACGCATGAATTATTGAAGATTCAGATCTCTAAAAACTGATTTTAACAAACGGAAAGACAGACGGAATATCAAATATCGTTCTCTCCAACTGCTCCAACTGTCGACACCCAATTGCTCTTTTTAAGAGAAGAGAGAAAATCAAATCGCTGATATGAAAGATATCGAGCTAATTGCTTCACCATTTTCAACCCTCCTCCTTTATTGTCCATAAAGCACAGGGACATTTTTTAAAAATTTTAAAATTTGCTTAACAAAACTTTTATAAGTTTGAAACTAAAGTTTTGAAACTGGCGTCTGAAAGGTGTCTTCCATTTGTGACTATATCGTAAATACGGTTTACACTATCTAAAATATTTAATGTTATGTATTATCTACAATTAAGAACAATAAATTTATATAATGAACATTTAGTGCATTATTTAATAATATATTAAGTTCAATTAGTTCAAGTCTGAATTAATGCTATTTTTTTGACTTAATTAAAAGGAATTCAAACAATTTGCAAATTTCAATTTCAAATGCATAATTTAAGAGAAAAAAAAAATAACTACAATTCTCTCATAAATTGTACTATAAATAAATAAAATAATTTAATAATATAAATGCATGTGTATGTATGTATATTAGGGTGGCATCAAAATAAGGTAAATCTAGTTAACATTTCTCATATTGTTTGTCCAGTAGAATGTCGCGAAAAACTGTCTTCCTAAGAATCTTGAGGAATATATGTTAGTTAGTTTGAAAGCAGGGTGTACATAAGTATAACCATCAAATCCAAAGAAATACACCTAGGCCTCTATTGGGCATAGTGTGCGCTCCACCGCCTCCGGTCTAACAGACTAGAACTCTAACCACTAACCTACCGGAGGAATATATACATCTCAATTTATGCGGCGATCATCAGGTCACTATCAAAAATTGAAAATTTAGATCTCGGACAATATGTACAAAGAAAATGCTCTAAAAAATAAATAATACAAACGTATTATTTTTCTTGTGATAAAATCAAAAATTACGGATTTTTAAGGCTATTCTCGATTTAGTCTATGGATCTAAAAATATCATAGTTCCGCTAAAAATTCAAAGTGAATGTCTTCGAAACAAGGCAATAACAGAAAAGTTGTTCAATGCTATCTTAGTATGAAACTACCCAGCAAAAAAATATATATCTTCCAAAGAAGCGAAAAAGAAGTAAAATTAACTCCATGGAAGTACTGAAAAAGACCTGAAGAAGTTATGATTTTAACACAGGCTTGACCTTTTTGTTTAATTCCAATAAATCTTAAATTAAAAAAAATTATTCTTTTCACTTCTTTCGACGCCAATAAACATCACTTCCACGGAAGGTAAAAAATTAACTTAGTGCTACTTTTGAAGTGGTGATAAATGCTATTCTTTTGGAAGTACTTCGTTTTATTTTTGCTGGTTAGCTTTCATACTAAGTGGATATAACAGTACTTAAAATTTCCCCCATAAAAACGGTTCCAACTTAATGTTACGTATAGTTACATACATATGTATATGTGCGCTTCTATGGGGGTATGTGTATCTAAAATAAAAACAATTATTATTTTATCTTTCCGTTGATTACTACTTTAACGATATAACGACAAAATATGATGCACTTCACTCATGGTTTCAAGCACGTGTCACATAAAGAGAAAACATGAGTCATACATGAACAACACACTCACGTCAAACAGAGCTATTCAAACGCACGTCAGTCATACAAACACGTACATACTATACTAACGCAAAAGAGTTGTAACAGGGATGGAAAGATTTTAATAATTACAAAATGTATCAATGAATGCTAAATACATTTGTCCAATTCACAATCGATGTCGTATCGTTGTAGCGTTGTATGTCATAAAAAATTTTCAAATACAATTTTTTGAAACAAAAACAAATCCATTATAAACAAATTTTGACATACTACGATACAACCGTACAATACGTGAATTTAACAATTTTGTTCATTGAAATCATTCATAAAATTTTATATTAACACGATATTACCTACTAAAAAGTCTAAGGGTCATAATCTTATTCATCGGTTATCTTTTAACCGTTAGATATTCTGCCGGTTAAAATAATTTTTGTGTGAAAACTGTCTAATGAATAATGCACAAATGTAACTGTTCATAAATGGGGCTCAACATAGGACATCACAGATATTCAAAACAATTTTAAACTTGTCAACATCACAAAATATTCTTGAACATTTTAGTATATGTAAAAAAGTACCCCAAAAAGTACTTTTTCACCCCTAACGTAATAAATATATAATATCTCATGAGATAGAAAAAATATACATATCATTAACATACATATGTACATACGTACAGGAAGTGTAACAAGTGATTCGGTTCCCCATGGAGATAAAACTGTATTTTTATGCAAAAATAAAAGACAACAGCAACAACAAACATTATATTTTATTTTGATAAATTTTTAATATGCAGCCAGTGGTGGGAGGTAGTCTAAACTGTCAATGTCTTAAACACAGTTTTATAAAGAAAATTGAATTTGTGGGTGTGTTTGGTGCGTGTGTGAGTGCTGTTGTCATATAAGTATCTCAGCATATGTGTTAAAAAAAACGAAATTGTTACTTCAGCAGAAAATACTTTGTTACCACAATTTATAAAGTTTAGGCCTTAATGAGAGACAATGTTTGAAGTTATTTATCGGGGTTGTTTATATTGACATGTACATACATATATATACTTTTTTGGTTAAATTTATGCATTTAAGTAATGTAAATAATGGATAGAAACAGTGTTTAATTGGCAACACTTTGAACTTAATCTATATTTATTTTAGTAGTCTATAGTCTAGTCTATAGTCTGGTCTATAGTCTAGTCTATAGTCTGGTCTATAGTCTAGTATATAGTCTAGTCTATAGTCTGGTCTATAGTCTAGTCTATAGTCTAGTCTATAGTCTGGTCTATAGTCTAGTCTATAGTCTAGTCTATAGTCTGGTCTATAGTCTAGTCTATAGTCTAGTCTATAGTCTGGTCTATAGTCTAGTCTATAGTCTAGTCTATAGTCTAGTCTATAGTCTAGTCTATAGTCTAGTCTATAGTCTAGTCTATAGTCTAATCTATAGTCTAGTCTATAGTCTAGTCTATAGTAAAGTCTATAGTCTAGTCTATATTCTATTCCATAGCCTAGCCTAAGGTCTAGTCTATAGTCTAGTATATATTCAAGTCTGTAGCACAGTCTATAGTCTAGTTAATAGTTTGGTCTATAGCCTAGTCTGTAGTCTAATCTATAGTTTATAGTCTAGTTTATAGTCTAGTCTATGGTCTAGTCTATAGTCTAGCCTATAGCACAATATATAGTGTAGTCTATAATCTAAACTATAGTCTATTTTATTAGTTAGTTTAGTGAATAGAATATAGTACAGGATATGAAGAACTAAACTCTAATATAAATGACTCTGTTATTTTTTCCAATTTGTATTCGCTTTTGGTCTTTGACTTTTTGACATTTTTGATCCAAAATTGTAGACTAATATTGTTGTTGTTGTTTCATTAAATTGTTTTGTTATTTTGTGATTTTGTTACTCTACTCTCGTTTGTTATTGTTTTCTTTTTGTAGATTGTGTAGATTTTCCTTCCAACCTAGTGTGACACTACATATTGTTGGTGACAACAAAAGCCGCAGTTATATCGGCAGCTATAATAGTCAGCATAATATTGGTAGAAGTAAAAGCGGAAATTTTATTGATTGGCATTTTTTAATTAATTTTCTTGTGTGGGAGTTGTGCGTTTTTTTCCTCTTTTTACTTTTGTTTTGTTGTTTTAAGTAGAGTTTTTTTTATATATTTTTATTTCGGTTCCTGATTGTTATTTTACTATATATTTCGATACATTTTCAATGTTGACAGAGTTAAGACAAAGTATTGTTTTATTTTCCTGCAACTATATTGCAAAACAGGGGCGTTTGAGTTCACTAACGTAACGTAGGGGGAGAATAGTGTAAAAGAAAGTAAACATATTTATTTTGCGAATATTTATGTATTTAGTCTTGTCATACCATTGTTATTGAGCATTAAGAAAATTCAAATCAATTTCAAATTCCCCGCTGTGCTACGTCTTATATGTATCAACAAAAATAACATAGATATATTTGCTGATGGTAGATAAAACTTTAATGAATACAATACAATTAAACAACGTACAAACATATTTATGTACAGAGACACAGCAAGTGAAAGATACAAAGTTTGAAGTATTTACTATCTCTTTCTCTCTTATACATATATTCTTCCTATACTTCTGACAACCTTTTGAAAACCTACTATATGTTTTTCTCCAACTGTTTGTTCACTTTTTTTGTATTTCCTCAAAATTTATTTTTATTAAAAGTTTTCATCTCCAATTGAACTTGTTCTGTTCGTTTCATGAGTTCGAGTACAATAAAAATATGTAAAAAAAACAAATAATAATAACAATAATGAAACTTTAGTATGAATTTATTTGCTCTATTAAATTTTGAATTATTTGTTTCTTTAAAGGTTTCTTTTTTTTGTTCTTCATTCTTTACGTATTTTAAGAATTTTGTTTTCATATTTTATGCACAATTCATAAGATTTTATTACGTTTGGATATGTGATTGTGTAGTGTTTCTTAGCGTCTTACGTATGTAGTATATTTATTATGTCATAAGAGTTTTTCATTATTTTCTTCGGTGGTGTTGTTGTTATAAAATATTTAAGATTCTAGTAGATACATACATATGTATATTAGGGGAGTCTCGAATAAAGTTTATATATTTTAATTTATTTCATGTTCGCTAACGCAATCGCTCTAATATTAACATACAGACTAGATTATATACTAAAATATAGACTAGATTACGGACAAGACCATAGACTAGACTACAGATTGGACTATATGTTAGACTATATACTAGACTATACTCTACTATAGACTAGGCTATACACTATAGACTATAATAAAGATTATACTATAGACCAGTCTATAGACTAGACTAAAAATTTGACTACTAGACAACATTTTAGATCATAGAGTACACAAGTTTATACTTTAATAATGAATAGCAATAAACTTCTCCAAGTCTTGCAGACTATAGACTACAATGAAGATTAGACTACGTGTGAGAGTATGGACTAGACTAAATACTAGTCTAGGGACTAGACTATAGACATAGCTATATATTATTAAATAGACAATAGGCTAAGCAGTGTCACAGGTGGGAATCGAGACCAACACCTCCGGTCTACCAGACTAGAACACTAACCACTAACCTACCTTAGGCCTAGATTAAATTATAGACTAAACTATAGACTAGAATATAGACTAGACTATAGACTACACCATGGACCAGACTATGAACTAGACTCTAGACTAAACTATAGACCAGACTGTAGACTAAAATATAGACTAGACTAAGACTAGACTATGGACTGGACTAAAGACTTCAGTCTGAAATAAACTATATTATATTACCGACTAGATTTTATACTATACTATAAACTAGACTATAGACTAGATTATAGACTACAATAGACAAGACTACATACTAGAAAAAAGAATATACTCTACACTAAACCATAGACTAGACTATAGACTACGTTATAGACTAGACTATGGACAAGACTTTGGCCTAAACTATAGGCTACAATGGACTATAGATTATACCATAGACTGGACTATATACTAAACTAAAGACTAGTCTATATACTAGTCTATTGACTAGACTATAGACCAGACAATAAACTAGACTAAAAACTAACTTTACACTATATTATAGAGACTATGAAAGACTATATACTAGACTTTAGACTGGACCATAAACCAGTCTAAATACTATACTATAGGCTAGACTATAGACTAGACTATAGACTAGACTATAGACCAGACTATAGGCTATACTATAGGCTAGACTATAGGCTGGACTATAGGCTAGACTGTAGAACAGTCTAAAGACTATACTAGACTATAGACTAGACTATAGACCAGTCTTTAGACTAGAGTGCAGACTAGACTTTACACTAGACTATATTCTAAACTACAGACTAGACTATAAAGTAGACTAGATGCTAGACTTAACACTAGACTATAAACTATACTATTGACTAGACTGAAGGCTAGACTATAGACAAGACTATATACTAAACTATAAGCTAGACTGTAGACTAGATTAAATTGACTTGACTGTAGACTAGACTATAGACTAGACAATAGACTACACCATAGACTAGACCAATGACTAGACTATAGACTAGACTATAGACAAGACTATAGTCTATAGACTAGACTATAGAATAGACTATGGACTAGGCTATAGACTAGACTATAGACTCGGTTATACTAGAATATAGAATAGTTATTAACTTTTCCAAGCCGGGGCAGGCCTAATATTCATAGTATTTCAAAAATGGGTATGTGCGTATATTGACTTTTGTCTATAACCAACTTTGGTTTGTATTTTTTTTCGTTGCTTTATTATGAATTCACTGCTTTTAGTATTCATTATTTAGTACTTTTTTATATATTTTCAACACTTGAGAATGATTCTTATTCATTGAGAAGTTGATTTCAGTACTTTCGTTAGTGTGTGTGTGTTTTTTTTTGTCATACGTCTTTGATTGTGATTCAAAGTTTAATTTTTTTTATATGCTATTTGTTTATAATTTGATTAATGTTCGTAGAAAAGCAAATTATAAAACAATTGTTTGACGCAGTTTTACATATGTACTATATGTATGTATGTTTTTTTTTTTTTTTTTTTTTGAAAAGGGTATTTAGTTTAGAGATGTGGAATTTCAAGATGATAATTAAATCTATTGTAGCTTAAACTATAGGCTAGACTTTAAACCATTCTATGTACGAGACTACAGATTAGACTTAAGGCCTAATCTAAAGTCTTGTCTAAGACTTTAGACTAGGTTATAGTTCTAGACTGTAGCCTATACAGTTCTACTTTTTATACCCACTGAGAAAATACCGTTTACAGTATTGAAAAAAAAAAACACACACACACAAAAACCTTAATCACAGTTAATATAATTAACAGACAGTGCCACTATAATAATTGGATTATGATGTTTAATTTTATTCACTTTATTGCAAGCACGTGTGTGTATTTAAATATATTTAAATTAAAAGAAATTAAATATTTAAAAAATTTATACCCTACAAGTTATAAAGTTATACCCTACACCACTTTAGTGGGGAGGGTATATTGGTGCTGATGTTTGTGACGTACAAAAAGATTGGTCCTATACTCTCCTTAAAGTATACCAATCGGCTTAGAATCATTTTCTGAGTAGTTTTAGCTATATCTATCCATCCATATAATCTTTGTAATCAAACTTCAGATTACAATTTTGAAATAATTCAATAACATTTGTTACAAGATCTTTCAGGGATAAAGCCTTTTGAAAATGGTTAACATCGGTTCATTATTTCTCATAGCTCCCATACAACTAAACCCCCAAGTAGGCCTTTTAAGATTATAATTATTTTAAATATACTTGTATCTCGACAAGAACCTGCAAAACCAAGTTTCATACTAGACTTGATGACCCTCATGAACTTTATAGTTATAGGGCCTCATCGCACCCTAGCCCCTATATAAAGCCCCTTTAAAATTTCACTTAAATGTCCACAATTTCTTCAACAATAAATGGCTTAAGTATATCTGAGACAAGGTACAATTCAACTTAAATGCTTTATTATGAAAACTAAATCACATTTTATTTCCAACAGATATATAGTATTATACGGTCGGCCTCGCCCCACTATAATTTCTTACTTGTTTTCATTTGTCATGGAATGTCAAAATCTTAATAAAAATAGTACTGTTAATTATTCAAAGAGAATCGAACCCAGATCCACTTACTACATTATGATTTATGATCAATGCTATAAA
Source organism: Lucilia cuprina (assembly GCF_022045245.1). Classification (NCBI taxonomy): domain Eukaryota; kingdom Metazoa; phylum Arthropoda; class Insecta; order Diptera; family Calliphoridae; genus Lucilia; species Lucilia cuprina. Next base: position 43,484,835 of record NC_060954.1, read on the forward strand.
AACTTCAGTTACATCGCCTTCAGAATCAAAATGTAACGAGTGTAAAAAAAGCTGTTATCTCCACTAAAGAACATTTGCCGTCGATATTTATAGTCAAGAAGCAATTTTTTTATTGAGATTCTGAATGATCCCAAGCATTCAACAAATCTAAGCATATGGATGAAAATGGAGTTAACTGGTTTTGTTTCTACAACCCGTTTCATGTTGCTGCAGATATTATAGATTGCATACGATGTTGTAAATTTCTTAACAATTAAATTATTTTATTGCATTTAAATAACTGATGATTTTTGACATGTAAATGCTTTTAAAATTTTGTCATTGAGATAAAAAATAAGTGGATAGTTTTCAATATACTCTTAATTCATTTGCAGGAATATAGAGTATGTACTAAAAGTTAATAAAATATAATTTGCATATGTATACATGTATGTAGGTATCTGTGTGTCAAAGAGTAAAAAATAAAATATTTAAAAGTAAAAATTGATGTTATAATCTAGACACGTTCGTGTAGGTTTTTGTTCAATGAGAAACGTTCTAGGCAATTTATAACCGGTGAGCTATATAAGTTAGCTAGTACACCGTTTAATGGAACTTGTTCAAAATGACAAGGATAAAGAGAACAACTTCTATAGAAATGTCCCATCCAAGTTGTTAGGAAGAAACACATTAAAATTTTTTTTATTGAAAACTCTAACATCGATATGAATATTTATATAAACGTATCGTTGTCATTGCAACTACGAATTGTTGTCAATTTAAATACGCTTTGTATAATTTTGGCAATTCATGTAATTTTCATAACGAATCGTTGCTATTTTGACAACGTAATACCATTGTTACTTTGTGATTGTATATTAATTTTGTCATTCCGAAATATTCATCATAGACCTACAGAAATTATCTATTTTGGGTCATTTTAAATTGTAAGACGATCTAGACACGACTGTCCGTCTGTCTGTCTGTTGAAAGTACGAAAGAGTTCGAACGGAAAGAGCCAGAAGGTTGAAATTTTACCTTTAATAGATTATGTATCTACCGGATTTTTGATGATTGGTCTAGAAAATGACTTTAACGTTCACTTTAGTCGTCAAAATGCGAGTATATCCCTGAAATTCCAAAAAGTAAGTTTCTTATGAGCACACATCACATTACCGAATTTTATGAGAATCGGTCCAAAATTGATCCTATCCTTATATAAGGTTCCCTTCAAAATATTACTTTAACACTCATTACTGGCCTAAAATTTCTAGTATAGCGAGAAAATTCGTTAAAAGTAAGTTTCTTATGAACCAATTGACATAAGAAAGTTTATATTTAGGAACATATTTCTTCATTCAGAATTTAATGAGGACTGATTTATAACTGAACCTAGCCCCTACAAAAGGTTCCCTTTAGAAATGAGTTTTAGTTAATAAAATTTGACATCAACAAGTTTTATACAAAATGAAATCTTTGTACACAATTTCATGAGTATCGGTTCATAATTGACGCATATGAAGGTCCTCTTCAGAAAATTTCTCATACGCTCATGGTTTAAAAATTTTCTAAAAATACTTTGTTTTAAAAATTTAATATTTTGTTATTTCAGAAGAGCTCAGTTCATAATTGACTTAAGCCATATCAAAATATCACCCTGATGTTTATAGGGAAGCATTCCTTTAACGGTATATAGTAGACGTTTTTATGGTGGGTATATGAGATTCGGCACAGCCGAATATAACACTCTCACTTGTTGTTGTTGATTTAAGAACTATCCGTACATAATTTGACAACAGATGCTATTGAAAAACCATAAACACTGATGTCAATTTAGTACCAGGCGTGAATAATTTGTACTGTGTACTCGAGGTGCTCACATAGAGAACAGCTGGATCTACCTAAGATTCGTTACTGAGTTTTTATTTTAAAATTTTCAACTTTTTTTGCTCTGTGTACTCGAGGTGCTCACATAAAGAACGGCTGAATCTTATTAAGATTAGTTATTGAGTTTTATATTCAAAGTTTTCAACTCGAATATATTTTTATTTCCTTTTTATGGGTTCAATAAAGAAACTCAACAATACTGCAGTCATATGAAATTTTATTAACATCACATCGCTTTTTATCGAAATTTCTTCACTTTATGTTTAGATGACACAGAAGTCATGTCAAAAATGTAGAAAATTGTGATCAGTAGCTTAACAGATGGATGGACTGTAGGTGAATAGATAATAAACGAAATCTAGAACCAATACGATGAATCAAATGAACTGATATAAATATTCTAATCCAAATGTTTATTAAATCTAGAAATTCATAAGAAGCTTTTTAACAAACTATAACATATACATTTTTAATTGATTTAATTAAAGCTACATAAAAGTATGTTTAAGTGTTTGTATTTTCAGCAATTATAATTTTGCAACAAAACTTTATGAAATACCACAATCCAACAGGATATAAAAAAAAAATTTAAAAAAAACATCCAATCAATATATTACAACCCAGTAAAAACTACAACGATGTACTTCAGAAAAGAATAACATTTATCACTACTTCAAAAGTAGCACTATGTGATTTTGTTTTACCTTCTGTGGAAGTGATGTTTATTGACTTCCAAGCAAGCGAAAAGAAACCATATTTTTTAAATTGTAGGCATATTTTTTGTACTAATTTTTTTTTAATGAAACCAATTTTATTTATTGATAAATGCGTGTAATTTATTTATTTTTGGTTATAGTATTTAAATCAAATTAGTTGTATTCTATAATACTACAATTTCACTCCCTAACAAACTCCAAAACAGAGCATAAAAATTACATCCTTAGAATGACTTTAGATCTAGTGAATTTGGAATCAAATAAAAAGAACATCTCTCCTATGACAAGTCTGTGTTAAAATCATCACTTCTTCAGGTCATTTTCAGTACTTCCATGGAGTAAATTCTATTTCTTTTTCATCACTATTTTAGGTTTTTTTTTCACTACTTCCATTTTACTTCTTTTTCGCTTCTTTTGAAGTTCTTTTTTTTTTGCTGGGTAACTATATGATTGTAATGAATATCTTATTATGTGATTATGTAAATATGCAAGTATTTACTAAGTCTATACAAAAATGGTTTGGTTGTTAATTAGAGTTTCCAAGAGTTTTATTCAAACTCGATCAATAGCTAAAATATCTATCTATGAAAATCTCAATATTAAATTAAATTTCCAAAAATTTTAATATCATAATATTAAAAGAATAATTTAGTTTAACAATTTCTTTGTTGCCTAAAAATCATCGTTATTTGTTAAATTTTCCCTACTCAGCATAAAAATTCCCACCTTTTTGGTGGGTTTTATTTCCAAAAAATAAGCAAACTCTTTTAAACATCAATACAAGTTTTTAATAGTAATATTATACTTAGCAATATGAACGCTATTGTTTTTCAACCATATTTTCGATTATAATGAAAATTTTCTATAACAATAGGAAAGAAAAAAAAAACTCAACTACTTTAGTCGACTTTAGTCTTAATATGTGTACGTATCAATCCAAACGCTGTAGTTATATGGTAAATGTGCATCATGTATTTCAATATAATTCAGCGATTATTATTTCCATCACAAGTCTATAGGTTCTAATGCAGCAGCAGCAGCGTCATCATCATCATCGGGATTCTAACATCGGGCCACAAGTAAGAGTTTTAATGTATGCAAATTAAAAACAAGCATATGGTTGTATAGAAGTATCAGAATACGGTGTTGGTTGTTGTTGTATTAAAATCACAGCGCTCATTTACTGCAAGACTGGCATAATCCTTTGAATGTTTAATGACATTTTACTAGTCTTTTTTAAAAACTTTAGTGTGGCCTCCGGTAGGTTGGTAAATGGTCTTCTTAGGTTAGTAGTAAGTGTTCCAGTCTGTGGAGCATATAACAAACCCAGTAGAAGCCTAGGTGTGTTCCATTAGAAACTGAAAGTCGTGTTTTTGAATTCCACCTGAGTCATTGCTAAAGAAGCAGACAATAGGTCCGGTAGGAGCCTAGGGGCATATACATCTTCTACTAATTAAATTAAATTGTATTTATCTATATAAAAGTCTTTAGTATGACATATATTAAGTATGTGGCCCTTAATTCAAAAAACGCGAGTTTTGGATTATATCAGTCTTGTAGTAAATGAGCAAAATGTTCTCTTAAGCTTCAATATATGTATATATATGTACACATTTCAGTAAATATATACTGCTATATACATCCAGAGAACATTAGGATGGATCATAAAACTAATGTTTATGCATAAAATGAAATTCTTTTGAAAATTTCCCATCAGAAGTTTAATTAGGATAAATTGTCTGCTTCCAAAAAATCGCTGAAAGCAAGACTTTGCAGACTTGTACAATTGTACTATAGTCTGCACATTAAACTAGTCCATAGTTTTGACTATAGACTAGGCCGTTGTCTGGACCATAGACCAATCTTTAGTCTGCACTATAAACTAGACCATAGTCTGGACTATAGACTTGTTATGAACAAGTCTATAGTCTAGTCCATAGACTAGTCCTTAATCTGCACTATAAATTTATTCATAGTCAAGACTATATATAGTTCATAGTCAAGACTATATATAGTTCATAGTCAAGACTATATATAGTTCATAGTCTGGACTATATAATTTGGACTACAGTCTGGACTGTAGACTAGTCCATAGTCTTTACTATAGACTACACCATAGGCTGGACTATAAACTAGTCCATATTATGGATTGAAGATAAGTCCATACTATGGACTAGTCAATAGTCTATACTATAGACTAATACATAGTTTGGACTATGGACTAGACCTTATTCTGTACTATATACCATAGTATGGAATATAGAGTCTATAGTCTGGACTCTAGGCCAGTCTATAGTCTGGACTATAGACCAGTCTATAGTCTGGACTATAGACTAGTCCATAGTCTGGACTATAGACTAGTCCATAGTCTGGACTATAGACTAGTCCATAGCCAGAATATGTACTAGTATGCAGTCCAGACTATGAACTAGTCTATAGTTCAGACTATGGACTAGTCTATAGTCCATAGTCTGGACTATAGACTAGTCCATAGTCTGGACTACAGACTAGTCCATAGTCTGGACTATAGACTAGTCCATAGTCTGGACTATAGACTAGTCCATAGTCTGGACTATAGACTAGTCCATAGTCTGAACTATAGACTAGTCCATAGTCTGAACTATAGACTAGTTCATAGCCTGGACTGCAGACTAGTACATATTCTGGACTATAGACTGGCCCTTGTTCTAGACTATAGAATAATATAGACTATAGACTAGTTCGTTTTCTGGACTATGGACTAGTGCATTTTCTGCACTGTAGACTAGTCCATATTCTGATCTGTAGACTAGTTCATAAACTAGTTCATAGTCCGGACTATAGACTACTCTATATTCTGAGCTATAGACTAGTCCATAGACTGGACTATAGACTACTTTATATTTTGGACTTTATGTTAGTCCATAGTCTGGACTATACACTAGTCAATAGTCTGTACTAAATACTAGTCAATAGTCTATACTATATACTAGTCCATAGTCTGGACTATAGACTAATTTATAGTCTGGACTATAGACTAGTTCATATTCTGGACTATAGACTTGTCTATAGTTAGGACTATGACTTGCATTATTATAACGATATATTTTTCTATTTGAAACACCCTAATATAGTTATATATTTAACATGGTTTGCTTAAGAGCTCGTTATTATCTTTGAAATAATGATAACTTGCCGCAAAAAGAATAGAAAATTTAATTTATTTAATCTGGCTTTATGTTTGCTTGTCATTACGATTTAAGTAAGAAATTCAACGAAAAGGAAAATCCTTTGTAAATGTTTAAGAAAATTGAAATCAAATATGAATTTATATAAATTGTATAATAATTTTGAAAACAATTTCTAAAGAGTCTCTTCATCGTACGGTGCTTCTAAGTATAAGAGCAATGTAAAACTAGA